>NC_136433.1:15880000-16480000 GCF_052849685.1 Lactuca virosa | reverse complement strand
TGGCTTGGGAAGTGTTTCGCTATGAAGGACCTCAGAGAAGCTGCCTATATCCTAGGGATAAGGATTTTGAGAGACGGAGTAAAAGACTAATTGGACTTAGTCAAAGCATCTATGTGGACAAAGTGTTGAAAAGGTTCAACATGCAGAATTCCAAGAAAGGTGACTTACCGATACAACATAATGCCAAACTGAGCAAGGCTCAGAGCCCGAGTACAGAGGATGAGATAGCTGAGATGAGTCAATTTCCATATGCTTTCGCTGTTGGTTCGATCATGTATGCTATGACTTGTACTCGCCCTGATGTGGATTTTGCCTTAAGCATGGTCAGCAGATATCAGGGGAACCCTGGCAAGGCTCACTGGATTGCGGTAAAGAACATTCTCAAGTACCTGCGGAGGACTAAGGACTGGGTCCTTACACTCAGTGGGAGTGATGACTTGAGAGTAGTAGGGTATAGTGATGCTAGCTTTCAGACTGATAGGGACAATTTCCACTCTTAGTTGGGCTGGGTCTTTACCTTAAACAGAGGAGCGATTACTTGGAAAAGTTCCAAGCAGGAGACGGTAGCTAATTCGACATGTGAATCAGAGTATATAGCAGCGAGTGAAGCGGCGAAGGAGGCGATATCGCTAAGGAACTTTATTGGAGACCTTGGAGTGGTGTCAGCTATAAAGGATCCTATAGAGATTTTCTGTGACAGCAATAGTGCGGTTGCCTTAGCCAAGGAACCGAGAGATCATGGCAGATCCAGACACATTGACAGAAAATATCACTTCAAAAGACATAAGATAGAAGAAGGACTCCTCGTAGCAAAGAGGATATCGTCAGAGGAGAACCCAGCAGATCCCCTCACGAAGGGACTGACTAGGGTTAAGCATTTGCAGCATGCGAGGCACGTCGGGCTAAAGAATGATATTAGTTTCACAGATTAGATAGTTTTGAAATTTGTAAAGTGTAATTGACATTTGCTGATAAATAAAAGTTGTTGTTAATTTATGAGTAAAGTGTTGCTATCTTTTGTCAAACGTTTACTATCATTTCATTTTGCATGTTTTGACTTCCAGAATAATTATGTTATGGTATTTCATATTATTCGAATTCTCCACAGTCGGTCATATGTTGGAAGTAGATATGATTCAAGACTTTCATGAAGTTGGTTTGTAGATGTCTAAGATGTTGGACATAGCAAGAGTTGCTACAACATTCATGAGTGCTCATAAGTTCTGAGTATTGGATTCAACCCACGCTCACTTGTATCACTTCATGGAATTTATCTCGAGTGATCGTGAGACGGTAATATCATATAAGTCTTCAAACCTAGAGATATGAGTTGTTTCCTATGAGTTGGTTATGCATTGATTGTACGAAAACGCATCAGTAACTTGATGTCATAAAACGTACCTTTGTGTATAATTTAACAAGTAGTAGAACAAGCATATGAGTCGAAGTTTATCTGTTCCTTCTTGGATAAGAAGTGATATCTGGGCCCCTCGATGATTTTGTTTTGACCTATGTGTCGGGCCCGGTCAGAACTAAGTTGAAGTGTTCAATTAAGATCTATGTCAAACAAATCGGAAATCAGGAAACAAACTGCTGGACAATAAGTACGACATTGTTCCATGTATTTTTCCGGCTGATATCTAGAACAGAGGATTATATGATCACTTATCTAAAATGGCGCTTCATAGTTCAACAGAGTTTTAAGAGCTACGATTGTCATTCGGTTCCTGAAGTCATGCTTGCAATTATAGTTATTAGACTTATCCAAGTGGGAGACTGTTGGATAAGGTGTCTAAGTCCATAACTATATTTAAGATGTACTTGACCCGACTCGGCATGGTCCATTTGGGTTGCACTTCACCCGAACAATTTATATGGATAATCTTTTGAGAATAGTATAAGTTATGATTTATTAATATATTATAAGTTCTAATATATTAATATGAAATCATATTATTTAATTATTATTGATCTAGATTTAATTTAGAATTAATTTGGTGATAAAAAAGGTGACTAATTAAATATGGACTCTTGTATTTATATAGTGTGGGCTATTGCTTATTTAGAATGGGCTAGGCTTGCATGGAAAGTCCATGAATAGTCTATGGAGCTTTAACCCATGGATCTTATGGAAATGAAAGGTCATGGGTATTAGGGTTTACATGGATGTAACCCTAATCCACCACATTATATAAAGGGGTCCTTGACACTTGAAATGGCACTAGTATGTATGTGAGCAAAGGTGGCCGATTTCTACAAGTGTTCATACTCTCTCTAAAGGTTTCCAAAGTTTGTGGTGATTTGTGACTTCCATTTGAGGCATCCACATTATTGGTGCTAGGCTGTCAAACTCCAAGCAATCAACCACTACTAAAAGGTATGTAATTCTACTAGTGTTTTATGATTCAAGTACCCCATAACATGCTAGTTAGGAAGTAAACCTTGGAAAATTATTATTTGCATCTATCTTAGAGAAAACATAGATCCAAGGTTTCTAGGGTTGCATTTACACCATAGGAGTGTTAGAATGCTCAAAACCATTCAAAGGGGTCTAAATCGAATGAATCTTTTTGAAGATGCGAGAAAACCTATGTCTATTATGGAGAGATGGCACAAAAGATTGAGTCATGCATCCAAAGGAAAACTTGCTAAAGTATATTGTCTAAAAAATGTTTCTTTTAATCCTAAGGACAACATTTGTGATTCATGTTCAAAGGCCAAACACACCAGGTCTCCTTTTTTTTCTTTTAATTTAATAAAAACGAAGGAATGCTTTAAGTTAATTTATTGTGACGTTTGGGGAAAATATCACACCCCTTTACTCTCAGGTGTGAATTATTTCTTGACTATTGTTGATGATTTTAGTAGACCTGTATGGATTTTATCTGTTCAAACACAAGGATGGTAGTGAATTCACTGCTCACTCCATGACTGATTTTTATGATCAACATGGAATTCTATTCATGCATTTAAAATACGTCAACAAAATTGTTGGTGAGTTCTACAGGTTTTGACACTAAGTATTTTTATAACCAAAAACATTTTATAAAATTTATCAGGTAGACTAGCTTTTATAAATACGTACCTTTCTATCAAAAGTATAAAATAATTGAGTTATAAAAATGTATTTGGACTCATTTATAAATACCATTTGTTCAAATCTAAAAGTACAAAGTTTGGAAAAATACAAATAAGTAAAACAAACTTATATCAAACTTTACGGTTCCCATGACCAAAATGCATTTTATATAAGGATTTTGTATACCAATTTATATAAAGTAAAGTCATATCACCCTTTGTGAAATCATAACATGTCAAATTTTACTCCTGAAACCTTATACAAGCGTTTATATAGTTTGTATGTAAAACTCATAAGTTTCGAATTTATAAACTTTGTAAAATCGTGTCGTAGTATTAATTGAGTGTTATCTTACTTAATTTGAGAACCGACACTTAACCAATGGAGCGAACTCCTCCCACATAACTATGGTGTTTTCGTATAAAAAACAAAGGGTTCATATAGATAACTTATTAATTGTAAGTTATTAAACCTTAATCAGTCATGCCATGATATTAATTAAGTGTTATGCAACTTAATTTCTCGTATTGACACTTATCGTTTTGGATTACAAACACTTCCACTACCTACAGTCTCTTTCAACTAGTATAAGTGAATGAAAACCCCGTATAAACCCAATATCGATTGTATACGGTAACAAGGCAATTACGGGATCTATAATGAGTTCATAACTGAACTGTGACGAACACCTCTGCATGAACACTGAAAGGTTGTGTTGAAATCCCACATCATGTTTTTGATGACGTGATAAAAAAAAATTAATGAAGGAAACGCCAATGCCCATGCTCGACTCGTCAACCGATGGTTGTAGCTAATTTGATTTATTATCTCAACAATGGTAATTTTGATTTAAAATATAAAAGGAGGGGGGTTGTTTTGCCACATTCATCAAATAAAAAGGGGTTCACGTTCTTCTTCATATCTGCATCTGATTAGCTGAAAAGAAACGAACGGAGGCAGGCGATGGGGCATCGGCTTCGTCTGATCAAGAACGACAATCAATCGGATGCTAAGCCGTGATTTTCCCATCACTCAATTATACATTAACATACGTATAAATACAAAGCCACTTGGGCCAATACATACAAGGCTTACACAATGGGCTATCTAGAAATAGAAAGGAATAATACAATGTAACATGTGATCCACTAACAGCCCCCCGCAGTTTAATCGGGAGGAGAATTCTGAATGTTTAAACTGGCCTTAAAATCGTTGAATAGTTGAGTAGGAAGGCCTTTGGTGAAGATATCTGCATACTGAGCGGAAGATGGAACGTGAAAGACACGAACATCACCCCGGGTAACCAGGTCACGAACAAAATGAATATCAATCTCGATGTGCTTCGTGTGTTGGTGCTGAACAGGGTTCGATGTCATGTAAACAGAGCTAATATTTTCACAATAAACAATAGTGTCTTTGGTAGGAGAACTGCGAAGCTCACGAAGTAAATTACGAACCCAACAAGTCTAGGCGACAGCATTAGCATTACCGCGATACTCCGCCTCTACGCTGGAGCGAGAAATGACCCCTTGTCGTTTGTAAGACCAGGAAATAAGATTATCACCGAGAAAAACACAATAACCGGAGGTCGAACGGCGAGAGACGGGGCATCCTCCCCAGTCGGCGTCTGAATATGCACAAAGATCAGAAGACGAGGAAACATGAAGCTGCAGGCCGTGGTCCAGAGTTCCTCGAACATAGTGTAGTATACGCTTGAGAGCATTCATATGAGGTTCCCGGGGATCATGCATGAATAAACATATCTGTTGAACTGCAAATGCAATGTCTGGACGAGTAAACGTGAGATACTGGAGGGCACCGACAAGACTGCGATATAATGATAGATCCGCAACAGGAGTACCGGTGTTGTCCAGCTTATGAGTAGTCTCTTCAGGGGTACGAGCTGGATTACACTGAAGCATATTGGCTCGCCCAAGGATCTCAGAAGCATATTTCCGCTGAGATAGAAAGAGACCTTGAGGAGAGCGAGTGGCAGATATGCTGAGAAAGTACTTAAGGGCTCCAAGATCTGTCATGGCGAACTCTCTGCTAAGTTGAGTAATGATGGACTGGAGGAGAGAAGTCGAAGAGGCTGTCAATACAATATCATCCACATAGAGTAACTGGTAGGCAGTGTCACCTCCATGATGATAGATGAAAAGAGACGAATCGGTGAGGCTGTGATGAAATCGCATACGAAGAGCATGCTGAGCAAACCTCTGGTACCAGACCCAAGGGGCTTGCTTGAGACCATATAGAGATCTCTGAAGATGACAAACATGGTCCGGGTATCGAGGATCACGAAAACCGGGTGGTTGATGCATGTAAACGGTCTCCTGAAGATGACCATGAAGAAAAGCATTTTTCACGTCTAGCTGATGAATGGGCCAGTCCCGTGAAATAGGCAAACTGAGTACCGTGCATATAGTGGCCGGTTTGACAACCGGGATAAACGTTTCATCACAATCGATCCCCTGCTGCTGACTACGCCCATTTGCCACCAGGCGAGCTTTATATCGAGATAGAGATCTGTCAGCATTAAATTTCTGTTTAAAAAGCCACATAGAGCGAACGACATTGACGCCTGGCGGTCGTGGTACAAGGACCCAAGTACCATTTGTAATAAGAGCATTATATTCCTCGTGCATGGCTTTATGCCAGTTTGGATCTTTCAAAGCATGGAGATGTGACCTTGGGACATAGGAAATGGAAGTAGTGTGAAGATTGAGGCGGGTGACAGGTTTGACAATACCACTTCTGGAACGGGTATGCATGGGATGAGGAGGAGGTGGCACTGTAGGGGCCTCAGGTGGAGAGGGACTGGAGGGAGACTCCTTATGAACAAAAATGGGAGGGGTAGGAGAAGGACTGGTATGATCTGTAGGATCAGGAGTAGGAGGGCTACGATGTAATATATGGCAAAGGGTGGGAGAAATATCAGAGTCAGATAAGAAATCATAGGAGGGAGGCTCGATGGGACTAACTGAACCATAGGGGAAAATTGACTCATCGAATGTAACATGACGAGAGATGATGATCTTTCGAGAGGACAGATCATAGCATCGGAACCCACGGTGGTGTGTTGGGTATCCGAGGAAGATGCATGGGGTGGAGTGGGGCTGAAGCTTATTATTGGGAAGAAGGTGAGGAAAGCAAAGACAACCAAACACACGGAGATGGTCATATGTAGGGTGGCGATGAAAGAGACGATAATGCGGGGTATCGTTTGAGATGGAAGTGGATGGTAATATATTGAGAAGGTGGGCAGACATATGAAGGGCTTCAGGACAAAAGGTGGGTGGTAGGTGGGAGTGAAACATGAGAGTTCGCATCATATTATTGATGGTGCGAATCATTCGTTCTGAATGACCATTTTGTTGAGACGTGTGGGGGCATGAAAATTGAAAAGTGATGTCGTTCGATGCAAAATAGTCATGAAATTGTTGGTTGTTATACTCCCCCCCATTATCACATTGAAATTGTTTAATGGTGCCACCAAATTGAGTTTAGATGAGTTTGGAGAGGTGTAAGAATTTTTGAAATACTTCAGATTTTTGTTTTAAAGGATACACCCAAACATAATGAGTAAAATGATCAAGAAATACAATATAATAGCGCAAACCACCATTACTAGTAACAGGAGATGTCCACAAATCATAGTGAATAATCTCGAAAGGTGTAGAAACAATAGAGTTAGATAAATAAAAAGGTAGTCTAGAGTGTTTGCCAAGTTGACAAGCATGATATGTAACATTATTTTTTGATAAACGACAAGAAATTGAACTATTGTATGACAGATGCTTCAAAACTTGATCGCCAGGGTGACCAAGTCGTTGATCCCACGTGGAGGGAGTGGTAGCGACAAACGCGTGACTGGAGGAGCTTGTGACACGATATAGGGGGTCGGAGCTATCACAGCGGATTAGAGGGCGACGAGTCTGATAATCAAGAACAGTAAAACGATAAGGATCAAAGTCAATAGAGCAATTATTATGAGTTTTGAATTGTCTAACAGAGATAAGGTTTTTAATAATGTTGGGTGTGATAAGAATATTTTGTAAATGAAGCGGACGATAGATATTGGAGACAGGAAAGTTTGAATGTCCCGAGGTCACAACCGGTATTGTAGATCCGTTACCGACATAAATAGAACGAGGAGTATATGAATTATTACAAAAGGAAGTGAGTATACCTGCGTTACGGTGGACATGGTCGGTTGCTCCGGTGTCCATTACCCATCCGTTTTGCCCCGGGTCCGAAAGGGACATTGTGTTGAAAAGATGCGGAAGGGAAGTAGGCTGATCGCTACTACCGAGCCATGCCCACGGGTGCTGATCATATCCAGACTGCTGATGGTGGGCCTGAGGAGGTAAAGATTGAGGTTGTTGGGCACTAAAATGGGCCGAAGAGGGTCTGCTGCCAAGCAGGCCTTGAGTATTCGATGTTGGGCTGCTCCATTGTTGGGCCGGCTGAGGAAAATGGTTCCCAGACCAAAAATTAGCGTAAGGCGACACAGGGGGACCCCACGGAGATGAAGGGCGGTGAACAGGGTGAAAAGACGGTGGGATATAAACCCAGCCATATTGACCGCTAGCTGGTGCACCGCCGGCGGATGGGTTTTGCTGTCGAGATCGGCGATTGTTACCGCCCCCACGCCGGTCATTGCGTCGGTAGGAAGAACCACCACCGCCACCACCTCGATTGGAAGGAGGGGTGGCGACGTGAAGAAGGGAGTTGGACGAGGGATTGGCAGCAAGAGAAGGAGCAACGACACGAGGATTGGCAAGCCGGGTTTCTTCTGCGGCAAGAATTGAGCGCACTTCAGAAAAGGTAGGGAACGGTTTTGACAGTCGGATGATGTTGGCAAGACCCTCGAATTTGCTGGACAATCTGTTGAGGGCGTGAATAACTACATGCCTTTCTTTGACTTTTTCTCCTAAACCTTCAAGCAAATCAGTGATTTTCTTGATTTTGTTACAGTAGTCATGAACACTTAAGTCGCCCATGGTGATGCATCGAAGCTCGTTTTCTAATTGAATGGTCGTGGTTTCTTTGTTGTCATTGAAGATAGATGAGATGTTCAACCAGATTTTACGGGCAGATGCAAGAGGAGAGTAGGTATTGGTGATGAGATTCTGGGAAATCGAATTGAACAGCCACAGCTTGACGAGATTGTCGAGCTGTTCCCATTATGTGTCGATGGGTGGCTTGTTTGGTGGGTCATAAGTATCATCGATGTGATCTTGAAGATCGTAAGCAATGCAATGAGCAGTAAAGAAGTCGCTCCAAGAATCATAGTTATGGCTGTTGAGGTCGAGAATCAAGGGAACGTAGGTCTTGATGTTGGTTATTCCGTATGCCTTGTGAGGAGGTTTAGTGAAACATCCCAAAAATATAACCCAAAAATTTCATTTTTAAAGCATTATTAAAACCATCATTTCATTACCAAAGTATAAAATCATAAACTATATGTTTCAAAATCTCATAATGTCTATCACATATCAAATCTCGTGTCAAATGTCATATCAAAATATCAGAGTAAAGCTCCCAGGCTGAAGACTGTGGTGTGTGTCATGCGATCATCCCGAGCCCTTCCCTTTGCTAGTGGAAGTACCTGAAACCAAAACTGAAAACTGTAAGCATGAAGCTTAGTGAGCTCCCCCAAACTACCACATACCATACACCCATATCATGCAACTAAGAGATACGGGCCCCGCCCACACTCTGCTGACTCTGAGATACGGGCCCCGCCCACACTCAGCTACTTCGAGATACGGGCCCCGCCCACACTCGGCTACTGTGAGATACGGGCCCCGCCCACACTCGGCTACTATGAGATACGGACCCCGCCCACACTCGGCTACTATGAGATACGGGCCCCGCCCACACTCATCTACTGCTCCAACATACAAGTATCACACAAACAACAAGTATACTAATTCTAACAGTCAGACATATATCCATAATCAAACTATACTGCAAGATACGGGCCCCGCCCACACTTAGCTACTAACATTTCATACTACGGGTCGGCCTTGGTGCCTTAGACTCGTTCCTACTGAAAGGAAACTCACCTCGTAAGACTGACTGCTGAAAAGTTGGGTGAGGGATCTCTATATGCTGCTCTGACGACACTCTGGCTATAAATTCCATAACCACACTTAATCGTAAACTGATAATCATTCTTAGGGTAAAATGACCAGTTTACCCTTGGTCAAAGTCAATGTCCTGGTCAAACTCAACCCCGGTCAACTCAACTCGTGGTCCCCTGAGTCAACTCTTCGAGTCCTTCTTCTGACTCGGCGAGTTCCTTGCATGCTAAAACAATACAGTCATCTCTAAATGATTCCAATGCTTCTAACTCATAGATCTGGGCTCTTAAGGCTAACATAACACGTAAAGTTGCTAACTTTACGTGTATACATGAAGATAAAACACTCATTACAAGCTAGAAATAGAGACCTAAGTCATTACATGGACTATGGTTGCATAAAGGTTGCAACTTTGAGCCTCTAGAACTCAATAGAGCCCAGATCTGAAGTCTCTACATCCCCAAGAGTACAAATCTCGGAATAGCCTTGGAAATGGCCCCAAAACTTACAATATTCAAGCTAGAAAAGAGATCCAATTGAATAATAGCCAAGGTATAAGCTTTATATCTTTATGAAGACAAAAATGAGTCCCAAGCTCTGGATCTCCAACCTTCCTTCTGCAACTCCAAGCTTTTGCTTCCTTCTTCAAGCTTAAGATCACAAAATGGCAAGAACTAGCTCAATATTTCACCAAAACTAAGTAGGGTTTCGAGAATGGACTATGAAGGTGATGGAGGCTGGGGTGAAGACCCATAATGTTGCTTAAATAGGTTGCAATCCCTAAGGATTAGGGTTTCCTCCTGATGGACCTACTCGCCGAGTCTATTACTGACTCGCCGAGTAGTCCACTTAAACCCCGCGATTAAACTGGCATCTACTCGATGAGTTAGGGCTACCAACTCGTCGAGTAGCTCTTATAAAATGAGCATTATATGAACTAAATACGTACCAGGAACGGGCGTTACATTTAGAGGAGGAGCTACTGTTTCCTAGCATTGTAGAGAAGGACGAAGAGAAAGCAAACAGGAGGGAAGAAGCAGAATTTTGAAGAAGAAGATAGAAGGGATCAGCTAGGGTTTGAGAGAAACACGCTCTGATACCATGCTAAGCCGTGATTTTCCCATCACTCAATTATACATTAACATACGTATTAATACAAAGCCACTTAGGCCAATACATACAAGGCTTACACAATGGGCTATCTAGAAATATAAAGGAATAATACAATGTAACATGTGATCCACTAACATCGGAGACAACAACATAAACCAGGGAGGGGAAAGGACTTTGGTCCTCTGTTGATCGAAGAAGAAAGAAACACGAACGGAAATAACCATTCGAGATGCACCGGTGGTGACTAGAAAATCGCGAGCAAGGGAGGGGCAGCCGACTGTGGGTGAATCGGAGTAGCTACTCCGGGATTCGTCTAATTCGGAGAAATAAAGAGGTGATGGTGGTGGTTCTTGATCGATACCTTCATCAGTGACAAGACAGTGGTGGTGGCCAGTCGGACTTCTACCGTAGCAACAACAAATGGAGGTGGTGACGAAGGGTTGTTCAGCGACAGGAGCAGGCACGGTTTCTCTCCTGTCCAGCAGCACACAACGAGAGCAAGGGAAGTCTGCAATGGCGATGGTGGGAGGGTGGATTGAACGACAACATCTTGAGGTCATGACCGGAGATTCTCAACAGCAGTTGCGGTGAGGTGTTTGGCTAGCTCCGATCAACAACAAAGAAAAGATAGAGGATAGAGATGGTGGTCGAATGGGGGTTCAACACCGACAGCACCAGTTTGGATGAAAGAAAACAACAACAGTCAATGGTAAGGGTGTTTATCTTGTTGTTTTTCTCAAATATTTCAGGGGTGTTTGGCAGTTAGGATTTACGAAATTGCAGGTAGAGAAGGAGCAGAGGTAGCAGTGAACGGGGATGTTTGGGCTTGCTAACCTCGACAATTGCAGGTGGAAGAAAACTGGATCGAAAGGAGGGTAGCAGCCTCCATCTTGGTTCTCTGTTTTGGCTTCAAAGAGAAGAACTGGAGAATGAGAGATCGAGATGAGTGAGGATGAAGATTGAGTGAATTTTTGTGTGATCAAAAGTAGATTTTTAGAAGTTCTTGAGAAATTGGAAGTACTTGGCAATCTCCAAAGGATTGTGGAGGTACAACACCAAATTGCCCAAGTTTGAGCCTGCCCAGAGTGGAGGCCAAAAGGATGCGTGGGAGCTGACGTGTCAGCCCACTTCACGCGTGAACACCGCCCCACCTTCCGGTGGGTTGCTTGTGGCGTGGAGCTGCAGACGAAAGAAGACGCGAGAATTGATTGGGTGATATGATTTTTTGACCGTTGAATGCTTTTGACGGTTTGTAAAATAAAAATTAATTAATTAATTACAATCCTTTCTCTATATATATCAACCTTTTTTCTCATTTCAAACACACCACACACTTTGAACACAAACATATACACTCACCAAAAAAAATATACTTTCCTCCATGGATCCAAACCAAAATAACCCACCCACCCCGAACACCCCAAACACTCCAAATGACTCGTTAGCGAATATTAGCTATATGCAATTGTTATCATCCCCCGTTCAACAACAACCCCTATTCACCAATCTTTCATACCACCCACACTACTACACAAACTTCACAACCATCTTAAGTTCCGTTATCTCAATCTCCACCCGTAAACCTCGACGATGACGACGACGACAAACGGGTTAAAGAAACCCAATCAAGTCGTAGAAGGAAAAAAAAGATCCAAGGAAAAAGAAAAACACCCAATGGACCGAGGAGGAGGAGGCAACTTTAGCTAAAGCTTGGATTTTCATATCACAAGACGGGGATGTCGGCAACGCGCAATCGGGTCAAAGCTTTTGGAATCGTGTTTTAGACCGCTTCCACGCATTATTAGGAAGGCAAACGAGTCAGACATACGACTCGGTCAATGCTAAATGGCGTGACCTTAGAGCGGCTTGCACCAAATTTAACGGCGTATTTGACAATCTAAAAAATATGCATCGAAGTGGTAGCAACGATTTCAACATTTTGTCAACGGCGTTGCACCAATACAAAATTACCAACAATGGTAAACCTTTTGGCAACCAAAAAACGTGGGAAGTTTGTCGCAATGGCCCAAAATGGGTTCTTTATTACGAAACGGCGCATTCGGGATCTACCACCAGTTCCAACAAAAGGCCAAGAACGTCCGAGTCGGACATTGGTGTTAACCTCGACCTAAATGATGAGTTCGACGCCACCGAGGGGGAGGGTCCATCGGACGTCCATCTTCGTCGACCACCGGGAAGGGACAAAGCGAGAAAGGGGGCTTCGTCTAGCAGAAAATCAACCAACGAGGACGTATTAGCGGAGAAAATCGACAAAACTCTACATTTTTTAGAAAAAAAATTTGATTCAACGGAGGAACAACGTCGGCGACAATTGGCACTCACCAATCTTCAAATTGTAAACATGGTGCCGCAAGCAAATCTCGACCCGGAAAATTTAAGGGTGTTTTTGATAATTCAACAAGATGTTCTCGACAAATATCGCAACTTGATTTTATTCTATGTTTTTTAGTAATTTAGGTTTAATTTTCTAAGTTATTTTTATGTTTTTTTTAGTATTTTAGTTTTCATTTTCTATGTGTTTTTATGTTTTTTTTGGTAATTCAGGTTTAATTTTCTATGTTTTAAATTATGTAATGTGGTTTTAATTAATATAAAATATTTTATTATGTTTTAAATTATGTTTTTATCTAATTTAATTATAAAAAAGAAAAAAAAAAGATAATTGTGGAGTGGTGACAATTTCCTAAGTTTAGTGATTTGGTGGTGAAGGTGACGTGGCGCAGGAGTGGCACCACTTTTCCGGTGGGTTGGTGGTGACCACTCCCCACAACCTGAGAGTGTGTGTGTTTCTTGTCATTGACTGTAGTCACGTGTGATGATTAAATCGGATTTTTAGTTGATTTTGATGACAACTTTATGTACAACAATTCTTGGGAATGATCTTGTAAAAAAATCTAGCCTATGTGTGATTGAACTATGAGTGTGAGGAAAGTTATCGATCGGGTGCACAAAAGGCTTGCTTCATGGAAAGCTAATTTTCTTTCATTTGGCGGAAGGTTGACTTTGACTAAGGCGGTCCTTGGCAGTCTTCCCTTGTATTTTATATCTATCTTTAAAGCCCCGAAATCGGTTGTTGACAATTTGGAGAAAATTAGAAGAAAGTTTCTATGGGGCGGCCTTGGCGAGAAGAATAAAATTTGTTACGTGGCATGGGATGTGATTCTTGGCCCTAAGAATTTGGGAGGACTTGGCATCAGCTCTTTATTTGCTATGAATCGTGCTCTCTTGGTTAAATGGTTATGGCGATATAAAACTCAGCCCAATGACTTATGGAGACAGGTGGTTCACGGTATTCACAATTTGGGCAGGAAACCACTTGAAAAATGGGGTAAAAAATCGTTGTCAGGGGCTTGGATGGATGTGGTGAAAGCCGGGATGGAATTAGAGGAGCTTGGAATTACATTTTCTTCTTTGTTCGACATTCGCATTGGTGATGGTTCTGATAGCTTATTTTGGTATGACGATTGGACCGGCCAAGGCTCTTTGGCCTCGATTTTTCCTCGCCTTATAAATCTTGACAAAAAGAAATCAGTTGTAATTTCTGAGCGGCTTTGTGGCAATCAACCAAACTGGAAATGGAAAAGGGTGGTCATGGATCAAATGGAGGCGACATAGTTTATCAAGTTGGAAGGCATTATTATGGGGGCTCATACTTCGAGTGGTGATGATACTTGGAGATCCAAGCTGTCAAGTGATGGTTCTATCTATGTCCACGACCTAAGGCACCTGATCAATTTAAAGGTCACTTGTCCGGTTCAAAATCCAACTGTGTGGATCTCCTTGGTATCGACCAATGTAGTTTGCTTTGTTTGGAGAGCTTGTTTAGATCAAATCCCTACTTCGACGGATTTGGCTATGAGAAAAGTTAATATCGCAATCTTGTCTTGTCATTCTTGTAACAGTGGGATGGATGAATCTAATCACATACTTGTCAATTGCCCGATCGCCATAGGGGCATTGAGTTGGATCCTGAATTGGTGTCAAGTTTCTGGTCAGCAATTCAATTCGGTGGCTGAGTTAGTGGATTTTGCTGCACAATGGGGGAGGTGTCCTAAAAAGAGAAATATTTTCATTGCTATCGTTTATGGATTTCTATGGTGTGGATGGAAAGCTAGGAATGCAAAAGTCTTCGATAATGCTAGGACTTCTTCGTTTAATTTGGCGGATGGCATAATCACATTGGTGTTCAATTGGGTAAAATATAGGGGCAAGTTTGGTGATTGTAATTGGTGTGTGTGGATTTGTAATCCTTTTAACATTTTGTGATTTGTTTTCTGCCCAGCCTTGTTTCTTTAAAGGCTGGTGCTAATATATTTCCACCGTTTAAAAAAAAAGGAAATAATCGGGAGTGATATAGGATAGTTAAAAAAGAAAAGGGTAATTTCAATTTGAAGTTTGGTTGACTTTCAAAAGTCAAAGTCTTCCTTTGACTTTTTATAGTTCTATTGGGCATTAAATATGCACGATTTATATTTGTGATGTCGTTTCCGTTTCTTGGTTCGCGTGTCGATAGATCCTGACATATGAACATTTTTCTTAATGTGCCTACTTTTTGTCTCAGTTGTTGGTATTCCAGAAACGCATACGGAATTTAATTCCAGTATATTGAGCTCCGTGAATTAACATTTAAAGTTTCACGATTAATAGTTTTCAGATTCGACGGATTTTACGAATCTGATTTTGGTTGAGATTAAAAATATTATAAAAATATAATAAAATAATAGACCGTGGTCTGAATTCAAAAACATGCTCAAAAGTGATTTTCGAGGTTCATAGTTGTTCCAAACAAAGCAGTGCACGGTTTGTTTCAGGAAAATAAGATAAATACTTATTTTTGTAACTTTCTCATACGACCTCCGTTTTGGATGTTCTTTATATCCACGAAATTAGGAGAACATAATCTATTCAAATGTCTTTTCCATAACTCTCAGATATACTTGATGCAAAAATTTATTTTTAACGTCACCAATAAATTAAATTTTTGATGATTTTCGATTCGATCTTCAACGATAGATGGTTCGAGCAGTTTGAGATGTTCTAAAAGAAATTATAAATATAATATATTTAATATACATTATAAACATAAAATTACACACAATTGGTCATTAATACCTAGTGGTTCGCGGTGGTTTGACCACCGAACTCTGACCGTGTTTTAACAGTTGTTACATTATCCCTCCGTTGAAAGGAATTTCGTCCCGAAATTCAACGTGTAGATAAAATATCATAAAACAATTGGTGGCATTTTCATTTCTCTTGATCCATAAATGATCTTTCTAAAGTCGTTTTCAATTGCATTACCCAAGATTGGGTACTCGTTGAATATATGACTCTATTTTAAATCCTCAAAAGAAAGGAATAGGGGATAAGATTGCATTAAGTATTTTAAAGGTTATCAAATCTTACATACGATTCTACCGCATGTACTTTCACAAATAATGAAACATTAGCACGGTTTCGTAGCTCACTTCATTGAAAGAGAGATAACAAGTGTGTCATCGGACCGACACTCCTTGAGATTTGGCATATGAAAAGTGTCGTGCACATCGTTTAGTTCTCAAGATAACTTGATATAACTATCAGGACCAAATTTGGTCTAAGAATCTCGAAGGTCCTTTGAGGTGTGGTTTAACTTGACTCGTTCTCTAAGCCGAATTATTCCTCTAAAAGAGAAGGCATTTTAAAGCCACACAGTCTCCGACGTGGAAGTCGAGAGGCTTACATCTTTTGTTCACATAACTCTCTTATGATTTATGATCAGTCTAAAATCTTTTTCCGGTTCACACAATCTTTTCGGTGATCTCGTAAGTGATTCATGGATCCAAATGCAGCATATCATATTCATGTTCTTCGCTCAGTTTCGTAACTCCAATCGTTGTTCAACATGTCGAGGGTTAGCACTATCACCCATATAAGGCTTCAAATGGTATGACCTTGATGATGGCGTGATAACTATCGTTGCAGGAAAAACTCAATTAACGAAAATGAGTATTCCATGTAATATCCAAAGTCTATCATACATGCTCAGAGCATATTACTCATGTCGAGATGGTTCATTCGGTCTAACCATTGGGGATGAATAGATATGCTTACGTCTAAGCGCGCACTCAAAGATTTCAATGATTGTCATAATTGCTAGATGAATTTACTAACTTAGTAAGAGATGATAGAGATCGGCATCTCGTGCAGTCTAACGATTTCTTTGTCATGTTCTGTTCAACTTTTCCATTTCACATGGCTCTTAGATTATTGGAAAGTGGGCAGACTTAGTCAATCTGTGGACCACTTCCTGAATAAAATCGAAACCATTATGTTTCTTTGGATAGCTTTGGTATGAGGTCCATTGACGTTGGTTCCCACTCTTACTTGGGTATTTCTCATTATTGCACTAACCTTGAGTATTCCTGACATTCTGTCTTCGATGTAGGCTTGATACTTGCCCACTAAAGGGGATATCTTTGCTTTCGAGCATGATCACCATTTCAATTCCTTCAAATCTAAGCATATTAGGTCAGATCCTGGATGAATGGGACACTCCAACCTGTGATCTTTATTCAAAACTATGCTCACGTGTTCACCATACTTAGGCGTACAAATTCGGCTCATAAAGTATCACGTCCCGTCATCCCTATGCTTGATCTGATTATCCAATCTTCACATAGCTTCACTCGCGAAGCCTTTCCTCACTCAGAGTCTCGAGTTAAACTTCTCGAATTTGAGTTGTAGGTTGTGAATGGATATTCATTGTTAATACTCGTACTCAGCGGGGTTTGGTACATTCTTTTTGGCTCCAAAACATTTGCTACTATGTCAATCTCATTACAATGTTAAAGAATCTCACGTATCATGATGACAATAAATTTCTCATTTATGTCATTCAACCAAAAGCATAGGCAAAAACCTCGTCTTAATTCATCTATGTGCAACTCAATCCTTTATGTACATGTCGTCGTATACGAACAAGTTCTCTGTTCTTTCAGAACAGTAGGATTGGTGCATTACACCATAGTTGTTCCAACTTCTGGAATATAATTTCTCGCTTATCTTTCCAGTTGGACTTTGTTTCCTTTTGGCGTTAACATAGTTGACAGATGGGCTACCATAGCGAAGTTCCTGGTGGATCACTGGTAGTATCCAACATAAATATTTTTTTGTTGTTAAAATTCCAGTGTTCATTTCTTGGGAAGAAGTCTTCACTTAAACTTCCACATTTGATCAAATTCTTCACATTTGATTAAATCCTTCACATTATATCAAATCCTTCTTATTTGATTAAATCCTTCACATTTTATCAAATTCTTCACATTTGATATTTAGGGTAAAAAGCAACTTTAGGTTCTTCTCCGACTTGTCATCATAAATGACCATGTCTTTCTTGTGGGGTAGGCTCCGTCATACTGTTTTCTTGTAGTACTGATCTAGACACAATGGGAAGGTAGCCGATTCATACCTATGACAATGTCGAAGTTTCCTCTCGGAATTGGCATGAAGTCTATAAGTAAAGATCGATCATTCATGGTTATTTTATCAGTTAAAGGGGTCGTATATGACCTGGCGTGACGCTAACAAAACTGTGTCATATAGACAACGATATTGGACTTTCGGTGGCATACGCACGAGATTGACGTGACAACATGATTTGGTAAGTGTTAAGATGAAATTTATTAAAATTTCGCTAGTAGATTTCTGACAGCTCACTAGTTGTCTTTACTCTACAGGTTTTCTCTAAACTATTGGGTTCAGGACTCATAATAGGTTTAAGTTTTGGGTTCGCAAGGATTTTTTTGCATATCCTAATTAAAAGTACTTTAGCATACAAGTGCTTAATAAAAAACGCACCAGTTACTACTGATGTTTCCTGGATTTCATTCCTTGTTCCGATCACGATTTCTCTGAATCGAGTTGTCACCTCCTGGTTCTTCAGTCTTGGGCAGTTTCACTATATTCATAACAAGCTTTTCTTTAACTAGTGTTTGTTCTAATTTTTGCATTTCATCTCTTGGTAGCATACTCCTATGAGCATCACCTATAGTGTTTCTCAAGTCGTGGCATAAACAGAGTCGATGCCCACGATTTACACATAATAGTTCTACTCGGTAAAATTTGTGTCCTTAAAAGTATATGTGGCCTTCTTTTGAACTATGATGGTTCAAACATAAGTTGGACGGTTCACAACAAAATGAAATGGATTGATTGAATACATAAGCCGAATTCGAAAAGATTCGCGAATGCACAAATGTTTCAATGTATTTGAAAGATATCTAATAGGAGCATTTGTAGAATATTATAGTTGAGTAATTAGTATTCCGAGATAAACTTCGGACATGATTTACGTTTATGATACTTATAGTTTCATGAGCAATTGAGGTAAATATTTGCCATATATTCTTAAGTGTTCACTAAAATTTTCGAGAGTTCGTAAGAGTTTTTGAACTGTGATTTCCTTTACATATTCGGGATTCCAAGTGTTTTAGTCTACCAACAAACGAATCCAATCTTGGTTGTTCATCGATCTAACCATAATTAAACATAGGTGACCAGTCTACGTCTAGTTGTGGTTCGGCCCACATACAATCAACTTAGCTAAGGTGTTTGACCAAAAATCTTGCGTTGTATTAGCATTCAAGGGTTTGAGTTTATATAACTCTATATTTGTGGGTTAAGGAATATACTTAACGTAAGAGAGTAAGCCCTAGGTTATAGACATGCTTTCCTAAGAAAGTACTAGTTCACTATAGCCAATAGCTCTGATACCAATCTGTCACACCCCGGCAGCCGACGGAAACGCCGAGGTGCGCGACATAAATCAGTAGTCACAATTACTGAATATACATTAAACAATATAAGTATAATCTTCTATTAATACCGAAATAGAAATTACATTGACAATGACTATTACTAAATCGCTACACACACCTAAAAGATTGGCGTTTACAATGGTATAGTAAAATAATGAAAAGTCTTCTATACAATTCCTTCCAACCTGTTAATAAACCTGAGAATTCATGCATTTAAAATACGTCAACAAAATTGTTGGTGAGTTCTACAGGTTTTGACATGAAGTATTTTTATAACCAAAAGCATTTTATAAAATTTTCTAATTGACCGGTATTTATAAATACGTACCTTTCTATCAAAATTATAAGATAATTGAGTTATAAAAATGTATTTGGACTCATTTATAAATACAATTTGTTCAAATCTAAAATTATAAAGTTTGGAAAAATACACATAAGTAAAACAAACTTATATCAAACTTTACGGTTCCCATGACCAAAATGCATTTTATATAAGGATTTTGAATACCAATTTATATAAAGTAAAGTCATATCACCCTTTGTGAAATCATAACATGTCAAATTCTACTCCTGAAACCTTGTACAAGCGTTCATATAGTTTGTATGTAAAACTCATAAGTTTCGAATTTATAAACTTTGTAAAATCGTGGCGTAGTATTAATTGAGTATTATCTTACTTAACTTGGGAACTGACACTTAACCAATAGGGCGAACTCCTCCCACATAACTATGGTGTTTTCGTATGAAAAACAAAGGGTTTATATAGATAACTTATTAATTGTAAGTTATTAAACCTTAATCAGCCGTGTCATAATATTAATTAAGTGTTATACAACTTAATTTATGGTATTAAACTTATCGTTTTGGATCACAAACTCTTCCACTACATACAATCACTTTCAACTAGTATAAGTGAACAAAAACCACGTATAAACAAAATATCAATTCTATACGGTAACATGGCAATTTTGGGATCTATAATGAGTTCATAACCGAACTGTGACGAACACCTCTGCACCAACACTGAAAGGTTGTGTTGAAAGCCCACACCACGTTTTTGATGACGTGATGAAAAAATTAGTGAAGGAAACGCCAATGCCCATGCTCGACTCGTCAGCTGATGGTTGTAGTTAGCAACCGATAGCGGGATGTCAACCCGTATAAGTATGTGATCCAGAAATTATACTCGACGTTCCTCGTTCCATACGAATTAACGGTCATGATACAGAGAGATTATTGCTAAGATGTACGGTCTTAGTGTGGATACAAACATAGCCCATGAAGCTTAGGAAATGATCCTAACTCATAAAGCTTTTAGAAACAAACGAAGCTCATATAGAACGTCCCGTGGGTGTGATGGATCGTAACAATGTCTAGACATCCTAATCCTAAACTTCTCGTTATAAGATTGTTGATTATTTATAATTTTGTTGTTTAGGAATCAATATTGATTGAAGTCTTATGGTATTTGGGATTCGTAAGACTTAACATATTTCTAAATTTTATTATCTGTCGTGACGAAATTTAGACAGCATAACGGCTATTTTGATAATATTTTTCAGGTTTCAATCAATGTGAAACCAACAATTCCCATAACATTCAATAAGTTGCATAATTGATACGATATATAATATATTTGGTAATGATTCTTAAAATCCGAGAATCAATTATGTTTTCATATATGACGGATTTCATATTACAGTAAAATAATTTATATTTTTATAAAAAATATAAAAATAAAATATATCGTTTATTTAAAATCATTTCTATGTGACGATCGAGAGTATAATAATAATAATTGATTTTTGGAATATTTTCAATTAATTATTATGTATTTGTTCAATCTTCGTTTGTCAATCGTTTAAGGTAATGTACATTTCTTTTGTACATAGTTATGTTGAATAACGTATTTGATTATTTGAATAATGTATTTTCATGCTTTCTCCACATGTTCATGCATATATACGAAAATGCTTATAATATGTGATTCGTCAAATATATTTACATATTTATAGCAATCTACATAACATCTTGTGATTTTTATTAATATTAATTAATATATCACAACGAAGTGTAATTATATCATTTATGGCATTCTACTATAACTTATATGATTTATACAATTTAGATTGCTATTTCATAAACTTTTGACCAATAACAAAGTATGATGTTATTTTGTGTATAAAACATGAAAATCATCAAAAGTTTAATAGACACGCATGTATTCTCCCCAAACATTAAAACAGTAAAAGAGGGGCCGTAGAAACTCACATTCGATGTGTAATCTCGATCTAGGCTCGGTTTTGGTGAAGCTTTTCGTGAATAACCGCAAAATAAACATTCTTGAACTTTGAAACACTTTGAGGTTTGTTTTATAATATTCAAAACTAAATGGATCGATTTTGTAATGATTCAATGTTGATTTTAAATCTTGTAAAATATGTGTAGGTCTGCTTTTGATAAAATAACCCAAAAGGGGGACTGCTTTTGACCCATTGATAAAATTAAGGGGCTGGGAAGGGACCTGATTTGATTTATTATCTCTACAAGGGTAATTTTGATTTAAAATACAAAAGGAGGGGGATTGGTTTTGCCACATTCATCAAATAAAAAGGGGATCGCGTTCTTCTTCATATCTGCATCTGATTGGCTGAAAAGAAACGAACGGAGGCAGGTGATGGGGCATCGGCTTCGTCTGATCAAGAACGGCAATCAATCGGAGACAACAACTGAAACCAGGGAGGGGAAAGGACTTCGGTCCTCTGTTTATCGGGGAAGAAAGAAACACGAACGGAAATAACCATTCGAGATGCACCGGTGGTGACTAACAAATCGCGAGCAAGGGAGGGGCAGCCGACTGTGGGTGAATCGGAGTAGCTACAACGGGGTTCGTCTGATTTGGAGAAATAAAGATGCGACGGTGGTGGTTCTTGATCGATACCTTCATTAGTGACAAGACAGTGGTGGTGGCCAGTCGGACTTCTACCGTAGCAACAACAAGTGGAGGTGGTGACGAAGGGTTGTTCAGCGACAGCAGCAGGCGACATCGCTTTCTCCGGCGGGTTTCTCTCCCGTCCGGCAGCACACAACGAGAGCAAGGGAAGGCTGCAATGGCGATGGTGGGAGGGTGGATTGAACGACACCATCATGAAGTCGTGACCGGAGATTATCAAGAGCAGTACCGTTGAGGTGTTTGGCTAGCTCCGATCAACAACGAAGAAAAGATGGAGGATAGAGATGGTGGTCGAATGGGGGTTCAACATCGACAGCACCAGTTTGGATGAAAGAAAACAACAACAGTCAATGGTAAGGGTGTTTATCTTGTTGTTTTTCTCAAATATTTCAGGGGTGTTTGACAGTTAGGATTTACGAAATTGCAGGTAGAGAAGGAGAAGAGGTAGCAGTGAACAGGGATGTTTAGGCTTGCTAACCTTGACAATTGTAGGTGGAAGAAAACTAGATCGAAAGGAGGGTAGCAGCCTCCATCTTGGTTCTCTGTTTTGGTTTCAAAGAGAAGAACTGGAGAATGAGAGACCGAGATGAGTGAGGAGGAAGATTGAGTGAATTTTTGTGTGATCAAAAACAAATTTTTAGAAGTTCTTGAGAAATTGGAAGTACTTGGCAATCTCTAAAGGATTGTGGAGGTACAACACCAAATTGCCCACGTGTGAGAGTGTGTATTTCTTGTCATTGACTGTAGTCACGTGTGATGATCTAAATCAGATTTTTAGTTCATTTTGATGATAACTTTGTGTACAAGAATTCTTGGGAATGATCTTGTAAAAAAATCTAATGTATGTGTGATTGAACTATGAGTGTGAGGAAATAATCGGGAGTGATATAGGATTTTTAAAAAAGAAAAGGGTAATTTCAATTTGAAGTTTGGTTGACTTTCAAAAGTCAAAGTCTTCCTTTGACTTTTTACAGTTTTATTGGGCGTTAAATATGCACGATTTATATTTGTGATGTCGTTTCTGTTTCTTGGTTTGCGTGTCGATAGATCCCGACATATGAAAATTTTTCTTAATGTGCCTGCTTTTTGTCTTAGTTGTGGGGATTCCAGAAACGCATATGGAATTTAATTCGAGTATATCGAGCTCCGCGAATTAACATTTAAAGTTTCATGATTAATAGTTTTCGGATTTGTCGAATCTGATTTTGGTTGAAATTAAAAATATTATAAAAATATAATAAAATAATAGACCGTGGTCTGAATTTTAAAACGTGATCAAAAGCGATTTTCGAGGTTCGTAGCTATTACAAACGAGGCAGTGCACGGTTTGTTTCAGGAAAATCAGATAAATACTAATTTTTGTAAACTTTCTCATATGACCTCTGTTTTGGACGTTTTTATATCCACGAAATATGGAGAATATCCTACAAGGAACATCCTAGGGTCTGAAAGGACAGTTTAACTGGACCAAAACAAAGCATGCACAATATTGGGACTCTTGGAACAAGTAGAATGCCAAAAAGTAACCAATATCTACACAATCCAAGCGAAAAGGTAGAAGCTTTATACCTTCTAAAGCTTCCAAAGATGGTGATAACTCCAGATCCATAAGCTTGACTCCTTCCTTGACTCCTTTGATGCACTAACTTCTTCTTCAACCACACCAACATCACACTTTAGGCTCTAAAACTCTCTCTCATGGGCTAGGGTTTGCTAAGAACGGTTCAAAGACTTGGAGGCTGAAATAATGAAGCAAAAAGATCCATAATGGTGCTTAAATACCCTCTAAACCCTAAAAGTTAGGGTTTCACTCTGGCACTCGCACGCCTAACGTACATATGTGTACGCCCAGCGTACTAGGGCACGCCCTACTATGCTTAGCGTACTCATATATACGTCCTCCGTACAACTCAAACTCCCAAAATCACCATTTTGCCACTAGGGTCTCCCTTTGACACTTCTTTCCAAACCAAGGGCCAAAGATGACATAATTAAAATCCAAGGGATGAATTGAAGTTACTTGAAAGATGGAGTGTTACAACTCTCCCCACTTAAATTCGATTTCGTCCTCGAAATCATTCATTACCATCCCCGGCAACCCAGCATCCTGAGGGGCACATCCACCACCATGACGTACGTCGGTCTTCTAAGGAGACAAATCCTAACGGAAAATTCCAATCCGAAGAAAATAAATCCATAGTCCCATGCAGCCAATCAACCCTACTTCACCTTGAAAATCTGTCATCCGGAAACTTGAATTTGGCCTGGCTCCCTGACAGACCGTCCATACTAACCATCGCTAATTTCATTCCCTTCATCCCCTAAACGGACTACTCAACCCTGGAAACCTGATATTCCTACCAAAAAACAAAACCGCAGATCATACTCTACTGCCGACAACTCTTTACTGGACACAGAGATTCGATAATCCTTCCAGAGAAAGCTAACACTGATGACAAAATTTCCCAGAATATGACGAACAATGGGAGACAAACTGGGAGATGAACCTTTTTGTGCCGACCGACAGTGCTTCCATTAACCCCCGAACCATTATACACATCACTGCTAGCTCATAACCACGAATACCCATGACTGGCCCGATCAGCCTCAGGCTGGAATACCAACATGTCGAATCAATTCAACCATCGCGTTGAAATTCTCAGGGTTTGTTGGCCTACCGCCTCAACCCTGCCACTCCTCTTGAGCCTCCGTGCCTATGAATTTCAGTCGGCCCACACCGGGTATCTTGGCCTACTGCATAAAGCAGGACCGCCTCAACTCTCCCAAATACAATGTGTCGCCATAGACAATCAGGAGAAAGATCTAGCCCGGTTCCCATAACCTGAAGGACAGGGACATTCTAACCCAACAAACCTCGATTTCACCATCGATAACATCATACCTTTTGCCTGAAACTCGCGACTCACACCACAAACCAAAAGATTCGCCACTTATCTCACTGACTTCCAGAATGCATGCCTCACACGGATACACTTGTGATTCTCAACACAAGTTTCCACTATAAGCCATCCCGAAATGGCCATCCATGTATCCACCCCAAGTTTCTGACTGAAGATACCACAGATCATGCAGAAAAAAGATCCTCAAACAGGTCGATAGCGAACCTTTACCAATCTGAATCCATATGATACACCAAAACCTTAGTATACATTTGACTCTCTGCCATGCCATTATCAACCTTCGAAGCGACGAAAGAAGATGATCAAACCAAGAACTTCCGCATTTCATCCGATTCCTAACAACAACTTGCGAACAAACAGGAATAAAGATACTCTCCTCCTTTCACTGCCTTGAGGGGACCTAATCACCGTCCCACACAACACTGAACGCGCACCACTATGCTGCAACCCTACCATGTATGATTCACTTATAGAACAAGTTGTTGTCCAAGCAAAACCTTACGAACTCATGGTCATACACAACCCAAAGATAGGGTATTGGTCGGACTCTCGACCCAATTCGAAGGCCATAACCCAACAGAACCATGCATATTCTTAGGGGCACAAAACCTCATCCAAAAGGAAAGATTTCCCGAGATAAAGCAACACACCACCTCCATCAATAGCAGAAGACGTCCATATCACCGATCGAAACAAGATCCCATACTTGATCAAGACTGCACAGATCCTACCCACACGAAACTAGCCCGAGAAGACTTCTAAGATGATCTCAACGGTTGCCAAACCCGAGTCTACTATGAATAAGAAATTCCACTCTACCACTAAGGGCGAACTTACCCAAGGACCAAGGGAAACATAAACACACTGCATTGGAGGGTGGGCGACACATTCCTTGCTCTTAACTGTCGCCTCTTGAATCCTTCTAGGAATTTCTGCTGAAAGATGAACTCAATGACCAATGGTCGAGGACATCCTGACACCTAAACCAGAGAATCACAAACCCACCTGGAGCTGAACATACCCGCTTCTGAAAAGGTTTACCGATCAACATCTGCCTAGCAATTCTAAAAACAACAATCCGAGTAGCAACTGGCAAAACCTTCAATGACTGACGCTCAACTTGAGAATTTCCAATTCTCCCCCACTTAGGGTTCTAACTACCACCCACTGGTTAGAAATCAAACCACAACTCAAACCGGCTCAACCAGGTACGATCATTCCTGACCATGGAATGAATAACGTTTGTCAAATGATCCTTCCCGATTCAGATTAATCGAAACCCAAGAGAAACCTGAATTTCAGCTGAAGACTCCCGGTATGCAGATCGGCATATAACGACTCCCAATAACCCAAGAATAGCAAAAAGTCAACCCGGGATACAACTTACCCAATCCATCAAAATTCCAACACAATACAATTCCCGATACCATCCCGAAGAATACAGGAGGTGTCACATTCTCAAAGGCATTTGAAGAAACCCTGACTTCTTCCTCCTGATTTACCCTGAGCAACCTGAGGGTACGCAGGAAAACTCCCCTTCGATCCCAGGTGACATGAACTAATTCCTGTTCGCAATCCAAATGACAATCTGACACCCGGCCTACCTGCGAATATGGTACCTAACTTGCCTCGCAAGATTCATGCCACATTGACTCACCTGCGGTTACCAGCGCTGAAAAACTGCCGCTAACCCCTGCGATCAACCAACCCCGAGCTGGAAATACAACCTGACCCTAGGGTCACAAGCCTGCTCACTCCTTCGAACTCAAAAAAACTGAAAGGGTACATCCCTTGCCATAGATGATGAAATTCCAATCCTTCAATCAACCATTCTACTTCCAGCTGCAAAACTCAACCGATCATAATCATCACTCCCTTCCTGAGTCCTGCGACTCGCATCCCGGCCTCGAACAAAACCCCCGAAGCCTCAAACCAACACTCACTAGGTCTGCACCAAACAACCAAAATCGATAACGCCACTGGGCTCGCACCAAATACCAGGACCATCCTCATGTCCGAGCAACCACAACCAAAAGATTGACAGGAGCAGAACCACTGCCGCGAACCATGGTATCCAACCATGCTACCTTCCCTGATTAACCCTTAGAATCTCCGAGATTTTCCTTGATTCGAGTATGGATCCTGTGCTTCCAGTAGTACGGGCCCAATACTACCTTCCACACCTATCCATACTTTCCTCAAGAATCATCACAGGTACTCTAAGTCCTAGTCATAAAACACTCCTGAAACCTGCTCGATCACGAAACACCCGCACTAACATACTCCCTAGGCTATCCTAGGATACCACACCCTTCTGCTATCAGCTTCTGAAGAACTCCTCACAATGTCGGTTAGCCGTTTTATGAACATAATCACATGCGACAAAGCTCATATAATCCTTCGAGTAACTGACTCATCCCTACAACGGTGGACTCCAACGAGAGCTGCGCAATAGGGTCAACTCCGTCACTCTGAGATTATCCAACCATTTTTACATGTGACTTGACATATTCACTTAATGGTTAACCTACATCACTCATGAGTTCCACAAAGCATAAAACAAGCAGCATTCGAGCAGAGTAACCGACTAGCACTAGATGCAATAACCTCAGACATATTATCCCATGAAATTCCCGATCTCTAACTCCCAATATCTTGGGTGCACCTCCGTCATGCTCTCACTCTTCCAAGAGTGGCTAATCGTTCCTCGTGCTAATCCAATATACACTGCACCCACTCCGAGAAAGCTACATGCCATCTTCCAACAACGCGACTGGCCGGCGGACCCCGCACAACTCATCCATGAAACTTCCACCAACCCTGCAGCACTCGTGTATGCTAGCCATACATAACGCTGGAACCTATAGACATTCGAATATCTGATCCTACCCTAAGCCCTTCATTAGACAAGAACAGGAAATAAAGCCAAACCAAACATTCTCAGGCTATAAGATCTTAGTTATACACAACTATGATGCATACACTAAGCAACTACAGTAATGATGTCTATTTCATATATAGAAGAACCCTAGGCTATCAGGCATCATATAATTAGGCAATTCTACCATGCAATTCCTGAAGATCCCTAGCCTATCACTAGCATGCTATTCTAACATATCACAATATCAAATAACCATTTGAAAATCATTTTAAAAATCTTTTCCTTAGTTTAAGATTGGATTCACACGAGTGTTCCTCCAATTCACTCAAACCAAGGCTCTGATACCAACTTGTAACATCCATAAAATTCATGCCAATTTAAAACTTTTTTAAACACCCAAAAACCATTATTTTTTACAAAATGTTTTCAAAATAGTTTCATATCAGAGAATCCCAGAAATCAAAGTCATAAAATGTGAGGAGGTGCACGATCAAACCTTCGCCTTCCCACGATCATCCGAAGTACCGGAAACAAAATCAACAACTGTAAGCCCGAAGCTTAGTGAGTTCCCCTAAAATACCAACGCCATACAAATCAGAACAATATCATCACACAAAGCATGCATATAGAGTCTACAGTATGATCGGACCGCCCTCACCGGGACTTCAGTCTATCTGGCCCACTCTCAGAACCTTCAGCATGTCTGGTCCTCCCTACCGGGCCTTCAGCCTGTCTGGACCGTTCTCCGGGCCTTCAGCCTGACTAGTATGCCCTGATGGGTCTGCAGTCTATCCGGGCCGCCCTGGGTATGTTGGCCTAGAGCACAAAGCAGGACCGCCTCAATACTAGCTAGCATGTACAGATAGTCATACAGATCTAACAGATCACTAATCATAACATCATCCTATATACCAAGATACCGATCTAACAGATCACTAAACATAACATCATCCTATAACGGGGATACCGATCTAGAAGATCACTAACATAGCATCATCCTATAACCAAGATACAATCCAAAAAGGGCCGCCTTGGTGCCTTAGACCTTGTTGATATAGTGAGAAGAACTCACCTCGCACTGCCGAACACGCAAACGATCCCTGACCGCTGATTGCCAGATCCCGAACCGCCAGCATCAAGACAATGTCCCAACAAAGCTAATTCCATGAATAATCTCTGACTGCATATTCGCTATCACACATGTGCTGATAGGTTCCAAAATAACAATCCATCAATATCTAACCGCTGACTCATGCTATAAATCCAATACAGGGTAAAAGACCTTTTTACCCTTCCTCAAGCTTGGCCCAAAACCAAGGCCCAAACTAAATGACACAAGATCCAATATCAAAATAATTTCCTTAAGTCTAATTATGGCTCAATTTTCCAAATTGGGCCTAATGGCCTTCACTCAAGAAGATCCAGCAAGCTAAAAGCCCAAACTATAAAATCCTAGACGGTCTATCACAACCCAATGCAAGCCAAACCCAAATCTTGATCCAAAGGCCCAAACCACTTCAAGCCCACACTTGGCCAATTTTTCCAAATTGGGACCAACTCCTTATTGGGCCTTATCCAAAGGTCTGATCCTCTACTTAGCCCAAGACAAACCTATCCATATGAACCATAAGGGCCCAAGTATTAAAGCCCAACAGATGGCCCAATACCCGAAGCTCAAAGTCTGAAGCCCAACATGGGTCGTATGCGGGGCGTACCCCTTCGGTACGTTGGGCGTACCTCGCTTCTCATTGACCCATTACGGGGGGTTTGACTCCGAACGCGGGGCGTACAACAACTTACGCAGGGCGTACCCTCGCAGAGGCCAAAATCATGAGAAGTGCTTAATGGCTTAAGCACTTAAGCCTAAATTTCAGATCCACTACTCAAATGTGCTCTGGAACCATAAAATCTCAAACTTTAAGACTTTGGTCGATTAAAAAGGGCTTAATTCAAGTTCTTAATACATTAAGACCTCCTGCAAGGAACTAGGGACCAAACTAGCTCAAGGGACTTCATTTTTATGCCTTAGGACCCATCCCAGGGTCTGAAAGGACAACTTAACTCGACCAAAACAAAGCATGCACAATATTGGGACTCTTGGGACAAGATGAATGCCAAAAAGTAACCAAAACAAGATCTACCCAATCCAAGCATAAAGGTAGAAGATTTATACCTTCTAAAGCTTCCAAAGATGGTGATAACTCCAGATCTACAAGCTTGATTCCTTCCTTAACTCCTTTGATGCACTAACTTCTTCTTCAACCACACCAACATCACACTTTAGGCTCTAAAAAACTCTCTCGTGGGCTAGGGTTTGCTAAGAATGGTTCAAAGACTTGGAGGCTGAAAGAATGAAGGAAAAAGATCCATAATGGTGCTTAAATACCCTCTAAACCCTAAAAGTTAGGGTTTCACTCTGGCACTCGTACGCCTAGCGCACATATATGTACACCCAGCGTACTAGGGCACACCCTAGTACGCTTAGTGTACTCACATGTACGCCCTACGTACTACTCAAACTCCCAAAATAACCATTTTGCCACTAGGGCCACCCTTTAACACTTGTTCTAAACCAAGGGCCAAAGATGACATAATTAAAATCCAAGGGATGAATTGAAGTTACTTGAAAGATAGGGTGTTACATAAACCAGACATCTCTGTCTGAAACCACCGAAATCGGCACCTCATACCGTGCCACAACCTCCCTGATATACACCTCAACCAATTTCTCACCAGAAATACTCTCTTGAATCGGGATGAAATACACGCTCTTGGCCAACCGATCCACGATGAACCAAATTGAATCCACTCCACGCACAGTCCGAGGCAACTTCATGATGAAATCTATGGTAATCTCATCTCATTTCCATACGAGGATATTCAACTGATGCATCTTGCTGTGAGGTCACTGATGCTTGACCTTGACTTTCCTGCAAGTTAAGCACCTATCCACGTACCAAGCCACATCCCGCTTCATGCAGGGCCACCAATAGTCGGGACGAAGATCTCTATACATCTTCATCGCCCCGGGATGAATGGAGAACCTAGACTTATGCATCTCTTCCATCAGAACCTGACACACACTGCCCCAATACGGAACCCATACCCTCTGATGAAGAGTCAGCAACCCACAACTATCATAATAGAAGGAAGCCACCTGACCCAAAGTACGCTCATTCTTCCGATGCTCTTCCTTCGTAGCCTCGATTTGAGCCTCACGAATCCGCTCCAATAGCGGAGTAATCACTGTCATCCTCAAACATATATCCTTGATTGGAGCCGCGACCACCTAATGGTTGAGAGCATCGGCCACCACATTGGCCTTCCCCGGCTGATAAAGGATCTCACAATCATAATCCTTCACCACATCCAACCACCGATACTTCCTCATGTTCAGATTTGGCTGATCCATCAAATACCTCAGGCTCTTGTGATCTGTGTAAATAATATAGTGGACCCCATAGATGTAGTATCGCCAATTCTTGATGGGAGAAAACCACTGCCCCTAACTCCAAATCATGCGTCAGATAGTTTACCTCATGAGGCTTCAGCTGCCTCGAAGCGTAAGTGATCATGCGACCCCTCTGCATCAACATTACCCCTAAACCCGTGATCGACGCATCACAATAAAGCACAAAATCCTCAACACCCTCCGACAGGGTCAAAATCGATGCCTCGCATAACCGCTGTCTCAAAGTCTCAAAAGATGCCTGCTGCTCAGGCCCCCAGCAAAATGTGACCGTCTTCTTTGTCAACTGAGTCAGAGGAACTGCTATCTTGGATAAATCCTGGATAAATCTCTAGATAATAACCTACTAACCCAAGGAAACTCCGAATCTCAGATGGAGACCTAGGAAGCTCCCATCGCATCACAGCCCCAACCTTGGCCGGATCGACCAGAATACCATTATGGTAGACAAGGTGCCCCAAAAACTGCTCCTCGCGCAACCAGAACTCACACTTGGAGAACTTTGCGAAAAGTCTCTCCCTCCTCAAAGTCTCCAGCACCTCCCTCAGGTGCTCCTTGTGCTGCTCCTGGGTCTTGGAATAGACCAGGATATCATCAATAAATACAATCACAGACCGATCTAACATCGGCCTGCACACACGGTTCATGAGACCCATGAACGCGGCTGGAGCAATGGTGAGCCGAAAGGTATCACTACGAACTCGTAATGACCATAACGAGTCCGGAAGGTCGTCTTCTGCACATCCTCATCTCTAAACCTCATCTGATGATAACCCGAACGCAAATCAATCTTGGAAAACCAAGATGCACCCTGGAGCTGGCCAAACAGATCATCAATCCCCGAGAGTAGATAACGGTTCTTCACCGTTACCTTATTCAGCCCCCGATAGTCAATCCACATACGATGAGACCCATCCTTCTTCTTCACAAACAAGATCGGTTCTCCCCATGGCGAACTGCTCGGTCGAATGAATCCCTTGTCTAACAGCTCCTGCAGCTGTGTAGACAACTCCTGCATCTCGGGAGGAGCCAACCGATACGGTGCTTTGGCTATCGGAGCCGCACCTAGAACCAGATCAATCCTGAACTCAACCTGCCTCTCCGGAGGAACCCTAGGAAAATCCTCGAGAAACACACCCGGATACTCCCGTACAATAGGCACATCCTCCACAGTCTCCTTACCCTTATCATGGGTATCCATAACATAGGCGACAAATCCGGAACAACCCTGCTGAATATAGCGTCTGGCCCTCGCTACTGAACACAAGATCGGCCCACATTGAGCTCCCTCTCCCTGAACCACAAACTCTCCCCCACTTGGGGTTCGAATCTAAACTAACTGCTGCTCACAATTGATCACTGCCCCATTGGGGCTCAGCCAATCCATACCCACAATAACCATGTTCCCACGCAAATGAATGGGAACCAAATCAATAGGATACTGCTCGCTGAACATCTGAAGAATACAACCCCGATGAACCCTCGCTACCCGGACAGATCGATCATCTGCAATCTCGACATCTAGATGACAATCCAGCTCCCCCGGAGCTCCAGAAAACCTCTTGCTAAGAGCAAGCGATACAAAGGATCGGGTATCCCCCGAATCAAACAATACCAAAGCAGAAATATTGTTCACAAGGAACGATCCCGTCACCACATCAGGTGTCGCGCGAGCCTCCACGTCCGTCAATTGAAAAGCCCTGCTCTTCACCACAGGTGCATCCGCCTTGCCCTGGTGGCCGTCAGTGATCCGTAGAGTCGCAGGAGCAGGTGCTGACACCGGCCCTGCTGAAGTCAAACTAGGACATTGGGCCTTCTTGTGGCCCCACAGATTGCAATGAAAGCAAATCAGATCAGATATCAGGGTGGTGGTAGTGGTAGCAGTACAATCCCTGCTAATATGACCCATCCAACCGCACTTGAAGCAGCCAGAACCACCCACCCTGCACGCCCCATCATGTATCTTGTCGCACTTGCCACAACGGCTCCGACCCTACTGGCCTCTCGACCTGGAATCAAACACCTTGGGCCTCTTTCCCGATCTCCCTGAAACCTAAGCCTGATCCGTCTTCCTCTTCCTTTCCATCTCAATATCAATCTCTTTCTCTCTGGCTCTTGCTATCATATCCTCCAGTGTCTTGCAACTGGATCGGCTCACAAACTGCCGTACATCGCTCCTCAACATCTCGTGATAACTCGCCTTCTTCATTTCCTCGTCCGCCACATACTACAAAACCAAAAGCGCCCTCTCACGAAACATCGCGATGATCTCAGCCACCGTCTCAGTAGTCTGACGGAGATCCTCAAACTCCCGCGCCAACTGCTGCACCTCAATCACTGATGCAAAATCATCCCATGACATGGACTCAATCGCCTCGCATCCCAAGGCATGTCCCACCTTATCCCACCAGTCGCGTGACCTGTCCTTCAGAATACATGAAGCAAGTCTGACCTTTGCCCCCTCGGGGAAACTGCTGGTACGGAAAGCGTTAGCAACATCCGCTAACCATCTCCTACTCGTTTTCGGATCCTTCTTCCCGTGGTAATCCAGAGCCCTGCATGCTCGGAACTCCTTGAAGGTCAATGAACGCATCCCTATCAGGGCCACCATCTCAGAACGAAAGAGCTCAAACGCTCATCCAAAATATCCAGAATTCCTTCCTTGACTGTACCAAAGATCACAGGAATCTGCTCAAGAATGCAACACATAATTTTAGACGAAATGAACTCTCGCGTCTGATCATCCAGTTGCTCGGCTCCAGAACCTGAGCCTGAGCCCTCACCCGCACCAGAACTTCCAACCGGTCTACCTCGCAGAGTCACCATACTGAAAATAGACCATATAAACCATCAGAACACGAATCAAAATATATATATCGAGGGATCTCTTACTCTACAAGCTTCCTGGTTTCATCGCAACTCTCCTTGACTCGAGTACGGATCCTCTGCTTCCAGTATTACGGGCCCATACTACCTTCCACATCTATCCGTACTTTCCTCATGGATTGCCTTGAATCCGCCAAGTCACTCTTTATCTATACAATTAACCTCATCAAGATAACGCTCCCAACACTAAATCTCTTCTTAGGTTTTCCTAGGGTAAGCTCCACATCACTCCCCGCCATCAGTTGCAGAAGGAACTCCTACTAACTTCCTCTAACTAGCTCACGAATACAATTACATATCACCAAAACCAGATAATTCTTCGAATGAGCGGTCTCACACTACAACGGTTGGACTCAAACAAGAGCTGCGCAATAGAGTTAAAACCTAACCTTCTAAAATTATTTAGTTTCAGTAATATGTAACTTAACATATTCACTTACTAGTTAGCTGATGTTAGTGAGAACTCCTAAAAGCACAAAGCAAGTAGCATTCAAGCATCAATTAATCAGAACCAAGCACAACCTAATCAGGCCATCCTATCATTGACTGATCAGTACTAGCATGCAAGTCTACAAGCTCATACAATAGGCATACAAAGGCATCCCTCCTAGCATTCTATCATACAAATCTTGAGCCCTAACTAGCATGCGATTCACAGATTCACAAATCAAATCATATCAAATAACATGTATGGGTATTTTGGGAAAACTTACTTGAGCTCGGTCGATTGCATGCACCACACCCTTTCTTGTTTTAGAAAACCCTTTTCAAAAAAAACATTTCCTTTTTGAATTTTTTACCAAACCCTCAGTTTGAGTTCAGACACACCTGAGAGTATATATGAATCCCTCAAACTAAGGCTCTGATACCAACTTGTAACGTCAAAAAAATAAGACCCAAAATTTTTCATTTTTAAATTAATAAAACAATAATCCAAATCATTGTCATAAAACCAAGGTGAATCAAGTGTATCGATACATCATAAAATATCAGAGTAAATCACAAAATACGGAATGAGATGATGTGTGCTCTGCAATTATCCCGGGCTCTTCCCCTTCGAACCAGAAGTAATTGAGACATAAACTGAAAACTGTAAGCACAAAACTTAGTGAATTCCCCAAAATATCGCATACCATACATAATAAACACATAATGGGCCCCGCCCGGCATCGGGCCCCGCCCGGTATACAATTCTGTCAGTCATCAAGCCCCACCTTACATCGGGCCCCACTCGGTAAACATATAAACATATAAACATACATACACATGCGATATTCAGAAAGACAATAGCATACAGTACAGTCATCAGGCCCCACCCGACATCGAGCCACGATCAGTATACATACCAACGCATACACATGCAAGAGGTACATAAACATCTAGCATCCTAACCTAATAAACCATGGGCCGAAATTGGTGCCTTCGAACCGTTAAACATAGTGAGGAAACTCACCTCAGACTGCTGAATCTCACAGATAAATCTCTGGTTGCTGGTCCGATATAGTAGCTTGCTTCAGTTTTTTGGTGTCGTTTGTTGATGATCGTAAAGGAATGGGTTTCCAGGGAAAAGTAGAGGAGGTATTTGATGATTCTAGATTCGGTGGGGATGGTGTGAAGTAATATAATGCTAAGAAAAAAAAAGCTCAATTTTTTAATTAAAAAAATTTAACAGATGGACGGTTAGATTTAATGGTATAAGGACCAAAACCATAGTAACATGAAAGCGTATGGACAATATTGCGGTAAAATGAAATTTGGACCAAATGTATTAAAGCTTTGCATTTATACCACAATTTTTATATTTGGTGTTAGTTCGTGGCTTCAACATTCAGTCATTCTTTTGTCGATTATGTTAGATTGGTAGGTTTCATATAATCTTCTCTCCCATGTTGATTGTTGTTAATTACATTATTTTAAAAATCCAAATTTTTTAAAATCTTGACAACGCATTCGGTTAGATTCCCCGTCAATTGCAGGTTTAATTCCATCATTTTATGATACATTATATATTCGCTTATTCTTATAGGTATTGTCTTTTTTATGCAGGATGGGCACGAGAATATTTAACACAACCGTTTCTCCAACATCCTAGATAAAAGTTCCAACTAAAAAAATGAAGAAAGATTCTCTTTACAACTGCACACACCATCTGTTTGCCTCATTTTTTTTCTAGATTTTTACATTTGGGTGTCAAGAGTATGCAACAGTCTCATAATTCTTACATGAATTTAAAAAAATAAATACTTTTCTTCTTAAACTGATTTCTTTATTTGATTATGAAGAGTACTTTTCATTTTTTTTTCTAGACTTTTACAAGGCTCAAGCTCAAGAGATTAAGTTTTCTCAAATGATTTAATGTTTGGTTTGTATGGTGTTTTTAAATAATAGAGCATTCTACTTTCATTTTAATGTTTAGTTTTCTGTAATTTGGATCCTTTTCTCTGGAAAGGGAAATGTCCTTTATTTATTTTTTTGGGTTCCCAATCACTTGGTATAATTTTAAGCATCACAATACCAATGTACACGTTTGTAAATGAGCGAATTGCAGAGAATAACAACATACATTATTGTGCCTACAAATTCAGACAATGTATTATAGTTTCACACAAAAGCAACACATTCTAAACACCCCCCCCCCTCCAACGCGGGGGGAACACTTCTAGTTTGTTATTCTAATTGAAACATGAAGATACAATAATTTCTTCTAATTTATTAGTTGATATATATATATATATATATATATATATATATATATATATATATATATATATATATATAATTGGTTGGTATGGTACAACCATGATATTCAAAATTTTATACCGTTACCATACCAAGACTACTTAATTGGCATGATATTATCAGCCAAATATATTGGTTACCAAACAAGTTGGCTATCAATTTTATTGGTTTGGTTGGTAACATGTTGGTTGGTTGTCCGTGGTACATATTTGTCAGCCCTAATTTGGAGCCAGAATTGTAATCCGCATTTAATTATTAAGGATTAACACTTTAAAATGAAGCGTATGAACTCGTTTGTGAAAATTGGATCTAAATCACTTAGATCTATATTCTTAGCTGGTAAATCATTGGACCGGTGAAATTAGGATGTTAATTAGTGTTTAAAACAAGTAAACGAATGTTAGTAATCATGCAAAGTCATTAGGAGTTGAAGGAAGGGTTTAGAACTGATTTGACATGTTTTAGATGCTTAAAACTCGATCGAGTGGAATAACAATGCAAATTCCACTTGAGTGAGTAATCATTTGTTAAGGAAAAACTTAAGTTCTTAATAAAAGGTCCAAATCAACTCTACTTTCTTTCAATAAATTCATATGATCTCATGGATCATATGAAACGGTTAAAATAAAAATCAACTCTACTTTCTTTCAATAAATTCATATGATCTCATGGATCATATGAAACGGTTAAAATATGTTTTTTAGAGAGATAGAGAGTAAATTGTATGGTTTGTAAAAAATTATAAATAGGGTATAAATAGTTTTCAACTTGTATCACTAATCTAATCTAAACATGTAGTTTACTCTACTTTATATTATAAGGGGGTTTAATGGAAGCTTTAAAAATATTTGATTGAATGTGATGTACAGCAATTGCACACCAACTCCCCATATTATATAACCCATGATCTTTCATTAGATACAAGTATACAAGTACGAGGGGATTATATATTGTTACAATTACAGCTCACCTCCATTCGATATTTCCGGCAGAAAGTAAGGGTGGATGGACGCTTCAAGAAACGAACCCGGCACCCGGTCCATGTTCTCTAGCCGGAGGAAAAGCAACTACGACCCCAAAACCGGGATCTACCACTCCCTCATTCGGCTCGAAGGAAGCCACAAAATCCCTACTACGGCCAACCTTGACACAGCTACCTTTGTGTTATCTCAGTTCCCGAGTCTAGACCAATCCGACATGAAGGTCGCGCTTATAGACTCCGCCACGAACCGCCGACTCACTTACAGGGAACTCCGACGATCAATCCACTCGTTAGCAGCCGGGTTATACCAAAGATTCGGCGTCCGAAAGGGCGATGTGATCTTTGTTTTGTCATCGAATTCAATCATCTATCCAACCATATGTTTAGCCATACTCTTGGTTGGCGGAGTTCTTACAACGTCTAATCCAATCAACACAGAATCAGAGATAACCAAACAAGTACTCGATTCCGGAGCAAAACTAGCTATCGCTGCTCCTGTCGCGATGCATAAACTACTCTCGACTGGAATTCCTACCATCGTCACTACTCGTGATCCGTTAAACACCAATGAAGTCTCTGTGGAAGAATTGATCGATTCATGTGAGTCGATGGAGTTGCCGGAAAACAAGCAGACCCAGTCAGACATGGCAGCCGTACTGTACTCGTCGGGGACGACGGGGACGAGTAAAGGTGTGATACTAACACACGGGAATCTTATCTCTACGATAACACTACTCAAATGGGCTGCTGAAACAACATCAGCCAAAGATGATATCTTTCTGTGTTTTATACCCATGTTTCACATCTACGGTTTAGTATTTTTTGGCCTGGGATTGCTATGCGCTAACACCACAACAGTGTTGATGAATCGATTCGAATTACAATCCATGTTAGAAGCAATACAAACTCATAAAGTCAATAACATTCCAGCAGTTCCTCCTGTTATACTTGCAATGGTGAGGTACAATGGAGGTGGATATGACTTGTCGTCTTTGAGAAGTGTGGGTTCAGGTGCTGCACCCTTGAGCAAACACGTGGCTACTAGGTTCAGAGAAAAGTTCCCATGGGTTGACCTAAAGCCTGGGTATGGGCTGACCGAGAGCTGTGGGGCAGCTGCTTTCTTTGTTTCTAGTGAAGAAGCCATAGCTCGGTCGGCCGCTTCAGGAGGTTTGTTTCCAAGTTTTTCTGCGAAGGTTGTTGATTTCGAGTCAGGGATTGCTCAACCTCCTTATAGCGAAGGTGAGATATGGTTGAAGGGGCCAACTGTGATGAAGGGTTATTTAGGAAACGAGGCTGCAACTTCTGCCACCATTGTTTCAGGTGGGTGGTTGAGGACCGGTGATCTTGGTTACTTTGATGAAGATGGTTATCTTTTCATCGTTGATAGGATCAAGGAGCTCATAAAACATAATGGGTATCAGGTAGCTCCCGCAGAACTGGAAGCGATACTACTAAATCATCCTCATATACTTGATGCAGCAGTTATTCCGTGAGTTCATTGATTTCAAAAAGCGTTTATGTTTGTGTGTAAGTGTAACAAAATTCAGTGAGATTATAATCTTCATAATTAATTTTGTAGACTTGAAAATGAAGATGCCGGAGAGGTACCAATGGCGTACATAGTTAGGGCAACTGGTTCGGAACTCAGTGAAGAGCAAGTCATGCAATTTGTTGCTGGCCAGGTTTGTATATACACTTTTGTTTCTTCTTAACTCATCCAAGAGAAGTGACATGTGTACTAATTAATGGTAGTTGATTGTATTTACAGGTGGCTCCATACAAGAAGATCAAGAGAGTAGCTTTCATAAACGAAATACCAAAGTCGGCTGCTGGCAAGATTCTGCGAAAAGATCTAATGGCTCAAAGTAAACAGACCATTAAATCCAAACTGTAACAAATTAAGATAAAATGATACAACCATGCCCCAGCTGGTTCACGATTAGCAGATCATAGAATATATGTAAATATTTAGCTGAATATTATTCAGTCGAATATCAATGAAATAAGCAAGGTGCATGATAAAACATGTTAGTCCTTCTGTCGGTTTTATTTGTATAAAATATAGACATGATTTCGATTTAATTGTAGAGATATAGTATTTTGATTGGTTTTATTTCTATAAAAACATCGGTCCCCCAAAAATTATAAAGGTTTGACTGCTGAAGATGAACCGTGAGTTGAGGAAAGGATTGTCCTATAGTAATGATAGGGATAATAAGTAATAACCTTACCTTAGGTAACTCTGAAAAAATGAATTAAAATGGTAGTATATTTCTTATTTTGTCACATTTAGTCCTTAATATTTTTTTTTCATTTTTAGTCCTTAATATTTTTTTTTTCACATTTAGTCCTTAATATTTTTTTATTGCAAAATAAGTCTTTGTTGTTTTTGTACACATTCAGTACTTATGACCGTTTTTTTAGGTTTTTCTTACAACATCCTACGCGGGACAATCATTAATAAGGTGTTCGGAGATGTTCATGCTTATGGTCATCGTTGTCTCGGCTGCTTGGTTGCTTAGTTCTTTTGGTTTGACTTAGGTCTTGTGTTTTGCACGTCAAAACTTCTTCAAACCATTACATATTTTAACGATCTTTATATCTGTAACATCCCGATTTCCAGATATGAGATTTATTCCATTTATGCATGATTTCCCTTTGGAACACGGCGTGGTGAAGCCTCGCCACGGCGTGTTGAGGAACTTCTGGGCCGCGTGTTTTTATGGACCAACACAACGTGTTGGTGGGAAAACACGGCGTGTTGGGGGCTGGTTGAGAAAACCCTAATTTTCAGGGTTTTGCACCCTATATAATCTCCTTAAGTCCCAAGGGCTGGTCTTTTATCAGCCTCCAACCCCCATATCGACCCTTGAGAACCCTAATCATCTTTCCCTCTCATTTGTGAGCTAGTGTGGTGTTTTTGGAGCCAAATAAGAAAGAAGTTCGCAAAAAGAAGCAAGGATCCAGCAAGCAAGCCCTCATCTTTCAGTTTGGCACTCCACTGGACCTTTGTAAGTGTCCAAGATCCGATTTTTATTCCTCTATGTTGCTATATCTTGAGTTTTTCCCCTTTTACTTGTTGTTCTTGAGTGAGGGAATGGTTGGATCTTATAAAGTTAGCAACTTTATGAATCTCCAGGTCTAGGTGACCTTATAGAGTCGTGGATCTGGCCTATGATCGAGTTTTGATGCCATGCATGGAGAGTAGGTCATAAAATCCCCATTTTGACCTATTTTGGGTTCAAGACATGCATTGGGCATGCATGTTTGTAAAGCATCGACATTTGGCATGGTTTTGGTGCTAGAATCTCTTCTGGAAAGGATGGGTTTCAGACTTCAAGGATTTAGTGCTTATTGGTTAAGCCCTTGAATCTTCAAGTCTTGTGGTTGGGTTTTTGGACCCTTGGAGTAGTTCCAATGGATAAAGTTGGAAACTTTATCCTTCTTGACAACATTTGGGTCTAGATCTGAGCCTTGGAGTCTCTAGAATCGAAGAATACAGGTGAATGTATTAAGCTACTGCAACTCGGGCAAACAAGGCGTGTTTGCAAGCCAACACGACGTGTTGGCTGGGGTTTTCCCGACCATGTGAATGCTAGCAAAACACAACGTGTTTTCTACAAAACACGACGTGTTGGGTCAACATGGATTGTTGACCTTGACTGTTGACTTTGACTTTGACCAAGTTTGACCTTGAGGGTATTTTGGGTATTTCGGAATTCTGATGGAAATTGGCCATTTGATGGAATTAGGTGTCGTGTAGAGAACTGAGATTCGGAGTCGGGCCTCATCAGTTCTACTCAGTTTGCGAGGTGAGTTGTCCTCACTGTACTTGCGGGTTGAAGGCACCAATACCGACCCATTAGATTGATATCATGTTTTGCATGCTATTGTATTGTTATTCTCTGTTAGATCGGTATTCTGGTAGTTAGGATGTTTCTATGCTTAGTGATCTATAGATCTGTGTGTTTGGCTATAGACTGTTACATGATTATCTGTTGTATGTGCACATGGTTGGTCGGTGGCTAAGGCTTCACTGCTTTGTGCATAAGCCAACAGGCCGGGGTATTCCAACCTGATGGTTGAGGGCCTAGGGTATTCTATCCCGAGGATGATTGGACCCATAGTATGTTTGCATTCCAACCCGATGGTTGAGGAGCGTGGGGTATTCCAACCCGATGGTTGATTGGACCCATAGTATGTTGGCATTCTAACCCGATGGTTGAGGGGCCTGTGGTATTCCAACATGATGGTTGATTGGACCCATAGTATGCTCTTATTATATTTGTGCTATTTGTTTGTGTATTGGTATTTTTGGGGGAAACTTACTAAGCTTTGGGCTTACAGTTTTGGGTTATGTTTCAGGTACCTCAGATGATCGTGGGAAGGCAAAGGCTTGATCGTGCACCTCCTCATGATTTGTTTCATGATTTTGGGGATTACTCTAATAATAAACCTGATTTGAAAACTATTTGTAAACATTGATGACTTTTGAGTTGTTTTAAAAGTTTAATTTTTTCATAAATTTTGTGGATGTTACAAGTTGGTATCAGAGCCTTGGTTTGAGTGAATTGGAGGAACACTCGTGTGAATCCAATCTCAAACTAAGGAAAAAGATTTATAAAACAATTTTCAAATGGTTTTCAAAATAATCAAGGAGGATGCGATGTGTACGATCATCCGGAGCCAGTAAGTGACCCCAAATTACCACACAATTATTTGAGATGATGTTATGATATATTAGAACAGCATGCTAGTAATAGGATAGGGATCTTCAGGAACTGTATGATAGAATTGTCTGATATATGATGCTTTATCTCTTATAGAATACTTGATTGATTATTGTATGACTCTTTCACGTGTGATCTGCCTATTGAGTGAATACGCTAAGTCACATGCTACATGGGTTAAACAATCTTAGGGTAAGGGATTTGGTCCTGCTGCGCAGCTCTTGTCTGAGTCCAACCGTTGTAGGATTGAACCTCTTAGTCTAAGATTGTTTAAGTTGTGCGACATGTGATTGTATTCATGCGATAGTTATCTGGCATCAATGGAGGGTCGTGTGGCAGTTAAAGGTAGGGTGAGTTATCTGGGGGCAGTCGGCCAGCTGCGTTATGATTAGCCTTCCTCTAGGAAGTGAGGATAGAGTGTATGAGTATGCTAGTGTGCGGGTATTGGTAGGGTTATTGTGATGATCCTTTGAGACAAATACGGGTAGGTGTGAAAGGTAGTATGGGCCCGTACTACTGAAAGCACAGGAACCGTACGCGTAGCAAGGAAGTCACAACCCCTAGGGTTTTGTTAGGAGTTGGCTCCACTGGTATGTTATGCGTTTCATCTGATATCTCCCTGGTTTATGTTCAGTATGGTGATGACGAGACGATTGGAGGTGGGATCCGGATCAGGATCGGGAGCTGGTGGCCATGATAAGCCGGTGATGTCCGTTGATCAGATGCGAGAGATGATCACCGTGAAGGTTTCTTAGATTTTGCAAGAAGAATTGTCCAGTGTCGTAGATCGGATCACTAGCAGGGTAATTGCCAGGCTCGAGGAGCAAACTGCAGCTTTGCAATCTGTGAGAGGTGCTGCTAATGAGATGGCTACTGGGGGAGATCTGATTGTGGGGACACAACTAGGAAAGGGGAAGAGCGCTCTTTCAGCAAAGGACGAGGACACTGAGGCTGCTGACATGGGTACTAGAAGTCAGGAGAATCATGAGGTATGTGGCAACTGTGGAGGAACTCGCGGATTTTCTTGTTACAAGTTCAGGTGTTTCAAGTGTGGAGAAAGAGGGCATGTGTAACGGGATTGTAATAAGGATCAGAAATGCTTTCACTGTCACCAGCCATGTCGTTTCAGGTCCAGCTGTCCTGCTTTGGAGGCGGAGGGAGTTCAGGTCCCAATGCTCATCGTTCCTCAGGAGGTCAAGGTTGAGCCGCAAGAAATCTCTAGTATGTAATTTGAACCACAATTTTGTAATGATATTATGGTGAAATTGTTCTTGATCGGTATTGTATCTGCCTTGGAATCTTGTTGGGTATGGGTAAGTAGTATCTTCGGGTTAGTTCTCTATTTTGCCTTATTTATGTATTGTGAATCTTCATATGCCATTTTGCATGTCAAGAGTCATCGGCGGGTTGTATCTTGCTGGGCGGGATTCAATTGTTCAGTGGATTGTTTCGGTTCCTTTGATGGATCCAGTTCAGGGTATGGGTTGGAAGATCTATGTTCAAAGTAGCAGGAATAGTTCGTCAGCGAAGTCGGAGTTCGGACGTGATAGCAATTGTTTCGGTAGGATCGACAGTTGTCCAGGGGAGAACCTTTGTGGTCATTCACTATCGTTGCTAAGGAAGGAGCGATAACAAGGAGAGGGTGGTGTCAGTTGCATGAGTAGTTAGGTCATCGGAAGTGCCAGGGGATTGTAGATGGTTAGAATTCAGAGATTCATTTGAGGACGGAAATTTAGGGTAACGATTCGCCAGTCCAGAGCAAGGGTTGTGGTTTTAGTCACCAGCATAAAGGACTTAAGGATTTGGTGTGGTATCATGAGAAGTGATTGAGATCATCGGACTTGCTAGGATTTTGGGGAGTATTCTTTGGGAATTCAGGAGTTGGACAATCATCGAGATCGGCTAGTATTGGAACGCAAGTATGGGAAAGCGCAGGTCATAGGTTTGTGAGGATAAGATGGATTGGAAATCCAACAAATTTCGTGGGATGGGAGAGATTCGGTGAATCCAAGTGGGTAAGAATCGATCAGAATCTTCGGGAGCTGACTCGGGTATGGAACTAGAGTAAGTTTCACATCCCAGTCAAGAGGGAAGCGACACAAGTGGATGTCTAGATTGAAGTTGTGTAAGTTGGGAGTTCAGGAAACTTCCAACAGTTGGTCAACGTTTCCACTATGATGTATAGCAGGCTTGTGGATGGATTCAAGTTGAGGGTTATGTTGGAACCTCGCTGCCTGTTGTGGTTTAATGAAGACTTTGGGGGTTCGAAGCATGACCCAAACATCTGATCGGATGCAGTTGGATGCGGGTTCGACTCAGAATGAGTAGGGTGTAATGGTTTTGGTGTAGTAAGACCATGGGTGGTAACCATGGGTGATTGGAAGTGTTGTAAGACTGCGATGGGATCGTAGCATTCACCAGTTTGAGGTAGAAAATTGTTGAGGTGGTCGTAAGTATAAAGAGGGATCAGTTCGTGCCTTGGGCACGCCGGTCAGGATTGTGGGAGATCATTTCTCTGTTTCAGGTTAAGGACCCTTGGGGTCCGAGGCAGAGTCGGGCCTATGTAACTCTAGTTTGGGTGGGACACGTGGTCGAGGCCCGTGTGTATATGACAATACAGGTGGGACCAGGTAGAGACTGTTGGGTAGAAGTAATGGGTCTTGGTTTAATAGGAATAACTATGTGGGCAGTGAGTGGCGCAGAGGGATGCTTAGGCTATGGTAGCCTTGTCTTTTAGACTCTTAGGAACTTGATGACTAGGCTAGGTGTGAGACTGGAAGTATCAGCGGTGGTTAGGGATCTTTATATCCAGGTTTAGTGAAGGGTTGTCGTGAATCAAAAGATTTCGGGAAGAATACAAGTGTAGAACCTTGGATCTCTGGTTGTGAATTACGTACCGAGCTGGTTCTTGGGGGAACTCGCGTTGGTAATCGTGAGTGTGGTGTGCAAGGTCTTTGCTTCTGTAAAATTGAATTAAGGAATATGTACGCCAAAGGTATCAGTGGAAGGGTTCAGGATTGAATGATGGTTTCAGTTTTGATGGCAGATCAGGTTCTTGTGATTGTATTTTGGTTGGTTCTATCTATGTGGGGCTCGGAATTTTCAGCATCGACATGTTGGTTCAGCAGATAAAGGAAATAGTGTCCTATTCAGCACTAGAAGGTTTATCGCCCAACTTGTCTCGCATTGTTCATTATATCCATAGGATTTGTTATCATCAGGATGAGCCTTTTCTCGAGGGAATATCTGTTCCTTCGGTCAAGTGAAAAGTTTCTGACATCAGTATGTGGTTTGTAATTCTGCTTTCTAGTGGGATCCTCAGGTAATCAGAAGTTGAGTAGTAAATCTGGAAGACAATGGAATTAGCAATGGTTCAGTATGGGCGGTCTGCCATGGAATCAGACCGATTTGAGACTTCAGATTTCAAGTTAAGTAGATGTGATTATTCTAAGTGGTGATGAGTTTGGGCCTTTTCGGGTGATTTTCAGGGTTGGCAAGGTTGCTTACAGATTGGATCTTCCGGAGGAGCTCAGTCAGATTCACAGTACTTTCCATGTTTCGCAGTTGTGAAAGTGCGCATTGGATAAGGACGCAGTGATTTCATTGGATGATATTCAGGTTGATGAGCGCCTGGAATATGTTGAGAGGCTGGTAGCTATTCTGGAAAGGAAGGAAAAGGTTTTGTGTAGCAAGGAAGTACCTTTGGTAAAGGTACGATGGCAGCACCGGAAGGACTCCGAGTGAACCTGGGAGCCGGAGGCTGAGATGCAGGAGCATTATCCAGATTTGTTCACCACAGCATACTACGAGGACGAAGTCTAGTTCAAGTGGGGGAGAGTTGTAACATCCCGATTTCCAGATATGAGATTTATTCCATTTATGCATGATTTCCCTTTGGAAAACGATGTGGTGCATGGAGAGTAGGTCATAAAATCCCCATTTTGACCTATTTTGGGTTCAAGACATGCATTGGGCATGCATGTTTGTAAAGCACCGACCTTTGGGATGGTTTTGGTGCTAGAATCTCTTCTGGAAAAGATGGGTTTACGACTTCAAGGATTTAGTGCTTATTGGTTAAGCCCTTGAATCTTCAAGCCTTATGGTTGGGTTTTTGGGCCCTTGGAGTAGTTCCAATGGATAAAGTTGGAAACTTTATCCTTCTTGATAGCATCTGGGTCTAGATCTGAGCCTTGGAGTCCCCGGAATCGAAGAATACAGCCGAATGTATTAAGCTGCTGGAACTCGGGCAAACACGGCGTGTTTGCAAGCCAACACGTTGTGTTGGCTGGGGTTTTCCCTGACCATGTGAATGCTAGCGAAACACGGCGTGTTTGCTAGTAAACATGGCGTGTTGGGTCAACATGGATTGTTGACCTTGACCATTGACTTTCACTTTGACGAAGTTTGACCTTGAGGGTATTTTGGGAATTTCAGATTTCTGATGGAAATTGGCCATTTGATGAAATTAGGTATCGTGTAGAGAGCTGAGATTCGGAGTCGGACCTCATCAATTCTACTCAGTTTGTGAGGTGATTTGTCCTCACTATACTTGCAGGTCGAAGGCACCAATGCCGGCCCATTGGATTGATATCCTGGTTTGCATGCTATTGTATTGTTATGCTCTGTTAGATCGATATTCTGGACGTTAGGATGTTGCTATGCTTAGTGATTTGTAGATCTGTGTGTCTGGCTGTAGACTGTTACATGATTACCTGTTGTATGTGCACATGGTCGGTCGGTGGTTGAGGCTTCATAGCTTTGTGTGTAAGCCAACAGGGCGGGGCATTCCAACCCGAAGATTGAGGGCCTAGGGTATTCCATCCCGAGGATGATTGGACCCAGAGTATGTTGGCATTCCAACCCGATGGTTAAGGGGCCTAGGGTATTCCAACTTGATGGTTGATTGGATCTATAGTATGTTGTCATTCTAACCCGACGGTTGAGGGGTCTGGGGTATTCCAACCCGATGGTTGATTGGACCCATAGTATGTTGTTATTATATTTGTGCTATTTGTTTATGTATTGGTATTTTGGGGGAAACTCACTAAGCTTTAGGCTTACAGTTTTCGGTTGTGTTTCTGGTACCTCAGATGATCGTGGGAAGGCAAAGGCTTGATCGTGCACCTCCTCATGATTTGTTTCATGATTTTGGGGATTACTCTGATAATAAACCTGATTTGAAAACTATTTGTAAATAATGATGACTTTTAAGTTGTTTTAAAAGTTTAAATTTTTCATGAATTTTATGGATGTTACAATATCCATGCGTTCGTATTTGAGTCTACTACAACTTTCATTTAGATTACTTCCATTAAAAAGTAATACATTTTTACTTACAATCTTTATATCCATACATTCTTTATGAATGTATGTATGAAACTTTTTTTTTTATAAAATTGTAATTAAAAATATATTTTCATTTAGCGGGAATAATCTAAACGAAAATTATAGTAGACTCAAATACGAATGTGTGGATATAAAGATCGTTAAAATTCTTGATCATATGAAAAAGTTAGGACGTTCAGAATATAAGACCTAAGCCAAACCACAAGAACTAAGAAACCAAACAGTCGATGTCGCGGTGACCATAAGCATGAACAACCTCAAACACCTTATTAATGATTGTCCCGCATAATATGTCGTGAGAAAACCTAAAAAATCCGTCATAAGTATTAAATGTGTACAAAAACAACAAAGACTTATTTTGCAACAAAAAAAAATTAAGAACTAAATGTGCAAAAAAAATATTAAGGACTAAATGTGTACAAAATAAAAAATATATTACCTTTTTAAATCATTTTCCGACTTACCTGAAGTAGCCGGTCATAAGGACTAAATGTGTACAGTTAAACAAGTTGAAGGGGTAAATGTTAACGAAAAAAACTCAGTGGCCAAATATGTACAAATCGAAAAGTATATTACCCTTTTAAGTCATTATCCCAATAATGATATGTCAAAGTTATCAATTTGTGGACAAATTAAACTTACGGATAATGACTTAAAATGCAGTATACTTTTTTATTTGTACACATTTGGTCACTGAGTGTTTTTCGTCCACATTTACCTCTTCAATTTGTTCCATTTTATACATTCAGTCCTTATGACCGACTACTTCAGATAAGCTGGAAAAATGACTTAATAGGGTAATATATTTCTCATTTTGTACACATTTAATCCTTAATATTTTTTTTGCACATTTAGTCATTAATATTTTTTTTGTTGCAAAAGGTTATTCATCAATATAAAAAGAGTAATTAGTCAACATAAGTCTCTTTGAGGTTTATTTTAATTTTATTTACGGAAAATGATCTGTCGTTAAGTTTAGATACGATAAGAAGTAGCTAGACAATGAAACACCAAGTTATATCCGACCACTTGTCTCACTGGTATGCAGTTATGTACAAGAAATTTCATTATTATAAGACATAAATTTCATTCCGTTGTTTTATATGTCTTAACTTTAATTAATAACAGACAAAAATTTAAAATTTTAAAAATTTAAAAAATATTATTTTAGTTAAAACGAAACAATTTAATCTTATGCCTTATGGTCATGAAGATTAAACCTAAACTGAAACCTTACACGAGAAGTTTTAGGTAAATTACATTTTTTTGACCTTGAAATTTATTGATTTTCACAAATATTGTTTCTAGAAAACCATTTTTTTTCCTTTCTATAAAATATTTTGAACAAGATGTCAAGCAGACTAGAGTGGTGTTCTTCTCCCAATATAATATCTAGCATTTGTACCAGACAAAACTGTAAAATTGGTCCTTGTGGTATGTAAAAAACTTTGGATTGGGTCCAAAAAGTTTTCAACTTGCATTAAAAGTCCAATATCAAGAATTTCCTGTGGTTTAGGTCCAAAAATATTTGAAATGACCATTTTGCCCTTTTTATTTCTTTTTTTTATATATATATTTTTCATATTTATTTTAATACTCCATAAATTAAAAATGAGAAGAAAAAAATTGGCCCCACTACCACCTCTCTCTCTCTCTCTCTCTCTCTCTCTCTCTCTCTCTCTCTCTCTCTCTCTCTCTCTCTCTAACCTAACCCAGATGCCTATTCGATCTTCATCTTCAAAAATGTCTCTGACGAGACCAAGCCATCTGCCGCCTCTAGCCAAGCCTCCATCGGTGACATCTACTTAATATCATGTTCCGACTTCTTCATCCAATCGACACCCAAATTCTTCTGTAACTCTTTTGTGACAGACATGATAGTCACTCTACTGGGTTGCTTGCACCCAATTTTACCCTTGGTGGTGTACCCTGCTTCTGCTAGATATAGAGTCACCTGAGTTGTCTTCCCGGAACCTATTTCTCCGATCACCACAAGAACCTGGTTATCGTGTCCAACTTGGAGTCAATTTTTTTTTCAGTTTGTAGATTTTTAGAGTTTGTATATGTTCTTGGAAGGAAAGTTTTGACCCTTGACTAAAAGTCGAGACTTTACCGTCATTGGAACGAAGGCGGTGGAAGGGGAGCTTCATCTGCGGAGTCTATCAGGTCCGGTGAAGGGGATTTAAGGTTTTCAGAAGCGGTCATTGGGGTAACTGATGGTTTAGGGTTTAATACTCCAAAGTGTTCTTGATGTTTTTATTTTGATATCGAAATGGGTTTGATGGTGAACGAAGATGAAGGATCAAAGATAATGATTATGTGTTGTTTATTTGAAGAGGAGGCCTTGAGATGTTAAAAATTGTACTAATTTTGATTATAGTTTAATCAAATTGATTTTTTTATTTTGTGAAGATTGTAGCTTAGTTGAATTGTAATGGAGATTCTAGTTCAGTTTTCTCTTTTTCATTAGATCGATGATCAAAACCCATATGGGTTTAGTTGGGTTTTATGTTCATATGTATGAGTGTAACTTTTTATTTGCAGGTGATGAGTGATGAAGAAGATGGGAAATAGAGTCAAAGAGAGAGTTAGGGAGAATGTGGGGTACGGCGGAGACTGGAGAGGGGTAGGGTGGGGTGGGATTTTCTTTTCACTTTTTTTTATAATTGATTAAATACTAAAATAAATAAATAAAATGTAAAAAAATAAATGATAAGGGTAATATAGTCTTTTTAAATTTGTTATGGACCAAATTCACAAGACATTTCTAATTTTAGGACTAAATTCACATGAAATTTCTGATTTTAGACCTTTCATGCAAGTTAGAAACTTTTTGGACTTTATCCAAAGTTTTTTGCAAACCACAAGGACCAATTTTCCAGTTTTGTCAAAAGAAATCCATAAGGAAACCTTGTCAAAAGGAATATATTTGTAAGTTAAAATTATTTTAAAGACTAAACTGCACAAATGGTTCCTGTGGTTTGCTCAAAATTGTCACTTTGGTCCAAAAAGGTTTGGACTAGCACCAGAGGTCCAAAGTTTTCATTTTGTTGCTTGTTTAGTCCAATCTATTCTGATTTTTTTTCAAAATGACGGGTTTGCCCCTGTTAGTATGCTTTTTTTTTCTTAATTGTTTTTTCTGATTTTCAGAATAAAAAAATAAAAAATAAAAATAAATTTCTCTCTCTCTCTCCACTATTTCTCTTTCCTTCATTTATTCTTCATGGCTCTCAAGAACCCTTCATCGTCGACTCCACTACTGTCATCACCGTCAGCCACCACCGCCTTCAGCTCCACCTTCAACCTCTATCATCACCGCCACCACCTACCTACGACAAATCTAAAAGCCGCCATTACCTACAAAAAACCATAATCGATTCCCACCACCTTCCATGGATCACCATCTTGTCGCCGCCGTCCATCTGAAAAACTCTGCTGCAACTCGACGAAGCTCCAGATCTGTAAACAACCTTCATCCTCTTCATTCCATGTTCTTATACATGCGAACAAAAAAATAAGACGGGTTTTAATCTGAAGGAGGATATGTTTTTCTCCTCTAGTCTTTATCCTTCAAACCTACAACTACCACCATACACCATCGTGAATACCTCTACCATCATGAAAACCTTTGCTCCAAAGCTGCCATTTCGACCATCCGGAGAGCCCCACCACAATAAACGTCTTCACCATTTCAATAGCACCACCGCTGCCCCAACACTGCCATCACCATCACTACCTGTTGAAACCATAAGTCCGAAAAGGAGTCGGTGACAGAAGTGAAAAGGGGTCAAACCAAATCCATGAGTCCACATTCAATTGAAGCAAAATCTCCAAAATCAAAATGAAAAATCGTTGCACATATTCTTCAATTAATCTGAAACCCTAGCTTCGATCTATGTGTCGCCGCCTGAAACTTTAGGGTTAGGTTTTTGTTGCGGGAGCTTCGAGCTGAAACCCCAATGGAGGAATAGCTCCGATTGACAGTCCCAGTTTTTACAAAATAAATTAGGGATTTCACAACTTCGGCGTTGGCAATCAGTGGTTTGTTATCTTGAGTACAAGGATCAGCGTGCTCTTGTAACAGCGTGCCCTAAGCGAACTTCAACCGTGGTACCAGAGGCGGTGGTCGTTGATTGCGTTTGGTGGTTGATTGTGGTCTATAAACCATATGTTGAAGATTTATCGTGGTACTGGAGGGTGTGGTTGGGGTGGGTTTTCCGGTAACAGTGAAAATCGAGCCACAGATGGAGAAGATGAACTGAGAAGGGGGTGGTGCTGTAAACCAATCCTGACAATGATGAAGAACACAAACAAATATTAAAACAGATGGAGAAGACGAACATATCTGAAAACAGATGGAGAAGACTAACCCTAGATATGATTTCTCATTCTCTATTCTCCATCTCCATTGAGAATCGACGAGTTCAACAATTTGTTCTAGGTGTTTTTTTGTTCTTGGTGTTTTTTTTTTGTTCACCTGGACAATTTTCAGGAAGAAGAAGATGGGTATTTGGAGAGAGAGAGAGAGAGAGAGAGAGATTTATTTTTATTTATTTTTAATTTTTATTTTTTTAAATCTGAAAATCAGAAAAAACAATTAAGAAAAAAAATCATATTAACAGGGACAAATCCGTCATTTTGAAAAAAATCAAAACAGATTGGACTAAACAAGCAACAAAATGAAAACTTTGGACCTCTGGTGCTATCCAAACCTTTTTGGACCAAAGTGGCAATTTTGAGCAAACCACAGGGACCATTTGTGCAGTTTAGTCATTTCTTTTTGTTTAACTATGTTAGCTTTAAGATGTAAACTTATTTTCAATTGACTATTTTATCCTTATTTTATGTTTTTAACTCTTTGTATTATCTTTTTAAACTCATACCCACCTTTTCCATCCTTTGCTAAAACTTTAAAAACCTTTGTCATATCCTCCTCAGATCAAATCTATGTCATCATCCCTTGTTGCAGTGGTTGTGTATTAAACTCGTTGGTCCTTCACCTCTTGTTCAAGCTCCACAACGACTAGATAGTGCACATTAAACACCCTAAATCCTTAATCTTCATGACCACCGACACCGGTGACGAGTCTAGAACAGAAACCTACGTGGTTCATAATTTAAATGAAACTGATATATAAAAATATAATAATAATAATAAAATACTAATAGCAGGTTATGTCATTTAAGAATGGACTTCTAATGTTTCGTTGCATATTGCCATCCAGTAAACGAGAAAACAATCTGTGCACATGCGCATCTAAAACACCCCATAAAGACGTCAAAATTGATGTAAATTAATATATTAATGTCTTTTACAGTTTTTTTTCCAATATTTTTAACTGTGTTTCCTAAACTCTACATGGTACTCTATTAGTCTATTTCACGAAAAATTGAATAATGGTAAACAAATTGTTATATCTTTATGTGAGGAGTCACTTGGGAATTCAACTAAAAATATACTAACAGTAACACAACGTAAAACAATTCAACGGAGAAACAATTCGACATGTTTAGATAGATGTATCACATGTTAAACATCTAATTTACTCTGCTTTATATTTTAATCAAAAGGGTTTGATGAAAGTTTTAAAAAAATATTTGAAGATCTGATGCAGATGTACATCATTGCACACCTAACTCCCCTTATATATTACCCATATTATATAAACCAAGATATTCATTTGGTATGATTACAGCTCACCTCCATTTGATATTTCCGGCGGAAAGTAAGGCTGGATGGACACTTCAAGAAACGAACCCGGTACCGGGTCCATGTTGTCATGCCGGAGGAAGAGCAACTACGACCCCAAAACCGGGATCTATCACTCCCTCGTTCAGCTCGAAGAACGCCACAAAATCCCTACTACTGCCAACCTTGACACTGCTACGTTTGTGTTATCTCAGTTCCCGATTCTAAACAAAGCCGACATGAAGGTCGCGCTTATAGACTCCGCCACAAACTGCCGGCTCACTTACAGGGAACTCCGACGATCAATCCACTCGTTAGCAGCCGGGTTGTACCAAAGATTCGGTGTCCGTAAGGGCGATGTGATCTTTGTTTTGTCATCGAATTCAATCATCTATCCAACCATATGTTTAGCCATACTTTTGGTCGGCGGAGTTCTTACAACGTCCAATCCAATCAACACAGAATCAGAGATAACCAAGCAAGTTCTCGACTCCGGTGCAAAACTAGCCATCGCTGCTCCTGAAGCGATGCATAAACTACTCTCGACTGGAATTCCTACCATCGTCACTATTCGTGATCCGTTAAAAAGCAATGAAGCCTCTGTGGAAGAATTGATCGATTCCTGTGAATCGATGGAGTTGCCGGACAACAAACAGACTCAGTCAGACACGGCAGCCGTACTGTACTCCTCGGGGACTACGGGGACGAGCAAAGGTGTAATACTAACACACGGGAATCTTATCTGTACGATAACACTACTCAAATGGGCTGCTGAAGTAACATCAGCCAAAGATGATATTTATCTATGTTTTCTACCCATGTTTCACATCTACGGTTTAATATTTTTTTGTCTCGCATTGCTATGTGCTAGCACCACAACAGTGTTGATGAATCGATTCGACTTACTAGCCATGTTAGAAGCAATAGAAACTTATAGAGTCAATAACATTCCAGCAGTTCCTCCTGTTATACTCACAATGGTGAAGTACAATGGAGGTGGATATGATTTGTCGTCTTTGAGAAGAGTGGCCTCAGGTGCTGCACCCTTGAGCAAGGACGTGGCTAGTAGGTTCAGGGAAAAGTTCCCATGGGTCGGCCTAAAGCCTGGATATGGGCTGACCGAGAGCTGTGCGGCAGGTGCTGTCTTTCTTTCCAGTGAAGAAGCCAAAGCTCGGCCAGCAGCTTCAGGAGGTTTGCTTCCAACTTTTTCTGCGAAGGTGGTTGATTTCGAGTCAGGGATTCCTCAGCCTCCTTATAGCGAAGGTGAGATATGGTTGAAGGGACCGGCTGTGATGAAGGGTTATTTAGGAAACGAGGCTGCGACTTCTGCAACCATTGTTTCCGGTGGGTGGTTGAGGACCGGTGATCTTGGTTACTTTGATGAAGATGGTTATCTTTTCATCGTTGATAGGATCAAGGAGCTCATAAAACATAATGGGTATCAGGTAGCTCCCGCAGAACTGGAAGCGATACTACTAAATCATCCTCATATACTTGATGCAGCAGTTATTCCGTGAGTTCATTGATTTCAAAAAGCGTTTATGTTTGTGTGTAAGTGTAACAAAATTCAGTGAGATTATAATCTTCATAATTAATTTTGTAGACTTGAAAATGAAGATGCAGGAGAGGTACCAATGGCGTACATAGTTAGGGCAACTGGTTCGGAACTCAGTGAAGAGCAAGTCATGCAATTTGTTGCTGGCCAGGTTTGTATATACACTTTTGTTTCATCTTAATTCCTCCAAGAGCAGTGACATGTGTATTAATGGTAGTTGATTGTATTTACAGGTGGCTCCATACAAGAAGATTAAAAGAGTAACTTTCATAAACGAAATACCAAAGTCGGCTGCTGGCAAGATTCTGCGAAAAGATTTAAGGTCGCAAAGTAAACAGCACATTCAATCCAAACTGTAACAAAGATAAAATGATACAACCATGCCCCAGCTGACTCACGATTAGCAGATCATAGAATATATGTAAATATTTAATTTAACTGAATATTATTTAGTCGATTCTCAATGAAATCAGCAAGGTCCATGATAAAACACGTTAGCGCTTTTATTACGTTCAACGAATAGATACGTTTCCTGTCGGTTTTAGTATTTGTATAAAACATGATTTCGATTGGTTATGGAAATATATTATTTTAATTGGTTTTATTTGTATAAAAACATGCATGGGTCACTCAAAAATATTCTGGAGGTTTGACCGCGGAAGATGAACCGTGAGTTGAGGAAAGGGGTGGTGGGGTCCACAACTATAATCACATAGTATTAATATATACTCCGTAATAAGTACAAGTTATAAATTTGTAGGCTAATTAATCCATTTTATACAACATTGATGCCATGTAAGAAAGACGTGACAAAAAAGTTTATAGGGACACTAAATGTTAAAAATAAAAATACAAACCAATTGTATAAAATATGTACCATACCATCGACGAAAACTATAATTTATCATATTATATAATAGGAACCTTTTTATATTATATAGGACACAAATTTAAAAACATTATAAAGACAATCAATCTTATCGATACGTTAAACCGATTGCTTATACTTATGTCGACAAAATAAATATTTACAAAAGGTTTATATATAAAGATAAAAAGAGTAATTAGTCAACATGAGTCTCTTTAACTTGGTTTATTTTAATGTTAGTTAGTGAAAATTATATGTCCTTAACTTTAGATACGATAAGAAGTAGACAATGAAACACCAAGTTTTATCCGACCACTTGTCTCACTAGTATGTAGTTATGTAAAAGAAATTTAATTATTATAAGACATAAGTTTCATTCGGTTGTTTTTTATGCCTTAACTTTAACTAATAATAAGAGACAACTTTTTTAAACACTATTTTAGTTCAAACGAAACAATTTAATCTTATGCACACGAAGTGTAAATTTAAACTAAAACCTTACACGAGAGGTTTTATGTAAATTACTTTTTAGTCCTACATTTATTGATTTTTACAAATATTGTTTCTAGAAAACAAACTTTTTTTCCCTTTCCTATAAAATATTTTGAGCAAGATGTTATACTATTGTTTTTCTCTTAATATAATCTCTCACCATTCTGCAAATGGATTTTAGATAACTTAAAAATAACACTGTTATATGAAATCCAAAAAGTTTTCAACTTGTAAATATGTTAGTTTGACAAGGTCTCCTTACGGATTTGGTCTTATTTTATGTTTCTAAGTCTTTTTATATTATCTTTTTAAGTGGAACACATACCCACTTTTCCCATCCTTTGCTAATACTTTCAAAAACATTATTGTATCCTCATTCGCTCAGATTTATGTCATCATCCCTTGTTGTAGTGGTGGTGTTATAAATTGGGTCGCCATCCACCTCTTGTTCAAGCTCTGCAACAATCTAGATAGTGACACATTTTCAACATAGTTGTCTGTCATTCCATCTTACCACATTGAATACCCTAAATCCCCAACCTCCATGACCAGCGACACACACCGTGGGGCGAGGCTAGCTATAAGCAAAATATGTCTTAGCACCCACCTAATTTTTTTAATATATCTAAATATTTCTATTCTAGACTCGCTATGCACACATCCACCTTAACCCTTCATTTGATGTCGGTTTTTAACCAACAACCCCTTCCCACCCCTACCGGGGAACCATTTTCTACAAATCCTTTGGATCTTTTACTAGAAAAGTCCAAAAATAACATATACCAAGCCTTATGATATGGTTCCTTTTGATCTCTCAATCAAAACAATCCATATCTATTAAAGACGGGTATGCATAACGACATGCAGACGAGTTTTTGTCACCTATGGAGTTGGGTTGGGTCTTTATCGTTTGCTAGAAGCATAGATTAGGGCAAAGAGGTATAGTAAAACATCAACGGACATTTTATTTGAAGAATTGATTGTTTTGTGCTTAATATGAATACGGTAGGAAGACATTCGATCTTTATCTAATGGCTATCGGCTACAATATGATAACTTACAACATCTCAAGCAACCATTTTCTAGCATTTCATCCGTAGTTTTCTTTTCGTTCAGTTTCATTTTGTCACACCCCAAAACCGGAACGGCGGAAACGTTCAGGGGTGGAGGACGTCATGTAAAGTATCATAACAGTGCAAAGTAGTAAACAAGCAACAACATCATCCATTGCATTAAAAGTAAAGTTTTAATACATGAGTGTTCTTTCATAGTAATAAGACACCAAAATATGTAATCAAAATAAAAGACGAGTCTTGTCTGTGCTCCGTCTTCTCAAAACCTGGTCATCGTACCTGTCTACTGGTGACCTGAGAATACAAGTTATTTTGAAAGTGTAGATCAGCATAAAGCTGGTGAATTCATAAGTATTATGGTGTCATTGATTTGAAAAGCTATTATGAAAGACTTGTAAATATTTGATGAAACATTTAGTATAAGTGTGAAAACCCTAGAAAATCCCATATTTCCTACTAGTATAAAAGGTAGTCTTCTACCAAGACCTGAATGCCTTGAAAGTTGCATTTCTGTATCAATGAAAGTTTTTTCCCCTATGTGACTATTATTATAAATATATAGTCTACCTCATCGTTTATGTGAATGTGTCACAAAATAAAAGTAAAAGGGAAATTATATAATCATTTAAGGATTATCCTTTGGTACTAGGATAAACACGGCATAGTAATTGCCGAATAGTATTAACCGTAGACATCCGTCGATGTGCATTTTCCCTCTGTAGCTAACAGCTGGGTGTAGAATGGTTAGTCCCGTACATATATAATAGTATCTACACATATAATATGTAATAGTATCTCATCATATAGTATCTATGTAATAGAATCCATGTAAAACTATCCATGTAATGGTATCCATGTAATAGTATCTCTTCATATTGCATGTAATGTATTAGTATAGACTCATGAATGAACTGACTCTTGTGTAATTCCTTGTAATAGGAATAGCAGTTTGTATCCCCTAAACTATACCTATAATATTTTACTGGAATGTAAATTGAATGTCCAAGTAGGTTTATACACCCTTGCCACACAAGAGTGTTGGAACTGAAGAAAGAATGAAAGCTCTCATATCAATACATATGTATATGAAACATAAGTGTATAGATATGGTTTTTAACAATAAGTTGAAAGAGGTTTTGTAAAACATTTAAGAGTTTTGAACAATAAATAATGATGACTTGATGTCAGTTTATAAAAAGATTCAAAAGTAAATCATTTGATAACAAAGTATAAAACAGCCGAAAACTATTGTATTTATCACATTTTGAAGTATGTGAAATCAGTTGGTTGAAAACACAGTTATAAATCACATGTGATTGATTCTATAAATTCCTGTTTTCTACTTGTATTCCCCCCATGAAAGCATTTAAAATCATTTAAAAGATTGATTAAGGGGTATGAACTCACCTGTAGTGGGTGGTTGTGGATGAACTGAATGATGTAGGATCCTAAGTGTCAAGTGAAGACTTGTACACACACAATGATCCTAGTTAACATATAATCACATATATGTATCCAATTAGTCATAAAACAACTAATTAACCAAGTTTAAGACATCCTAAGACATGTAAAACACTTGATTTAAGTGCTATAAGTCATAAGGATTACATCTAAGGGTGGTAGGACCTTGCTATTGAGTTTGGGGTTCAAGGGTAAACTTCCTTGGAGTTTACGGTTTTGTGACCATAACTCCTTGAGTTTACGGTCGTAAACCCATGAGTTTACGGCCGTAAACTCATGTTTCTTGACCATTTTGTTTTCTGAAGTCTTAAAGATCACAAGAAGCATTCCTACTTCATGTTTAAGCCATAGGAAGAGGTTAGGGCACCATTTCACTCCTTTTTAGGAGTTTACGGTCCTTGGACCATTTCCCTTTGGGTTTATGGCCGTAAACCCAAATGGTTTGTGGTCTTTTGATGTTTTCAAGTCCTAAACACATTAAGGAAGGGATCTAGGCTAGTTTCCAAGGCTTAGAAGGGACTAGGGCACACTTTGGCACCCTTTTTAGGGTTTACGGTCCAAGGTGTTCTTGGACCGTAAACACCTTTGATCCTTGGTTTCCTTGGTGTTTTCTTGATGTATAGAAGTGTAACAAGCCTTATTATACTCTAGGATAGAAGTACTTACAAGATAGAGGCTTGAAAAGGTGCTAAAAGTCCAAGAACACTAGTGTGTGTTCTTGGTGTTCTTGGTGAAACTTGAAGATCTAACCTTTTGGAATGATTTCACGGATGGAAGTGTGTTAAATCACTAGATTAAGTAATATATCAACTTATTCGGGCTAGAAACACTTACAAGTTGAAGATCTTGAAGAATTGTTGGATGATACTTGAGAGAGAATTTGATTTTGGATCTTGAAAATGTGAAAAGTGGTAAAATATGACTAAGTGTCATATTTATACCCCTTTTTAGGGTTTACGGCCGTAAACACCCTTGTTTAGGCCATAAACTCCAAACTCTTGGATTTTTGGAATATTATTGTTGCACAATAAACCCTAGGGCATCCTATCTCCTGATATCTCCTGAAGTACTAACTTAAAAACACTCAAACTTATTCCTAAAAGCTTGAAAGTTAGCAGAAACAGTTCTGACTTCTATTGAAGTGAATGGTTGTACAGAATAGAAATTTCGGGTTGTCACACATTTGTATTGTTGTATACTAGAAATATGTATAATGTATATATGTATTTGATTTTTTTATAACAGGGCATATATACTTTCATTAGTATAATGGTAATAAAGCTCAAGATTTGAGGGGTCATATCATGTTACACCCCCAAACCAGAACGGCGGAAACGTTCGGGGGCGGAGGACTTCATGTAAGTATCACAACACATGCAATATAGTAATCAAAGTACAAACAACCATTGCATTAATAAGTATAAGTTTTACATAAGTGTTTAAACATTACATATTCAAACATCAAAGTAGATACAGTAGAAAACAAGAGTCGCAGTACGGTACTAGGTAGTTTTCTCAAAAGCTTCGGGAGTGTACCTGTCTACTGGATTCCTGAGAATACAAGTTATTTTGAAAGCGTAGATCAGCATTTAAGCTGGTGGGTTCATAAGTATTTTAGTTTTATAAAGTATACTCTAAGTTCTTTGGAAAAGTTCGCTGGTTCCTCCAGAAAATCTTATATTTCCTGATGTGATAAAAAAGATAACCTCAATAGTTCCCTCTGCAATTACTTAGTTGATACTAGTTATATATAACATAATATCGAATGGACAGTTAAATGGGTGAATCTACCCTAAGCCCACAACCAAACAAGGAACAGGAAGTAAGGCGGAAGTCACACATTTCACTGTCAATCGGATATTACTTATATATAACTCTGATGTAAAAACTAAGGAATTATAGAATTAACCACTAAAGGTCTTTTATGTTATACTAGTTTAAAGAGAGTTAATGACTAAGTTCCATCTGATAAGTAGTTTTAAATCCCCATAAAACCGTTTCTGAATAGTAGTTATAAATCCCCATAAAACCGTTTCATTTGTAAAAGTAGTTTAATCTCATAAACTGTTTCATTTGTAAAAGTATTCTTAGTTATATCCGTTCTACAATAACACATTGGTATTAATCCTGGAAAATATTATATTATCCATAATACTGATTTGTGGTTTTAAACGTTCCAAAACCAAAAGTACAAGTATATTTGTCATACTTGATTTCATGATACGTAGTTTTTACTATAAGTAAAAACTAACAGAAAGGTATATTTGGTCAGTAAAATAGATAGGATGTAATTATCTTTTCTTACTGTTTTAAGAGAAGTATATTACTAAGTAATTCAATCGTTGTTTTATTCATGTGAGTTCTATTAACCATACTAATATGACTGATATGCCTGATGTGACGTTCTTCAGGCGTCGGAAACGATATGACATTTGTCACCCCAGGCCTGCCGGCCAAACTGTAGCGAACAGCTAAGGTGCGGGATTGTCAGTCCCGTATAGATCTATACACAAATTCACGCTCTCCCTCCAGGAGATTCTGGTTAATAAGTCAGGACTTAAGGTCGTACTTAGATAAGTACACCATGAAGTGTCTCACAAAATTTATTGTTTCAACGAGATTACGATGTATTATTACCCCGTGATTGCTAACCCTGGTACGTTGTATTTGTACCCCTGTTAATGCAAACCCGGTATGATGTATTATTACCCCGTGATTGCTAACCCTGGTACGTTGTATTTGTACCCCTGTTAATGCAAACCCAGTATGATGTATTATTACTTCTTTAATATATTTAGTTTTGAATCATAAATTATACCTATCATAATTTATACGTTTTATGTGATTAGCATGATCTCTCCTGAACATACCCTTTTGCTCAGCATGATACGAAGGTAATGATATCGACTGAAGTAACATTTTATATTCCCATATGTATAACATATATAATTAAGAAGGAAACGACCTTCGGACAATTAACCTCACCTCAAATCCACATCCAAATAAGGAAAAGGAGATAAGGCAACTCTTTAGTCCTAAGCCCTTTAAGTTTTATTTATATACTTATACATATATGTATATGATATTGATAATTATAATTTGAAATAGTTTATAAAACCTTTTTCGAAGAATTTAACAGTATTAAAAGAGTTTACATGACTTTAAAGATTTAACATGGCTTTAAGTCATTTTGGAAGTATTTGGTAATCCTTAAAAGCATAAGGAAACCCTTTGTGTGATTATTATCACATACAATTATTAACACAATTTAGATTGTGTTCAACTTGTATTCCCCCCCCCCCCTTAAAAAGCATTTAAAACCATTAAAAAGGTGGATTATAGGGGTATGAACTCACTTGATAAGTGGTGATTTGGGCAGCGTTTCGTTTCTATAAATGATCTTTCTCGAAGAAACCGCGAGTTTTTGATTACAAACCGGGCTTTACGCGGGCAGCACTTCGACTGGAAAGAGGTTAGCTTCTAGAGAATTTCGGGGCTTCGGGGCTTGCTTTGGGTTTTAGATATGATATCGGGGCTTTGGGGGGTTGTAAGTAGGCTTGTGGGGGTAGAAAATGTGAAGAAAGGTGAAAATTTGGGTGAAATGTGTCAAAAATCCGAGAGATCTTGCACCCTTTATATAGGGTTGCGAGGGTTCGGCCGAAGAGAAGAGTCGGCAGCCACGCATCGGACGTGCGAAGGGAGGCTAGACACGCAGCAGAAGGAGAAGCGAAGCGCGTGTGCGAGCTCGGAAGATGCCACCGGTGCGAGGCGCGTCTGCTTCTCATTGGGCCGCACTTCGGTCGAATCAGATACGGACACGGGGTGGACACGGAGAAGCCTCGCATGCGAGGTGACGTGGCTGAAGGGTGACCATGCGAAATTTCCCGGTTTTCAACATTTTTCGATTTTCGTGCCCAAAATTTGCGAAATTCATAACTTTTGCATACGAGCTCCGTTTTCGACGTTCTTTATATGCAAGCGTAGGTAAAGTTATACTCTACGATTTTTGTTTAGTCTTCGTCGGCTAATTTTGACTTTATTTTTAATATTATTATTTTTAATAGACCGGGATAGGAAATCCGTTAAAAATTCATAACTTCTTTATTCAAAGTCTGTTTTCGTCTGTCTTTTTACCGTTGTACTACTATTGACGAGACCTTCGATTCTCGTTTAGGTTGTATCGGCTAAAAATCATTCGATCTTTATTTCGAGTTTTTAGCTGTATACTGTTATACTGAAACTTAGAAAAATCATAACTTTCTCATATGAAGTCAGATTTTGACGTTCTTTTTATGAAAGTTCTCGGTTTAACATAATCTACAACTTTCATTTAGATTGTTATGGCTAAAAAGCCTTGTATTGAAAATTCACTTTTTACACTGAACAGTGTTTTGCCGGTTTCGTCGCGGATCTTTGATTGGTCATAACTTCTTCGTTATAACTCGGATTTCAGTGTTCTTTATATTTTTGGAAACCTTGTTACAATCTCTACCACTTTGTCCATCCCAATTACAATTATTGATCAATTTATTTTTGACCTAAATTTTATTGGGGTTACATATCAATAATAAGAACACAAATTCCTAGATGTCCATCAGTGAAGTGACTAATTTGTTTGCGATGCAATTCTTGTCACCAACTCGCCCAAAAAAAGTCTCGATGGGGGGTCAATGGTGACCCGGTGGTGGGAGCAAATGTGGGTGTGTATTGTTCCTCTCTTTTAAGCTATTTTTAATCACCAATTTAAGAAAAATTAAATATCATCCTACTTTTTGTTCCTATAAATCCTCATACTCAATTAAATAATGACATATGTAACATTTAATGCTTATTTAATGAAATTTAATGATATTTTAGTATACTAATATGACACATGTCATCATTTAATTGGGTAGGAAGATTTATAGGAACAAAAAGTATGAGGATATTTAATTTCTCCCAATTCAAATATAAAAGTTTAAATTCAAAATATTTTCACATTTAGTTAAAGGATGTCTTCACAATTATTACAAAACAAATATTAAGTAAAGTAATTGTTAATACATATCCATAGTCTTTTAAATGTCTTATCTTCTTTTAAAATCATCCCTCGCAAGCTTTCCTAATTTGAATGCATTTCAAAATATCTTAAATATAGTGGATAAGACATCAATCCAAACCCAAATTCAAATGCCCAAAATAGTTTTTTATAACATTAAAAGATTAGGATCAAATTAGGGAAATAAATATTATAAGATAAAATCAAAATATCAACTTACAAAGATAACTAAAACATGAAGGCATGCAAAGCATATGCTAATGCTCCCAAAATCCCAAGTCAGTCTCAAAGTCTAAACTTATAATTGATGGTTCCGGATCAAATTGAGAGTATTATTTTGTACTAGACTTTCAAAATTTATGTTGTTAAAAGTTCATTGTTTAGGTTACTCTTATGTTTGATATGTAAGAACTCAGGTTGTAATTTTGAATTTTGGTTTTCACTATGTAGTTTTCTTTTCTAGTTTATTTACATTGTATTTGTGTCAGCAGCCAACTTCCTGCATTTTATTATTGTTTTTAATAAAATATATTGATGTTATAAAAAAATTATGGTGAAATGAATATATATATATATATATATATATATATATATATATATATATAGGGTGAGGTTCAATAAAGAACCATAATTAACAAGGAACCAAATAACTAATCGTGAGCGTTAGAAATCATAATGATCAACGGCCAAGGAAATAGATGTACACTTGTACATTGGACGCACACACACGGGATTATACCAAAAAAATTCACATTCTTACCAAAAAACTCACCTTTTTTTTTTCGTTTAAAATTTTTTTTAAGCCACATTATTTATCGAAAAAAAACGAATATACCATTGTTCTCGATTTTTCGTCCTCTTTCCATAGAGATCCATGATGATATATAAAAAACGAACTTTTTTTTCGAAAAAAAACTCACTTCATTTTGTTAGTTTTTTCAATATTTAAGTTTATTTTTATCAAAAAAAAACTAATTATACCAAACAATATTAATTTTTTGTAATCTATTAATAAACATCAACACCGACTTAAAAAAAAAAAAAAAAAAAAAAAAAAAAAAAAAAAAAAAAAAAACTCGATGAGTGGAGATTCACACTGTGAATCTAAACTGTAAATATTTCAATTTTTAACATTCACAATGTGAAAAAACTCGATCAGTTCAAATTCACATTGTGAATCTGACTTGCTATTATGCACACTATGAATCTGAAAAGGTTCACAAAAAAAAAACATCGATCAGTGTAGATTCACACTGTGAATCTAAACTGTAAATATTTCAATTTTTAACATTCACAATGTGAAAAAGCTCGATCAGTTCAGATTCACATTGTGAATCTGACTTACTATTATGCACGCTATGAATTTGAGAAGGTTCACAATGTGAATCTGAACAAGTTCAGAATATGAATCTGAACAGATTCACAATGTGAATCTGAACCGAAATATCGTTTTTTTTACATGAGTATGAATGTATGTTTAAAAAGTACAAAAAGCATGAATTTTGATATATTTATTCATTTTTTTCTATAAAAAAATAGACCTTAACTTTTAAACAAAGAAAATGAAGTATGATTTTTCGGAAAAAAAAATTGTTTTTTATATATCATCATTGATCTCTTTGGAAAGAGGACGCGAAATCGTGAACAACGGTATACTCGGTTTTCTTTTTCGATAAAAAACATGGCTTAAAAAAATTTAAACGAAAAAAAGGAAGTGAGTTTTTTTATAATCCGGTGCATGTGCGTCCATTGTAAAAGTCTATAACTCTTCCTTTTTCCGTTGATCGCTTTAAATTTCGACGTTTTGGATTGGTTCTTTGGTTCCTTGATTAATAATGGTTCTCTATTAAACTTTTTCCTATATATATATATATATATATATATATATATATATATATATATATATATATATATATATATATATATAGGCCTAGGTTATTCTATTCAAAGTAATTATTGTGTTATTGTATGCATAAATGTGGGCCAATCAAATTTACTTATTTTAATAAAGTGATTAATATATATTATTGAATTAAATATAATTGAAAATATCATCTTAATTAACTACAAGGGTAATTTAGTCAATTAATATAGATTTAATAAAGGAAAATTGCATTTTTTAAGTGATCATAGATTCTATTAATTTTAAAAATCTGATTTTACATATTATAATTTTTTTTAATTCGGACATTCTGACAGAATATGTTTATGAGTATATTCAAAAATAAAAATATTCTTGAACCATAAATAATAAAAATATTCTTGAACCTATTTCTTGATCATGAATTTAAATTCTTCTTGTAGAATAACAAATCCTTGAACAATCAATTGAAGAATAAAAACAAAAAATACATTATTTCTTATAGAATACGGGTAACAATTGTTAAGAATTACATCAAAATCTAACAACGACTAATACATTCTAAAAGAATAATGTGGTCCGTTTCAATTTTGTGGTCCGTTCTTCAAACATCAACTTCTATGATTCCAACAGAATTAGAATTCGTGATTCCATTCCAACAGAATTGGAATTCGTGATTCCATTACAATAGAATTGGAATCTCACCAATATCAACCATTGAATCATCTACAAAAACAAACTTGATACATTTTCAGAATTCAACCTTGTCAAGATCCTGCACTGTCCACATAAATGAAGTGTTAAATAAAAAAGAATGAAACAAATTAAAGAAACTAGAGATGAATGAAGAAACAAATTCAAGTTACCAAGAGTTCAAGAAACTAGAGATGAATGAAGGGTTGTAGTCTTGTTGCAGTTGCAATGTATGAAAACAAGAACTTGAACAAAAATCAAAATCTTGGAACTTCAACTGTATGTATGGTAAAGCTTTCAACTTATGAGAAATTGAATTAATCTTAATGGATTCATGAAAAAACGTTCATGTTATCTTACAGATTATCATGTAGATACTGATCTGAAATGTGGAAAATATAAGTTTGAAGTAATTAAAATAAAACAGTAACAGAGATGAATGTCACGAAGCTGACAAAAACCCACGTGATTTTCCACTTTCACGATCATAAATCACCCTTGCATTGACCACTTTCCCATGTTCATTAAACGTCTGCTCCAGACGTTCACTATCCACTTGCCATGCTAGGTTACCCACATAGATCTTGAAAGAAGTCCCCACCACTCGTTTTTCTGATTGTGAACCTCTTGGTGCAGCCTTATTTACAGTAAGAGCCCTTCCACTCAAATCCTGTTTTTGTTCATAATAATATTACAGATTAATGTGAATATGTAGTAATTAAGATGGATAGATGGAGAAGAAGATTAAGTTTACATAGCCATTGAACTTCTCCACAGCTTTCTCAGCTTCTTCTACTGTGATCATTGTCACAAACCCAAATCCTCTACTTTGTTCTGTATCCCTGTTGTATATAACCTAAAACCAGACATCAAATCGGCCATTGTAAACACACGATGCAACATACGAAATTAATTAAGAAATTACTGAAAAGTCAATCGATTAATATCTCGGCGATATCTACTACTCCGGCAGAATTGAAGAGATTAGCCAATTTCTCGCTGTCAAAATCGTAGGGTAAGTTACCGACAAAAAGCTTTGCCTCTTCAGGTGGTTCTGAATATGATTCTGCTTCCTCTTCTTCTTCTTCGTTAGTTGCATCTTCTTCATGTACTGGTTCAGTTTCTTGTGTCAATTGCTGTGACCAATCTGAGGTGTTGGTCACGAATTGGAGTGACCAATCGAGAAATCGGGATTTTGATCTTGGCTCTGGTTAGAAGTCAATTGGAAAATTGAAACCCTAAAATTATCATCTATAAATATACGTGATTAATATCAAATTACCATAATTATAGGATATTATTTGTGGAAACTAATTATCAAATTACCTATTTATCCTTATTTATTAATTTAATTATTTATTTTTATTTTAAAATTTGATTGGCCCACATTTATGCATACAATAATACAATAATTACTTTAAACAAATGAACCTAGCTCTATATATATATATATATATATATATATATATATATATATATATATATATATATATATATATATATATATTAGACTTTAGAAATTATACTTTGGAATATATATGGTTTTTTTAAATATTGTGGGATGAGAGAGTCCTTATTATATTCACTGTATTTGTAGTAATAAGAAATTGAGTGGTAATTAGATATGGAAAAAGAAATGACTAAAATTGGTTTTAGTAAATTGTATTTAGAACAATTTGATATTCACTTGGTCACCTATAAAAAAGGTGGAAACTCACTCACTTTTCATTCTTCACACCTAAGTCGTCTTATTTTACACCCAAGAAGATCGGTTACAGTGGCAGATAAAAGATCAAAGGCTACCATTAAACAACCAAATATATATGGGAAATCTCCAAAAAAAAAAAAGTCTCTAAACTTTGACCGTATTAACGAAAAAGTTACCACTGATTTCTTTTATTTATAATTAAGCCAAAAAAACCAATAAATATTTGCAAAATGGCCCTTGTATCGCATACGAGTCCATTTTGCAAACGTTTACCGGTATCCTAGGCTTAATCCATAAAAAAAATCAGGGAAAGCTTTTCTGTTAATAGGACCAAACTTTAAGGACTTTTGTTGAAGATTTCCCTTATAGTTAAGCCCGAGATGCCGGTGAACATTTGCAAAATGAGTCGTTTACTCGGCTAACGCTAATGTTTACCAATTTTCTGGGTTTAATTGTAAATAAAAAACCAAGGATGGTTTTTCGTTAGTGGAATCAAAGTTTAGAGGCTTTTGCGAATGTCACATTGATTTTGTATACAATTAAGAAATTCCATAACTTAATCCATTTTATTTCATCATTGTTTAATACAATAAAACTACATAAAATAGAAATTTATAAATTAATACTCGATTATTTAATAAATTCTTTAAAAATAATATTTTTGGTAGGTCCGATTCGACGTAGAGTGCAAAATAATAATTCGTTAAAATTACAAGAAAATATATAGACCTCATTTAAAATATTAGTTAATAATTCCTCACATAGTATATAGTATATAAGAAATCATTAATTTATATTTTATATGGGGTCTATAAATTATCTAATACTTTTAACAAATTATTTGATGAACATATCTTCAAGAATATATTAAATCATCGCGTATTAATTTATCGAGTTTCTATTTTATGTAGTTTTATTGTGTCGAGTTTCTAAACTTTGACAATATTAAGGAAAAAATCAATCCCTAGTTTTTTATTTACAATTAAACTCAAAAAAACGGTACAATTAAATTTGCTGACATATTAATTATGATATGACTATTAGATATACTTTCACTTTATTCTAGATATTTTGCATACTTATCATAATCACTTATATCATTACTATTGCCGTTTATAAAAAATTATATCATTATTATTCTAGTTTGTACCAGTTTATAACAAAGGAGCAAAGAAAGAACCAATGCATGGTCACATAAAAAAAAAGATATTCTTATAATCTGTTAACAATTAGACGAAACAATAAAAAAAAAGACCGGAAACAAACATGGTAAAAAGACCGATTTAGACATCCACCACTCTATGGAGACATCCACCTCCAAGATACAGCTGTAGTTTGTCTCTGAACAGAATCAGATTTCTGCGACCGAAGTGCTTCAACTTTCTGCTCTATGGACTCCATTGATGACATCATCACTTGTAGCTCTGATATTTGTGCCTGAAATACCAAACTCAAATTTATTTAAAAATTTTATAAATCTTTAATCGAAAAAAAAAAAAAAAGATGGAGAGAAAGAGGACCTCCAGATTAGCACATCTAGATTTCTCAGCAGCCAGTTGACCTTGAACAGAATGCAACTCCTTTGACAAGTCAACATGAGTTTCATTGACTTCATAGAGCTTTGACTTTAGGGTTGACTTTTCTGCTTTGACCCACGCGATAGATGATTCCAACACCTTTTTTTCTTCTTTGATAACACCAATTTCAACCGAAAGATCAACTTTACTTTTTGAATTATCGACAGCTGTCAAATCTTCAGATTTAGCTAAAGCATATGCAGCAGTTACAGAAGCTGCTGCAGCTGCAGCTGCTGATGACTTAAAGATTTTTGGGTGTTTTAAGTCCTTTGGTTTTGGCTTCATTGCACAAACCTAATAAGGATATACAAGCTAATAGATTATATAAAGATAAATATTTTAATAAAGGCTATAGTAATGATTAAAAAATTTATATGTTTATAAACAATACCTCACTGTTATATTTCCCGTTATATCCACCAAAAGCAATCAAAAACCGTTCGCCATCTACCAATGCTGATGATATGCTGAGCCCCTGTTTCATTTATTTACAAGTTTTGGTAAAAACTTAATAAATATATTTTTTTTGGAAAGTGATGTTTTTGGTAAAAACTTAGTAACCTCACTAGCAAGGGGATCTTTCTTTTGTACATTTGTCAAGATGGACAAGACAAGTGTAGACATATCGAGGACAAGTGTCTCTAAAGCACCTGCAACCAAAAGTGATTATATTGTTAACATTCTATTTATATTTATTTATTTATTTTATTTTAATATATTTAATATGTACCAGTTTTATTATCTCCACCACCAACAATGAACCACTTCTCATCAATAGAGATTCCAGCATGGCCTGCCCTAGGAGACACAATGTTACCTTGAATCTGTGGTTGGGACCATTCTAACTGCAGTAAAAGAGAACTTGTCAATTGTCATGTCTTTTAACAAATATATTTGAAGAAAAATATATATATATTTATCTTATAATAAAAAGCATAAAGAAAGGTTAATAATTACTGTTTCTAAATCGAGCACGTGAAGATCACTGAAGAAAGTTGAATGAGAACAACCACCAAATATTTGAAGGTATCGATCTCCATGAACAGTAGCTGTATGATCAAATCTTGGAGCTGGAGGAGTCAACCTATCAAATCAGAACATATTAAAGCATTTTAAAAGATTGAAACTTGAAGCACACAACAATAAAAAGGGAATAATAATAATATAATACTTACGTAGTCTCAGCAACATTCCAAATTATTGTTTCAAGATCAAGGACATTAACATCATTCAAAAGTCGTCTGTGTTTGTCCTCTCCCCCAAACATTATAAGTTTTGAACCAATCAATGACACAGATTGCCCACCACGAGCTACCTAAAAGATACAATCACAAGCAAAACAATGATCATATTGACCAATTTGACCACATTGACCTTCATAAAGTTGAAAAAAAGTTTGTGGGTTACCGGAATTTTTCCTTTGGCTTCCATTATTCCACTCACATGTGACTCAAGATCAATGAAACGCACTACAAGTAACTTAATAAATCATTAGATTCTACAGAAACTACATAAACCATGTGCTTGTGAGAACAAACCTGCCACATTATCAGAGGTATCCTTTGAGTGGCCACCAATGAGGAGGAGTTTGTTTCCCCACTTGACCTACATTAGGAGTTGTAATGTAGACCATGGTTAGATGATAACTGGAACTAGTTAAGCTACTATGTAGATAAGAGAAGGTTCTAGATGATTCTGGAAGAAAAGCTCACCATACTATGACCAGATGTAGCAGGGAAGACTTCCAATAATTTACCATCTTTGATACTATCAGGCCCTGACTGAGTTCTTAATTTAATCGTGGACCAAATTAAATTTCTTAGATCAAGAGCCTACAACCATAAGCACCCATTGTTAAACCCACAATGGAAACATGGTTAACTTTGATAAGCAGAATTGTATTGGCGATTTTGGCATGATGATAATTGATACCTGAACATCAGATAAGTATCGCCCATTACGACTTCCACCAACAATGTATAGCTTTTCATTGATGACAGCTGCAGCATGCTACAATACAAGAGGGAAATGATGTATAAAACTATGAAGACAAAAGTAATTTGATAAGTAAAAGGATGAAGATATGTATGTAATACACTTTATTGATATAATATACAAACCTTATAACGGGCAGATGGCCGTGGCCCAGCTACAGGGAGGGCAACCCATTGATCATAGTCCAAATCTGAATGCCAATTGCAATTGTCTGATCCCATACTAGCTCTTCCAGAGATCAAAAAGCATTATCAGCTAGGTGAGGTGAGGTTTTATAGTTCTTTGTAACTATTTAGTGCAACAAAGAAACATTTCAAGAAAAAGTTGCAACTATTTGCGCAAGATGTATTCTTGTAACATTGCATAAGTAAAAAAAATCTCAAGTTACATTCGCATCCTGGTAATTAGCTTCAAAATCCCCATGATAGAATCATTGCAATAAGAGTTGAAGGGGAGAAAAATGATACTCTAGGCTGCAAAATTATAGATGCATTTGACTTTTGAGATCAAACAATGTATATTTTGAAACCAAAATTCAAAGGACTTGTTAATTTGAACAATAAATATTCTTATCGGTGATCTAATGGAGTCATTGTAAAAACTTAGTTAAAATTCCTTGCATTTACCCCTTTCAAGCCACATTTGAGTTTAAATTGTAGATTCGATCTCAGCCAGTACTATCTCATCAACCAAACGAAAAGATCAATAGTTTAACCCAATTAAATACCATCACTGCATTAACTAATCAATCAGGTCATCGCAACCTATGATTCAAACAGTTTAACTACATAAACGTAATTAACAACTAAAATCTTCAAAACATCCAAAAACTGAAAACTAAGGCAGCATATACCTAAATCGTCGTAGAGTTTCTTCGGGACTTCCGATTGAAATCGAATTGCTTACGAGTAAAGGAAAATGGAAGTCGTGAATCAAGAGATCGATCCCGATGCAGCTTAATCAAACTGTACGTTTCGTCGACAAGAGAAAAAGCAGAGGTGAAACGTCGTCGTCGTTTGTTTATTGGGAACTGTGGCGTAATCGGAGTTCAAGGTAGATGAGTATGTGTATTTGACCCACCTGTTATCAGCGGTTTAAAAGGGTTGCAACCTGCAACCAACCCACAAGACGTGTCGGACATGTGGCACGGGTCATGTAAAACCTGACCGCACCAGCGAAGGCCGATGGGAGGAGGAAACAGTTGTTCACTTTGGAGTTTGGACTTTGGGAAAATCACCTCTCTATATAGTAGGGGTGTGAACGGGTAAAATTTTTGGGTTTCGGGTAGAACGGGTATTTCCTTCAGAAAATAATACCCGATACCCAACCTATATTGTAATTCGGGTTTTTGGGTTTCGGGTATTCGGGTAATTTTCGGGTCTACCTGAAAATTTCTTAAGTGACACTTATTGATAACTTTTTTTTATATGTTGGTTGGTTTGATAAAGAATTTGTTAGGAAAATACTCCATACAATTAACAAGTACGTATATAATAACAATACAAATCATTATAATATGTTATGTATTTTTTTAATTCCATTCCAAATTTTGATAAAAAATAAAAAAAAAGTCATGAATATGATTAGCATGGAATAATAGGTTTAAACACAACAAAAAAAAGTCTAAATAATTAAAGTCTAAACACAACAAAAAAAAGTCTAAACACAACCCAACTAAATAATAAAAGTCTAAACATAACAAAAGAGTAAAATTCATAAGTCATAACCCAACTCCAAACATAAAAGTCTAAACATAACAAAAAGAGTAAAATTCATAAGTCATAACCCAACTCAATACATAAAAGTCTTAACATAACAAAAAAAAGTCTTGCATCTTCACATTATCATATTCATTTCCATATCCAATCCGAGCTCTAATTAAACGTACCAACTTCTAACAATCATGTACAAATAGTATAAGCATTAAAAGGACAAAACATAACATGTCAAAATATTAAAGATAAACAACTACCTTTATCAATTTCTTGTAGGTTTTACCGATCTTGTTCAAAATCGATGTTGACATTTATACCACCCCGAAGCCAATCTTGGGTACAAATTATACTTTCAACAATCTTAGGAGTCAAAGAACTCATATAAGGATCCAAAACCCTCCCGCTAGTGCTAAAAACAGATTCTGAAGCCACAGTTAGGGATGGAAATGGGGCGGGGTTAACCATCCATGTCCCCATCCTCGAGTGTCTAACCTCGTCCCCATCACCATCCCCATCCCCGACGGATGCGGGGAATCAAATCACCTCCCCGTTGTATTTTGGGCTTTTCCCCAGCCCATCCCCAACCCATCCCCAACCAATCCCAATCTATCAACATAATAAACTCTAACTTACACAAAAAAAAAAAAAAAAGTTTAATAAGCGATCAAAACCAGATGCCATAACCAGATTCTGTTTACATCAATCATAAAGTTTAACAAGCATCAAAACGAAAAGTGACGATTTGGTATACAGATCGTCAAACGAAGTGACGATTGAAGGACTCTTGGAATTGGGAACATAATTTGATATACGGACTCTATTTCATGGTCAAATATAGATAAATTCATTTTAGTGGACTTAATTCAAATTCAATAAATGATCGATATATATATATATATATATATATATATATATATATATATATATATATATATATATATATATATATTCACCAAAGCGGTGGCGGGGTGGGTTGGGGATTGTTATACCCGGCCCTGACCCATCCCCGGTTTTAGCATAATGGGGATCCCCGGCCCCGTACCCGGTACCCGTTTTGGCGGGAAATATCCGTCCCCGAATGGGGCGGGTCAACCGGGTTCCCCACCGGGTCGGGTGAAATTTCCATCCCTAGCCACAGTTGAGACGGGAATGGCAAACAAATCTTTAGCCATCAAGGATAGAATCGGAAATCTTGGACTATTCACTTTCCACCACTCTAAAATGTTAAATATTGACGAATCTTCTTCAACACTTTCTTTCAAATACTTTTCTAACTCGCCAATTTATTCAATTATGTTTGTTTTCATCTTTTCTCGTAGTTTATGTCTCAATGGTGGTTTTGGTGTCGTAGCATCCGGATTTTGGCGTTTCCCTAAAATCGACGATGAATTACTAGATCCGGTAGTACTAGAAGTAGTACTTGGATAATGAATTCTAATGTAATCATTATATAATTCATACATAGAATCCATAATATATTTCTTTTTCTCCTCCATCTTTTCTTTTCCATAACTGTAAAGTATTTTGTTTTGGTGTTGTTCACCTTTAGGTAATTTTTTTTAGGCATTTTACCATTTAAATGGTGAAATGCCTACAAAAAAAGAAAGTTGTTTAAATATGAATAATTTTTTTTTTATAAATTTCTTAAGATTTTTTTATAATTTCTTACTACATTTTTATGATATTTTTTTCTTATAGGTTTTTCTAATACAATGTTTTAAACTTTGCTAATAATTTTTTTTAACTTTTTTTATGCTTTCATATAATTTTAATACAAGTATTTTTAAACCAAATATTTTATAAATGTTTTAAATTTTTCTTAAAAGTTTTTAACTTGTTTTTTTTTACATTTTCATACAATTTTTTTATAACTTTCAAACATTTATTCTAAACTTTCTTTTACAACATTTTAAAATGTTTCACAAATTTTGTATGACAATTTAATATTTTTTTATAACACTTTAAAAATACTTTCGTTAAATACTAGTTTAAAATGTTGTATTAAAAAAATTTAAAAGTTTATAAACTTCTAATTAGAAAGTATTAAAAAGTTGGAATAATTTTAAAACATTAACATTATATAGATTTTTTTTTTGTTTTTTTTTTTTTTTAAGTAATATTTTCTTTTTATTTTTTTAAAAGACTGACCATACTTATTATTACATAATTGACCCTTACCTTTCATCAAATAAAGAAAAAATAGGATCGATCAGACCCTAATCGGTAAATGATCAACTTACCACCCTTCCTTTCGGAGGAATTCAAAAATATCATGATGGCTCCGTTGCTTTATATATTTATTTAATTTTATTTTTTTGTCTGTGATTTGTCTTTGAATAAGCAATCCCAAAGTTGTTTTTTTATTTGATCAAATAAACTAAGGAAAAAAAGAATCTTGTTTTTTTCCGCTCTATAAATATTGTTAAGAGACCTCTGGTGTGAAAAAAAGTTTGTGACGCTGAACTGGACTTCCGATAAGAAAATCGGAAATATTTTTTTCTCATATTACTCTCTCGATACATAATCTAATGTTTTGAAAACAAAATTTCTTATATTGAATTCAAAGTGTCATGCTATTATTATTTAATATTCATATTTCACATGGCGAAGGCATAGTCTTCTTTTTTTCTCTCAAATAAAAGCCTCACTGGCGCCAAGCGTGAGGGAATGTTAGACGTTTGGTAATTTCTCCTCCGACCAGGATAAAAGATCTCATTGAAGCGGTTGATCCCATGCATATTGTATGTACATCTGGTTGCACAAATTGCATAGTATCATAAAGAGCCACCCCCGATATTACCCATCCACCGGGAGAGTTTATAAACAAATACATATATTTGGTATCATCCTCGATACTGAGATATATCATAAGACCAATAAGTTGATTCGAGATCTCGCTATCAACCTCTTGACCTAAAAAAAGTAATTTTTCTCGATAAATTCGGTTAATAAGGGTCAAATCCCTTCGGAACCATACAAATGTCTTTTGATGCATACAGTTCAAAAAAAAATATCAATGTGTAGATTCCAATACTTTTTATTTTTTCATAGCAAGTTCCTTCTTACTTAAAAAAATGATTTTCTTTGATTTTTCACTAAACACGAGTTTGTCTTCATTTCCTTATTAATGTATAATATCAAAAAAGAATTCATTAAACTTATCCAATTAACTTCTCATTGATGAATTCTTTTATCGCGATTCAACCCAAATCACGATGTTATTTTCTTGTTCTTATATAGGCCTCTTTAATCTTTTTAGGTTTATGCTTCGGGTAAAGATCCGCTCGATTTTGATTTGCACATATAGTACAAATGCTCCCATTACCACTTCTTTTTCTTATGCCTTTTTTTTAATTCACGCATGTCGTAAATAGTTGACGGCTTCATGCATATTACTCAATTGATTAACATAAGAGTTTGAACTAGCTTCTACTTACAAAAAAAAATGATTTCTTTCAAATCAAATAAAAATAGGAATCCTTAATTATATAAAATATATATATTATCAATTGTTTTTTTTAAATGGAGTCTGGATACTTCAATGTAGTAGTCCAATTAAGCCAACCATAAATTTTTCTAATTGATAATAGTAATTTGAATCCCCCCCCCCCCCAAAAAAATGGATCTAATTGCACTTCACACTCCAATTTTTTGATGATTCGATAAATCTTTCGTGGGCGAAATAAAATATATCTCGATTGGGGAGAAAATGGGGAAATCCCATATGACTCAATATATCTGACAAGTCGCACTATATGTCAACTCCTGGAGGGTCCCCCAAAATCTGACTATAGGATAGTGATCTCTATACTCATAGTAAGGAATAAAAAAGTCCTCCGGTAGGGTCTCCTAAAAATCTGACTATAGGATAGTGATCTCTCCTGGAGGGTCCTCCAAAATCTGACTATAAGATAGTAGTAAGGATTAATTTATTTAATTTTATTGTTATATATTATTTACTTTAAAAATATTGTATATGCTTAAAACAAAAGAAAAAAATTATAAGAGGCTATATAAAATATTTCACAAAACAAAAACATATTTATTAATTAAAAATTAAAGCTTAAAATTAATCAATATTTAATTAATATTTAGGAAATTATGGATATTTTAAAAATAACGTTTGAAAAAAATAATACAAACAAATATGAAAAATAAAATCGTTATTAAAAGTAGAGAAAATGACTTATGAGGGTAATTAATTTTTTGTTTTGTACACATTTAGGCAACTTTCTTTTTTTTACATACATTTAAGCATTTAACTTGTTAATCGATGAGATTTGTATAGTAGTGCATGTAATAGAACTTCCAACATCCATGTTTGCAACAACGTTTCTTTTTTCTAATAGGTCCTATTTGTAAATGACTCTTCATTGCGATGAGCATGTTGATCATATCTTGTTGAGGAAGTGGAATCATCACTCGAAGAAGACAGATAAACACAAAAATTAGAACGTCCACATATACCCGTTACTGGATATCTAGCGGTTTGAAATGTAGAAACCATGTTTCGTCGGTTATTATTAGTAGATTGCAACATCCATTGGAACTTAAATAGAGGATACTTCATTGGAACTTAAATAGAGGTTACTTCGACAATCGTAAATAGTCAGGAAGAGAGCGTGAGTCTTTAGCGAGACCATTGAAATTTGTAACAGTTGCATGGAGAAAAAAGTAGGTTTAATACCTCTCGAGTATCAAATGTAGATTGTGAGTCTCTAGCAAGAATACTTACATCGTTGTAATAACTACACGGGAATGTGAAAATATAACCTCGCAAAAGATGAATCTCAACGTATACCTATTGATTTGATTTTGATTGAAAGAATAAATTCACAAAATAGGTGTTTTCATGGACTTGATTAGCGTTTGCATTTTCTTTAGAAAAAATGGCCATATCATAGATATAACCTCGTTCATTCTAATAACCTTTTTTTTACCGAAAAATCGTTAAACTTTTTGGGTGAACCTAGAAGAGTGTTGATCTAATAGGATCATCTTTACGTCATTTAATTTTGTTGACTTTTCCAAACTTATTTTAAAGTTCATATTGTAAAAACCGGTTCAATTCGGTCATAGTTCGACGATCAAACCCCCGTGGGCCGCGATGCAATAAAGACCAATGGCACGTAGATTGGGGTCTCTTAAGTATAGGTGTTTGTATTTTTAATTTAACCAGCCGAGGTTTAACAAACTAATAAATTTTACATGGTTAATATAATTAAGTTCAAATTTATATATATATATATAAATATATAAATATATATATATAAATGTGTGTGTGTTAATTACCTTTGCAATTATCTAAATACATGTAGGATATGTAACGTGTATATATTCAAAATAAATATACACTTAAAATTTCGTGTTGTGTAAAAATCCTAAAAACCAAATACCTTATATACGTACATACACCAATACTTCCAATAATATATCAAATTCAAATAGAGGAATATACAAACACTAATAAGATGACAGCCAATGGACACTAATAAATTGACAGCCAATTGACACTGTAGGGGAATGGCTTTATTCCTTCCTTTTTTCTTCCTTGTTTCCTGCAATCTATCAGAGAATCCCAAACACCTTTACCTACATTGATTCCCATTAAAACAATCCATCCATTCTTCAATTATCAAATACACATAAACAGATTCAAAACAATCCTTCCATTCTTCAATTATCAAATACACATAAACAGAATCAAAACAATCCTTCCATTCTTCAATTTTCAAAATACACATAAACAGATTCAAAACAAACCTCCTCGTCAGTTTCTATCATAAACAACCAAAAGGACAACCTGTATCCAAGCCAGAACACTCCAGTTCTTGATTCTCGAGTACAACTGCAAACCAGAAGAACAATAACCCGTTGGTATTTCTGTTCCTTTTCCTGTGGAAGAAGCACAATCCCAAACACCCATCGAATTCTCGTTCTTTCCCTGTCAAATTATCAAAACCCAAACACCTATCGAAACCCTGTTGATCAAACTCCATACTTTGCCATAAAGATCACCAACTCAGACAAAGAAAAATTCGGACCATTCATCAGATTTGGAATCACAAATCAAAAGTCAAAATGTAAGTAACATGATCTTCAGTAAATCGAAACCCAAAGACGTACAGAATGAAGGATGAGATAAAGGATTCAGAGTCAATTGAAAGATTTGGAATAGCTATTACCTCAATCGATCTTGCCCCCTTCCGAGTCGTCGAACACCGCCGCAAAAACACTGCTGCTGTCACCACTCGATTCTAGCCGCCGGAAGACAGAATCCACCCCTTCGTGACTGCCCTCGAGAAACCCCACCGCTACCCTCGTGATTTACCGATCGTCGGGTCCGCCTTCAGCTTCTATCTCCGAGACGAAGCAAGCCCCGGTTCATCATCGAACTTCGCCAGAGCTGCTGCCTCGTTCCCCCGGGCTGTTGATACAGACGACGAAGGGGGAGTCTTCGCCAGGAAGTCGGAGTCGGGTGACGAGGTTGGCGAACCCGATGCGATCGGTGGCTCTCCTTGCGATGAAAAGCTTGAGTGCTTTCTCCAATTTTCAGGTTTTCTATCATAGTTTGAAAAACCTGCTAAACCAATCTTCGAAGGACACCGGCAGGAGTTATCAGACCAAGCAAAAGTAGGCACAGAACCAACGCCTTCATCGTAAAATCAGGAACATACGTGGAGGAACGATCCCAGGATGATTCAGGTATCTCATAATCTTCTGGAAGGTCCAGATTTTGGAAAGCTGCTACACGTGATTGGACGTATTGGACCTTCTCCTGGACTCTCTACTTGCTCTAGGAGTTATCACTTTCCCCAATCAGCCGACGATTTGTCGATCCTTCCCCAATCAGCCGACGATGTGTTCGATCTTTCCCCAATCAGCCGACGATTTGTCGATCCTTCCCCAATCGACCGACGATTTTGCTCGATCCGTCCGATTCATCGGTGTTCGATTTCCCGTCGTCTTCCCCCCCCCCCCCCCGTTCATTGGTGTTCTTCGAGTCGGCTGTGAAGAGAACACGATTTCCCTTTCGATCTTATTACGCGATCAAACTGATTGGAACGGGTTTAAAAGACCCTAATATTCTAGATATCGGATCCGTAGTCGGGTAAAGGGTTACAACCCGAAAAGAAAACGGGTACCGGGTTTGACCCAGTCAACGGTCAAACGGAAATCCAACCCATTTTTTTTAAACTATCAAAACTTAACCCCTTGTTACAAATACTTTGCAAATTCAGTCCAAACCCCAAATCTTTGATTTCAATTGTCAATATTAACCCCTCCTTTGAAATTATGTTTACCCAATCAGTCCCACTTTGGTTAAAATAATTTACAAACAATCCTTATACTGTAAACCGGTTACAAAACGGTCCTGGTAATACTTCAAGGTTCAAGAATTATGAATTTGCGGTTCACTCGGAATGTTTATTATCGTTTCTCAAAGGAATGCAAATACCGTACCAATGGAACTCACGCTTCAAGGGTGAGTTCATACCCCTACATTTTATATTTTTATTAAGTTTTAAGGGGGGGAATACAAGTTAAATCATCAATATCATAATTAAACGTTTTCAATAGATTACATCAGAAAAGTTGAACTTCAATCACGACCGGTTTTGGTAAACTTAAACATTTTAGTTTTCAAAACAACACAAGGTGCAAGTAGTTCAAGTTCTTGATTTTCAAATGGCTACTTGCACATCACCATACGAGTTTTCTATAATTTATACATAACTCAGTATTTGTATAAATATTGTTTTGTTTGGGCTACTTGTATTTGTAGTGCACTATTATTATTGTTTTGTTTACGCTACATGTATTTGTAGTGCATTGTCATTTTGTTTTGTTTACGCTACATGTATTTGTAGTGCATTATCATTTTTAGTCTAATCTCCATAACTATGCCCGTATTCTTGAGGTACGTTATGGACAATAATAGCGTTATTGGGTTTACCACCCCACCTTGGGACGCTAAGGTGATTGATCGCACGTGGTTGAGTGTGTATGATGATTAGATGCTCCATCCTATACATATACATATGTACATGTATAGGGTGAGGACTATTTGTTGTTGTTATCCTTTGTTAATCCACCTTCAATTTTATAAACCATTATCTCAAATACAATCGTTTGCCAATTTCAAAAGGAAACTAATACTAGGTTTGTAAGTGAAAAGCATTTAATAATACAAAACAAATACTTATGAACTCACCAACCATTGTGTTGACACTTTTTCAAACCACTTGTATTCTCAGGAAATCAATAAACAGGTAACCAAGTGTTGTTGAGAATGGCATGCTAAGACGTCAAACATTTCCTATCTTGTCCATGTATTGTAATTGATTTATAAACATGTAAATCATAATGATGTAACTTTTCAATTATATATATATATATATATATATATATATATATATATATATATATATATATATATATATATATATGTTGGTTGTGTTTACTTGAATTACTATTGCAATTGTTGTTATGATATTATACATGAAGTCCTCCACCCCCGGACGTTTCCGCCATCCTCGGTTTGGGGGTGTGACAGATTGGTATCAGAGCACAGTTTATAGTGAATTAAGTGTATCAAACCACATAAGATATACAAACTATAAACACAATTGGGACTACTAGTCTCTGATTTGTGCATTTTCCAAATAAATATACCTTTAGAAAATAAATGTTTTTCTTAATTAAAGTATACCTACCAACATTCATACAAAGAACAGGGTCACAAGTACAGAACAAAAATATTACGATTGTTGGACAGCACAGGTGGGCTTAGAGACATATAGTCAAGTCTGGGAAGATGTAGCCTGATCAACTACATTATCTGGGGTTTGACTAGCATGTGCCTAAGTACGTTTGTGAAGTTTCAACAAATCTAAAAACTTTATTTCCATAATCAATTTACAAATAACTCACAAGTCCATATGCGTGTTTCTCATAGTTGACTTGTTCCTTGTTTGGTTGTGGACTTAGGGTAGACTCATTAGGATCAACAGTCTAATAAAATTTTAATTACACATAACTGGGGGCATGTCGAGTGAATCTTATGAGTGGATCAGACATGGAACAAATCACAAGATTATAATCAAGTTATTCCTACTAAATTCATAAGTCTATTTATATAGACCTCTGGTTTAGAGTCGTCAGAGTAGTCGTGTCGGCAATCTAGAATATAGCTAAATACATAATACAAACTATAATACCCAAATTATACAAACTTTTCTGCATTAAAAAAAATCAATAGACAAACACAATGAAACTAAAAAGGGTATCAATTTATCAAGAGAAAAACACATACAATGTAGATTAAAATCCACTAATTATAACAAAATGGCTAAAAGAAAAGGTAAGGACTAAGGATTTTTCAGTCCTCTCTTCTTATAAATAGCTTTGAAGCAAGCTTGCCTAAGCTTCTTTGTTCTTTCTGTCAATTCCATACCTGGCAATTTCTCCATCATCTTCTTGTGCCCTGCTAACGTCTCTACCTCCTCCTTTAATCCCAACTCCTAGTTTTTTTTTTAGGTAGATGCAATATATTTTTCGGGTGAGTTCATAAAATTTACAATGAGTTAAGTTTATGTAAATATAAATCAGAAATCGTAGTAAAACAATTGATTCGATGTGGCATATGCCTAAGGCCTATGTTTATGTTATAAAGAAACTAATAATTAAAATTTTAGAAAATACCAAAACTACTATGGTTACCAAGTGCATGCATACATGCATGAGTAATGTATAGAAGGTTATTAGAGTAGTTACCTTGGCATTTTGAATGAGGGATTCAAGGCTCTTAAGTTTCCTATGAGGCCATCTGTTTATGTTTAGCTCCCTGCATCTTTTCTTCAACAATGTTGCCCCTATCCCTAGTTCCTTTGCTGCCATGATTATCGGCATCTCAAAGTACTTCGCTATCTCTTCAAACTCCAATGGTCTCAATCTATTTGCCACCTTCCGGCCACCGTGATCAGTGGTGGCAGCACTAGAACTACCAGTAGCATCACCACCGGGTTTATAGTCTTCCCTGAAACTAACCGATGGTAAATTACCATCCTCCCAACAATCCCATAAGCTTATGTCTTCAAGGGGATCCAAATCGTGAAACTCATTTCTAGAAATGATGTTTTGATCTTGGTTAAGTACTGTGGAAAAGTTCTGATCAAGCACTTCTGGCAATTTTTCTGACAACTCGTAATTATGATGGTCGAGCATGTCACCACTGTCAGAATAAAAAAAAAATAAAAAAAAATAAAAAAAAAAAAAAAAACAAAACTCAAGATAATCAAATCCAACCCGATGAAATACTCTTTTGATCACTACAAATCCAAACCATGTTTTGATCAATATAGACAAAATCATTTTCTGTGCGAAAGATAGGGTAATGAGTGACGTGTATATTTACCTGAAAAGATCTTGATGATCAAAGCACGGAAACCCATCGAGGTCATATATGGGGTTTTGATGATCTGCAGGTGGATCCATTTGTGAGGAAGAAATTAAAAGTTGCAGTAAGAATGTGAGGATTTATATAAGTGAAGTGGGAGAATTAATTAATAAGAAATAAAGATGAAGTAAATATAAATATTCGTTGAGCCGTAACTCTCTTCTTCCATTCACACACGTATCAGTATATACTGCTACAATCTTGACTTGGGTGCCGCAGGCATTTAATGCTTCACATGTCTACCCTGCAAATCCTTGACTTTTAAGCGACGTATCAGTTCCCATATACCTCAGAGTAAATTCTTTTCACTGCATACTACAAGTCTTCAATCATGCAAAAGAAAACATGACTTGTTGTAGCTAAACTACTTACGTTTGTTATAATTATTTGACTCGTATAAACTTGGTTGCTATAAGCTGCTTTGTATGTGTATGCTAGTGTAAATTCATGAGGTCTTATCACATTTAAGTCCCTGGAATCAGTTCACACTAATCATTAACTCATTTGAGTATATGGTCATCATGGATAACGCTAGCCAGAAGTAGACAACTCCTCACTTGCACGATTCGCTTGAGTGCATTTTACCTTTTTATACCCTATGTTTTTGATACATATAGTAGTCCCTAGGGCATAATTCGGTCATTAGGCTGGGGATATGAACTCATGAATGGGGACTTGGTACATCTACAAGTCTTACATCACGTTTTGTCAACAAATCGTGTATACTCAATTTAACAACAACTCTGGTATCTCATTCTAGCAACTAAAAGTGTATCTCCTTTTAGTAACAAATTTGTTATCCCGTTTTCGCAACAAGCTTTGATTACCCTGAGAATATGAAATTTGCATCTCATTTGGGGCAACATACTTCATCTCACATGATAACAACAAGTCATGGTAATAGAATAAACTTGACATCATTAGTAGTTACGTCTCATATAACCTCTTGTAAACATCATACTTTGACATTACTACCAATATTTATGTCAATTTCTTTTGTGTTTCAGAATTTTAAATTTATGTTTGAGTGAGAATTAGGTTTAGTGAGTTGCATATTCATTAAGGAAGACCTCAACCGTATAAGGACAAACTAGATTTATCATACCTATATAACATCTGGAAGAGAAACATGTTTTGTATTCAGTTCCCTTCTCGGTTATAATTCTAACAATGTCATACTTTAGCATTTTAAATGTACGAAGAAATGATTGAACCCTTAATTCCCATGTCAGCAAAGTAGAATAAATCAATCATTCTCGTCGCTATCAAACAACTTCATACCGCTAAATATGAAAACCTAACAATATTGTAAACCGTAAACAAGTCCATATATATTTTTCATCTATACCAAAACTTATCTTGTAGTCGATTATCCCTAATCAAAGCATCGTATGTTCCCCACGACGGTATACATCATTAACATCCTAAGTGGTTAAGACGGTTGATGATTAATATAGTTTGAAAATAATTAGCTAACCCAATGGGGCAAAGTTTCACAAAACTAGTCATGCCCGATAACCACTCCGGCACGCTCACATTTTTCTCTTAAGGTACTTCTTTCTTAAATTTCGGGACGAAATTCCCTTCAACAGGGGGATAATGTAAAAACCGGTTCAACTCGGTCATAGTTCGACGATCAAACCCCCGTGGGCCGCGATGCAATAAAGACCAATGGCACGTAGATTGGGGTCTCTTAAGTATAGGTGTTTGTATTTTTAATTTAACCAGCCGAGGTTTAACAAACTAATAAATTTTACATGGTTAATATAATTAAGTTCAAATTTATATATATATATATAAATATATAAATATATATATAAATGTGTGTGTGTGTTAATTACCTTTGCAATTATCTAAATACATGTAGGATATGTAACGTGTATATATTCAAAATAAATATACACTTAAAATTTCGTGTTGTGTAAAAATCCTAAAAACCAAATACCTTATATACGTACATACACCAATACTTCCAATAATATATCAAATTCAAATAGAGGAATATACAAACACTAATAAGATGACAGCCAATGGACACTAATAAATTGACAGCCAATTGACACTGTAGGGGAATGGCTTTATTCCTTCCTTTTTTCTTCCTTGTTTCCTGCAATCTATCAGAGAATCCCAAACACCTTTACCTACATTGATTCCCATTAAAACAATCCATCCATTCTTCAATTATCAAATACACATAAACAGATTCAAAACAATCCTTCCATTCTTCAATTATCAAATACACATAAACAGAATCAAAACAATCCTTCCATTCTTCAATTTTCAAAATACACATAAACAGATTCAAAACAAACCTCCTCATCAGTTTCTATCATAAACAACCAAAAGGACAACCTGTATCCAAGCCAGAACACTCCAGTTCTTGATTCTCGAGTACAACTGCAAACCAGAAGAACAATAACCCGTTGGTATTTCTGTTCCTTTTCCTGTGGAAGAAGCACAATCCCAAACACCCATCGAATTCTCGTTCTTTCCCTGTCAAATTATCAAAACCCAAACACCTATCGAAACCCTGTTGATCAAACTCCATACTTTGCCATAAAGATCACCAACTCAGACAAAGAAAAATTCGGACCATTCATCAGATTTGGAATCACAAATCAAAAGTCAAAATGTAAGTAACATGATCTTCAGTAAATCTAAACCCAAAGACGTACAGAATGAAGGATGAGATAAAGGATTCAGAGTCAATTGAAAGATTTGGAATAGCTATTACCTCAATCGATCTTGCCCCCTTCCGAGTCGTCGAACACCGCCGCAAAAACACTACTGCTGTCACCACTCGATTCTAGCCGCCGGAAGACAGAATCCACCCCTTCGTGACTGCCCTCGAGAAACCCCACCGCTACCCTCGTGATTTACCGATCGCCGGGTCCGCCTTCAGCTTCTATCTCCGAGACGAAGCAAGCCCCGGTTCATCATCGAACTTCGCCAGAGCTGCTGCCTCGTTCCCCCGGGCTGTTGATACAGACGACGAAGGGGGAGTCTTCGCCAGGAAGTCGGAGTCGGGTGACGAGGTTGGCGAACCCGATGCGATCGGTGGCTCTCCTTGCGATGAAAAGCTTGAGTGCTTTCTCCAATTTTCAGGTTTTCTATCGTAGTTTGAAAAACCTGCTAAACCAATCTTCGAAGGACACCGGCAGGAGTTATCAGACCAAGCAAAAGTAGGCACAGAACCAACGCCTTCATCGTAAAATCAGGAACATACGTGGAGGAACGATCCCAGGATGATTCAGGTATCTCATAATCTTCTGGAAGGTCCAGATTTTGGAAAGCTGCTACACGTGATTGGACGTATTGGACCTTCTCCTGGACTCTCTACTTGCTCTAGGAGTTATCACTTTCCCCAATCAGCCGACGATTTGTCGATCCTTCCCCAATCAGCCGACGATGTGTTCGATCTTTCCCCAATCAGCCGACGATTTGTCGATCCTTCCTCAATCGACCGACGATTTTGCTCGATCCGTCCGATTCATCGGTGTTCGATTTCCCGTCGTCTTCCCCCCCCCCCCCCCGTTCATTGGTGTTCTTCGAGTCGGCTGTGAAGAGAACACGATTTCCCTTTCGATCTTATTACGCGATCAAACTGATTGGAACGGGTTTAAAAGACCCTAATATTCTAGATATCGGATCCGTAGTCGGGTAAAGGCGATCAAACTGATTGGAACGGGTTTATTACGCGATCAAACTGATTGGAACGCGATCAAACCACTTGTATTCTCAGGAAATCAATAAACAGGTAACCAAGTGTTGTTGAGAATGGCATGCTAAGACGTCAAACATTTCCTATCTTGTCCATGTATTGTAATTGATTTATAAACATGTAAATCATAATGATGTAACTTTTCAATTATATATATATATATATATATATATATATATATATATATATATATATGTTGGTTGTGTTTACTTGAATTACTATTGCAATTGTTGTTATGATATTATACATGAAGTCCTCCACTCCCGGACGTTTCCGCCATCCTCGGTTTGGGGGTGTGACACATATTATTTGGAGTCAAAAAGTTTGAAAATAACTTTCCGACAAAAGTCAAACAATTTTGTTTGTCGTTTATAATACAATTCAAGATAACAAGATAAAAAGTAAAAACAATGCTATAAGACGAGAAATCAAACTTCCTAAAAGTCCAAGAGAAAATACAGAAGAAAAATGTTTTTCTTCTTTCTTTATCATTTTTTAATAACACTAAAATTAATACATGTCAGTCTGGGATAAGACTTTGTTGGTACACCTACCTTTTTCTTGGGTGTTCGTGGATGTGTGAACAAAAAAATAAAAATAAAATATATATTATAAATAAACTTAAGATATTATTATATGGTTTTTTTATAAATTTTTTTTTTCTTTTTAGACCGATAAGTTTTTCTTTTTCAATTTTTTTTTTCAAATTATGTCTATTAGATCACCCACAATACTCACAACTAACCATAATAGCAGTGAGGGTCAACTTATAATCACATTCAACCACTAAAAGGTTAGGATACCTACTACTATATCTCTCTTATTTTTTTATTATTAAAATAAAAAATATATATATTGTAATTAATAAAAATACAGAGAGAAGTAGAGAGATAGACAGAAATAGAAACATAAAGAAGATGATTGGGTGTGATGGTCCGTTTTTCCCACCACAAATGACCACGAAAATATTCTACAACCAATACCTTGGATGGTGTTCACATTCGTGGTTAGTGGCCACGTAGACCACCAAAACCTCTCGTGATGACCATTCCAGACGTAGACCACCAAAACCTCTCGTGATGACCATTTCAGATGGTCTTACTTGTTATTTTCATACTCTAACAGGTTACCAATAGGTAAATTGATTTTTTTTATCTCCATAAAAAAAAACGTTATTTTTATGTTTTTCTTTCCGTTTTAGACTTAATTTTTTCTTTTCAAAATAAAATCAACTTTAACTTATTCATTGTTATCTTATTAATGTAGTTGGTTATCAACACAAACCATATACCCACCTAACTACCAAATGATTTCTTGCCCAACGATATCAGATGATGTCCTCCCTCTTTGAGGTTGAGAGTAAGTCATGTCGTGGACATAAGTGAAATTAGGTATTAATTTAGGAGTAGATTAGATTTGTCGATTTAAAAATATATATATTCATGTAACTCACATGCACCTTAAGCATTGAACACCTAAAAGGATAACCAATTATATAATCCTATGCCACATTTATTATTACTATTATTATTATTATAATATGGGTCTCGTGAAATAAATTCTTCTTCTAGGTAGGAACATTAACTTAGTAAGAAATACTAAAATAGAATCATGTTATCGTGATGATAAAAGTCATCTATTTACCTCTTGTTTTAAGACTATTTTTCAAGATCGTGTATGTTTTCAAATGAGGTCCCAAATTTATTTTCATAAGGTTTGATGATATTTTTATTTTAATAGTGTATTGTGACAGTTTTGCAAGTAAGTTGCTATTTTTTAAACCCCTACGCCTATTTTATCTCAAGTATTTATCAATGTTTTACAATGAGTAATAAGTTTATTTGGGATTGTATATATGGAGGATCTAATACATTAGCTATTTCTTTTTTTACCTTTGTAACCTCCAGCATGAAGCTAATGTATGGATCCTTCATCCATATAGTGTCGAAGTGATGTGGTTTTATTTTGAAGCTTACAAACATAAAAAAAATAGCTAATGTCTTACATAATTCATACATACAGTGCCAAATAAATAGGACTCAGTTGTAAAATATTGATAAATACTTGAAGCAAAATGAGCTTTAAGGTAAAAAATAGCAACGTTCTTGTAAAATTGTATTATACTGTTAAAATAAACATATCACCAGACATTGTGAAAATTAGGGGTGAGCATGATAACCCAACCAAAACCAAATTAACCGATATAACCGAACCATTTTAAAAACCGTTGGTTCGGTTTCCAATTTTTGTTAACCGATAACTAACGGTTCGGTTATGGTTTTATAGGTTAACCGAACCATTATTAACCGAACCGCTAACTTTATATTTTAATATATAAAAATTATAAATTATATATAAATAAATATAGTCAAACTTATTTTAGACCCATTAAAATTTCAAAATATAATTCATTGATCCTCACTTATCAGAAGACGAACAAGCAATCAAAAAACCATCAAAAGGTTGATCATGCAGACACACACAATCTTCCAATCATGCACGATGCATTGAGTTAGATTAGTGATTAATGTTGTAATTCCTAACTGGCTAATTCTACAATTTGTAAATATTATTCACAATTAGTTTAATCTTCACACTCATAATCCTAATCGGAGGCTTCTCACACCGTTAATCCTAATCGAATATTATTTTGACTTTATAGTCCTGTTCGAATGATTTTTTCACTTTATAATCAAGATTTCTAGGTAAGTTAAGTTTTCTATTCTTCTTGATTTTGTGCTATATTAAGAATGTATTTTTTTAAAAAAAAAAATTTGGCTTTTTTATTTACTGTTTTTGACTTAATCACATTGAATGTATATGAGTGATTGGCTTTTTTTTATCCAGATAAAACATAATATGAATGTTTGGCTATTTTATTTTATAGTTTTTGATTTAATCGTATTGAACGTGTATGAATGTTTGGATTTATTTTAATGTTAATATCAATTATCAATATATGAAATTATTAATGTCAATTTTGTTTAATGTTTTATATTTTTAATGAATGTTTTTTATTCTGAATGTGATTATGTGTAATCTCACGCTGTATCAAAGGTACACATTTTATTCTATTACTATAAGTTAGGTTACAAACATTGACGTCGAAGACTTTTTTGTATTCTCTTTTCATTTCTTATGCCAATATACTTTCACCATTTATATTATGTTGAACATTATGTTTAACCAATATTAACCATTAACCAAAATCGTTAACTAACAAAAACCATTAACCATAACCAATACTAACCATACCAAATGGCTACAAAAATACATTAACCAATCATAATGGTTATGGTTCAGTTTTGACCAATAACCAAACCAAACCGCCACATACACATCCCTAGTGAAAATAACATTGGGGTAACATTTAAAAGCAAACTCAAAATTGTGAAAACAAACTTGGATAGAGGTTCACATTTCAAATCGGTTTTTTAACCGAAGGAAAAACCAAGCTAGTTTTTAGAATCGGTGAGGTTAAAATTGAATCGTCGGTTAGTAAGAGGTTTTAATAAATACCTAAAACCAAATTTTATCGATTTTTATACTATAACCGAATAGAATCGGGTTTTTAACACGATTTCACTTTAAAAAATCGAAAAAATAACATAATCGATTGTAAGCGAAACTAGTCTAGACAAAACCAATTGTTTAAAAAACTGATTAAAAAAAACAAAACAAAACTAGCTCAAAACTAATATCGACTCACACTCACCCTAATATTCAATTGGGGAATGAGCCCTCGTTTCCATCTCTACATCCCGAGTGTTAAACATACAAAAACAAAAACAAGGTTAATTTTGGTTTTAAATACGAAGATGGGTGTCTTGATCTTTCTTAAAGGTTTATGTAACATCTTAAAAAATGGTCCCAAAATTTTCATTTTTAAAATAGATAAAATAGCATTTTCAAATATCATCCATACATCTCCTTAAAAATCAATGTATCAAATGTCATAGAAATTAGAGTAAAATATCATTGCGGAATCCCAATGGTGTGTGCGATGCAGTCAACTCAAGTTCTTCCCCTTGGAACTGGAAGTACCTGAAACATGAACTGAAAACCGTAAGCACAAAGCTTAGTGGGTTCCCCAAACTACCCAATACCATACATAATAAATCATACAATGGGCCCCCGCCTGACATCGAACCCTGCTCGGTATACAGATATGTTATTCTCAGGCCTCACCTGTCACTGGGCCTCGCCCGCTATACACATACAGTCAGTATTACATAATCATGCTAACACACATAATGATCATAAACACTGGCATATGTTCCAGTCCTTAGGTCTCACCTGGCATCGAGCCCTGCCCGATATACATAGCAACACATAATACATGCAAGAGTCACGCAGACTCCTAGCATCCTAACATAATCTTTAAGGCCCGACATTGGTGCCTTACACCCGCTAAACCCAGAGAGGAAACTCACCTCAAATGTCGAATCTCATAGAAAGAAGTCCCTAGCTGCTGCCTTGACGACTCCCCGAGCTATCACTACAAAATAACACTTAATCAATACTTGGGTTCCAAGCAATATCCAATACTCCATACTCAGAATATCCAATACTCCATACTCGGGGTAAAATGACCATTTTACCCCTGGCCTAATTGATTCATGACTAAGGCCCAAATCCACTATATAAAAGACCCAACACTAACTATTCGTCCAAAGCCCACTTGAGGCCCACTTATGGCCCAATTTTCCAAATTGGGCCCAAACCCCTCTAATGGGCCTTACCCTAAAGCCCAATAATTTCCTAGCCCAAAAAGCTTGCTTTCAGATGGTCTACTAAGGCCTAAAGCAACTAGGTCCATGGAATGGCCCAAACCAAGGCCCAAATATACGAAGCCCACTCTGACTGAGTATGTAGGGCGTACTCAGCTGTACGCAACACGTACATGCTTGCTGGCTTGTACGTTGCGCGTACAGACTTGTACGCCCAACTTACTCCTCTAATAAGCCATCTTTTGCCATTAAGCACTTAATGCTTATCCCAAAGGTCCAAACCATAGATTTGAGTCATAATCAATGTCTAGACCCATAAAGTCACTGACTTGATGACTTTTCATGCCCCAAATGAACCCACACTCAAAATATAACATTCTACTTTCATGAAAATGGCCCCAACTCATGCATGGATGGATCTCAACCTCAAATATGACAACTTTATGACTCAAGGACCCAAATAACACCAAGAGTGGCAACTCTAAGCTTCAGAAACGATATGAACTCATAAGATCTCATCAATGGGACCAAAAGGGTCCATAAACCCAAACCAAAAGAGATCTAAGCTAATAAGCATCAAGTTCAAGACTTTATACCTCAAATGAGTGCCCAAAGATGATGAGGTTCTGGATCTATAAGCCTTCACTCCTCCAATGAAGCTTTAAGAATGGAAACCTTCTCTCAAAGCACCAAAATACACCTTAAAATGCCCTTCTAAGCTCCAAAAACACACATGATGGGATTAGGGTTTGAATGTAGGGTAAGGAGGACAAGGAGGCTGGTAAAATGAGGGTTTAAAGTCCATAAGGATGCTTAAATAGTGGTCAACCCCGAAAATTAGGGTTTTCATTATACCTCGTGTACGCCTTGCGTACGCATCCGGAACCCCGATCCACACCCTCGCATGAGTACGCTAAGCGTACCACTTGGTACGCCCCGCGTACTCACTTCATCACTTGTACACTAAGCATACCTTGTTGTACGCCCCACGTATAGCTCAAGGGTCAAAATGGGACAAATTAATAATGCAATGTCAAAAGAGAAATTTATCGAGATTCAAGCGTTACAGTTTAAATGACAACTAATTGTTAGGTGAAAGAGCGAGAATGATTATGGAGCATCACATTGGAATAATTAACGATTATGACAAAAATATAAATAAAACGTGTCCATAAATAAATCATTTTATTTATAGAAGATTTTAATTCTCCACAGAATCACAAAAATAGTTTATTATTCTAATCGGACTCTCCAAAGTCATTCTCACTCTCATGTACATGTAACATCCGGATTCCCAGGTATCTTATTTTAATTATTTATCTTGAATTTTATGGAGGGACTCGGCGAGTAGACGCTCAGACTCGCCGAGTAGGATCGCGAATTCTTGTCTGGATTAATGATCGGACTCGACGAGTCGATGTGTGGACTCGGCGAGTCCGCGCTGTAAAGTGAAACCCTAAATCTCAGGGCCTGAGCCCTATTTAAAGGCCCTTATGGTCGTCATGTGCGGTCACTACTCCCCTATGAAAACCCTAGAGAGAAAAGAGAGCTTAGAGAGCATTTTGGAGGCTAATTCTTCATCCTTTGGTGTGATCTTGCAAGAAGGAGTGAGAAAATCCAAGCTAGATCGGTTGTGGAGCTTGGATCTGTGTTGTTCACACTGAGATTCACGTTTTGAGGTGCAAGTTCCTTCCCATTTCGTGTATTTGATAGATTCCTTGAATCTAGGGTTTCCTTTGCATAATTTTGAGTTAGATTGTGAAGTATATGAGGTCCCTTTGGGTATAGATGATAGATATGGACCTTGAGAGGTCCAAAAGGTCCCAAGCTTCCAGCTTTATGAGGTTTCATGTGAGCCTTGAGAGTAAAACCCCATTTTAAAGGTTATTTCTCCATTTTTGGTCTTATAAGCATTGCATGAACGTAAAGTTTGAACCTTTACGTGACTTTCGAGTGTTAGAAGGTTGGATCTACTGGTTGGTGAAGCAGATCTGACCTCAAAAGATTGTTTGAGTGTTTTCATGGGAGGAACTCGCCGAGCCCATAAGGGACTCGACAAGTCGAGTCGAGTTGCCCCGCGATTCGCGACCTGTGATAACTCGTTGGGTGTAGGGTTGACTCAGCGAGTCGAGTGAGGACCAGGGGCAAAGAGGACATGCATGTACTCGCCGAGTCACACGAGTGCACTCGACGAGTCTGGTCAAAGTTTGACCGTTGACTTTTGTTGACTTTTAGGGTTTGGTCAATGTTAGGGTCTTTGAGCCATGAGAGGGGTAAAATGGTATTTTACCCTTCCGAGAGTACTAAGAGAGGGATTAGTCTAGCCTTGAGGGTTGTATTGATTAGAGTGTTTATTCCATGTGATTAGGCGGAGGCTAGACCAGATTTTACCGAGCTCGAGATTTACCGAGTTACCCGAGGTGAGTCTTCTCACTATACTTTACCTTGAGTGGTAAATAGAGTTATGTGACAGAGTATCTTGTATGTTATGTATGTGATGTGTTGCACTGCATTATTTCTATGTGATTTATGCTGTGTGTATTCCAGAGTTTACAGAGCTAGGACTGGAAGGTCCACGGAGTTAGGACCAGAGGGTCCACAGAGTTAGGGCCAGTGGGCCCACAGAGTTATAGCCTCGAGTGGCTAATATGTGTTATATGTGGTATTTAGGGGAACTCACTAAGCATTTATGCTTACAGTGTTATGTTATGTGTTTCAGGTACCAGTGAGGATCGCGGGAAGGCGTCGGTATGATCAGTACACACATGAGGAGTTTTATACATTATGATCTTGGGGTTGTGTTTCTATGGATTGATATGTGATACAATGACCTTTTTATGATATTTATGAATGAAAGTATGTTTTTGAAAATGTGAAAAATTGTTTAAAATTTCGATGTTACAAGTTGGTATCAGAGCCTTGGTTTGAGGGATTCGGATGCACCTTCGAGCGCATTTGAACTCAAACTGAGGATTTGAGGAATTTTTCGAAATAAAACAAAATTTTTCTAAAAGAGTATAGAGATTTTGAAAAGAGCAGAGCAGAGCAGTGTGTACGATCAGCCAGCGCCCGAACGGTGATTTCCCAAAATACCCTTATATTATGTGTTATGAGATATGAAATAATATGTTATGCATGCTAGAGTAGGCTAGGCATTCTTATTAGGACTAGAGTGGCCTAATTTGTGATACCTTAGCCTAGGGGTTTTGCTGCTAGGAGATGCTTGAGAGTGAGTAGATAGCAGCGAGGAGCTTATGAGAGATCTGCTAGAGAGTAGACTATGCATAGTTAGAGTAGAGTACTTGGGACTTGGGATCCTAGGAGGAGGACTTGGGGTGAATACTGATGCGGTGTGGATGGTAGTATTGGGCCCGTACTACGAAGACACCGGATCAGTGCGCAGCCCAAGTAAGAATCCTTAGGGTACCAGGGATCGAGTAAGAATGGGATATCGAGTGTGTGCACACTCGAGTGAGTCTCTGATATTTTGTGATTGTATTTCAGAGAGACATCATGGTTGGGACACGCCACACACCTGAGAGCAGTGGTGTTAGTGATGAGGAGATCCGCAGGTTGATTCATGAGGAGGTGGCTGCTGCCATCCGAGCCGAGATACCAGAGATGTTTTGGTCTATCAAGACCACCCTGATCGAGACTTTTGACGAGCGTTACGCTGCTCTTACTAATGCTGCTGTTGCTGCAGCCACCACAGCCGTCACTGCTGCGAGGCCGCAGGGGGGTGACTCGTTGTTGTACCAAGAGTTCAGCAACATGAAGCCACCAGAGTTTGACGAGACGCAGGATCCGATCGCTGCGATGAGATGGATTTCTGATATTAAGGGATGCTTTTATACGTGTTCTTGCCCGGAGCATCTGAGGGTTCGGTTCGTGCTGAACTAGCTTCGCTTGGGAGGGAAGGACTGGTGGAAGTTTGTAACAGCGCACTACTCTTCTGCAGAGCTTGCTGCGGTGACCTGGGAGAGGTTCACCGCTATGTTTTGTGATGAGTACGTTCCCCCGGTGGAAAGGGAACATTTGGCTCAGGAGTTCTTGACCCTCAAGCAGGATACCGAGTCTGTTACAGTGATCACCAGGATGTTCCATGAGAGGGCGATGTTCTGCCCTGAGCACGTGTCTTCCGAGTAGCACGCATGAATCGATATTTGAGCATTTTGAGGAGAGACATTCACGAGTTCGTGGCGAACTCATCGTACCGGACATTTGCCGAGCTTCAGGAAAATGCCCGGAAGAGGGAGATTGAGCTCGAGACTCAGGCCATGGAGGAGGCAGAGTCTCAAGGGAGGGATCGGCGACCGGCATAGTCCCAGCCGGCAGCCAAGCGGGCCAAGCCTGCCGATTCGAGATCAGGGAACCAGAAGAGCCACACTTGTGGCAAGTGCGGCAAGAGTCATGAGGGGGTTTGAAGAGCAGGATCTTGCTACAAGTGTGGCAAGGAGGGGCACATGGCCAAGGATTGCCCCAAGGGGTTTGCAGTCTGTTTTCACTACAACCAGACCGGACACCGGAAGGCCGAGTGTCCGCAGTTGCGGGGGTCAGCCCAGGGAGCATCACAGGGATCTGCCCCTGCTGCCGTTCGAGCTGCAGAGAGTCGGCCAATAAAGGCCGAGGCGCCAAAGGCTCGCGAAAGAGCCTTCCAGTTGACAGCAGAGGAGGTCCGCGCAGCGCCAGATGTTGTGGCTGGTATGTATTCTTTCACCTATTTATTTTGAGTTTATGGTGTTATGCTTATATTATGATATGCGTAGGTACATTTCTTGTGAGTTCTGTACCTGCTTTGGTGTTATTTGACTCGGGTGCGAGTCGGTCTTTTGTGTCGTTAGCCTTTAGTCAGCACATCAGTATCTGTCGAGAGGCATTGAGTCGACCTTTGCGAGTTTCCATAGCTGACGAGAGAGTGGTGTATGCCACTGATGTGATTCTAGGATGTGTACTCGAGATCTTCGGCATTGAGTTTCCGATTGATTTGGTCCCGATTGCGATGGGAGATGTCTGTTTCATAGTGGGCATGGACTGGTTGAGCAGGTTTGGAGCGATTATCGACTGCGAGCGACAGTTGGTGACCATACGAGACCCTAGTGGGGGAGTTCTTACGGTTTATGGCGAGGGTACCCGTTCTGGGTTAGCATTTTGTTCGGCTGCTAGAGCGAGGCAGAGCCTACAGCAGGGCTGTAGTGGGTTTGTGGCTTATGTGGTGGATACGAGAGTAGATGCAGAGAGACCGAGGTCGGTCGATGAGGTCCCGATAGTGTGTGAGATCCCGGATGTTTTCCCCGAGGAGTTGCCGGGTGTGCCTCCCGAGAGGCAGGTAGAGTTCCGTATCGATTTAGTTCTCGGAGCAGCACCTATCGTCAAGGCGCCCTATCGCCTTGCGCCACCAGAGATGCAGGAGTTATCCTCACAGCTGCAGGAGCTGCTGGGGAAGGGGTTTATTCGGCCGAGTAGCTCGCCGTGGGGAGCGCCGATCCTTTTTGTCAAGAAAATTGATGGTTCACACCGGATGTGCATTGATTACAGGGAGTTGAACAAGCTGACGGTCAAGAACCGTTACCCCTTACCGAGGATCGACGATTTGTTCGATCAGTTGCAGGGAGCGTCTTGGTTCTCCAAGATTGATCTGAGGTCTGGATATCATCAGATGAGAGTACGTGAGGAGGATATCCAGAAGACAGCATTCAGGACTCGTTATGGGCATTATGAGTTCATGGTGATGCCTTTCGGACTCACCAATGCACCAGCGGCGTTCATGGATCTCATGAACAGGGTGTGCAGACCGATGTTGGATCGGTTGGTGATCGTGTTCATTGTTGATATTTTGGTGTATTCGAGATCTAGAGAGCAGCACGAGGAGCATATGAGAGAGATTCTCGGGGTATTAAGGACGGAGAGGCTTTTCCCCAAATTCTCCAAGTGTGATTTTTGGTTACGAGAGGTCCAGTTCTTGGGGCACCTCGTTAACCAGAATGGGATATTGGTCGATCCGGCCAAGATTAAGGCAGTTATGAGATGGGAGGTGCCGAGATCACCCACCGAGATCAAGAGTTTTCTAGGATTGGCCGGCTATTATCGGAGATTTATCAGGGATTTCTCCAAGATCATCGTGCCTCTCACCAGGTTGACCCGGAAGGGTGTTGCTTTTTCATGGGGTCCGGAGCAGCAAACCTCGTTTGAGACACTTCGCCAGAGATTATGCGAAGCCCCGGTGTTAGCCCTCCCGGAAGGGATGGAGGATTTTGTGGTGTATTGTGACGCATCGATATCAGGGTTGGGTGCAGTACTTATGCAGAGGGGGCATATGATAGCGTATGCATCGAGGCAGCTGAAGCCTCATGAGACGAGGTATCCCACCCACGATCTGGAGTTGGGGGCAGTGGTGTTCGCCCTCAAGATCTAGCGTCACTATTTGTATGGGGTTCGGTGTACCATATACACGGACCACAAGAGCTTGAAGTATTTGATGGATCAGCCCAATCTGAATATGCGCCAGATGAGATGGTTGGACGTGGTAAAGGATTACGATTGTGAGATCCTATACCACCCGGGCAAAGCTAATGTTGTAGCTGATGCCCTGAGCCGTAGGGCGGAGAGTTCCCCGATACGAGACATTTGTATGCGGTTGACAGTGATGACTCCGGTGATGGACACCATTCGGGAGGCCCAGACAGAGGCCGCGAGACCGGAGAACCGTAAGAGAGAGCGGGTGATTGGGCAGGTACCTGAGTTCGTTACCGATAGCCGCGGGCTTATGACCTTTCAGGGTCGGATTTGGGTGCCGTATGCAGGCGGGGGGCGCACCACCTTGATGGAGGAGGCGCATAGATGGAGATTCTCGATCCATCCCGGGGCCACTAAGATGTATTTGGATCTGAAGAAAGATTATTGGTGGCCCTGTATGAAGAGGGATGTCGTGTGGTTCGTAGAGAGGTGCTTGACCTGTCGCAGGGTGAAAGCCGAGCACCAACGTCCGCATGGCAAGTTGCAGCCACTTGAGGTTCCCCTATGGAAGTGGGAACAGATTTCTATGGATTTTATCACCAAATTGCTGAGGACTGCGAGGGGTGTCAATGCAATTTGGGTGATCATTGACCAGCTGACGAAGAACGCCCACTTTCTTGCTATCAGTGAGAGCTCTTCTGCAGAGAGGTTGGCAGACTTGTATGTGAGGGAGGTGGTATCGCGGCATGGAGTGCCGATCTCGCTTGTGTCAGATCGGGATGTACGTTTCACTTCCAGGTTCTGGAAGAAGTTCCACGAGGAGTTGGGCACGAGGCTGTATTTCAGTACCGCTTATCACCCACAGACGGACGGACAGAGTGAGCGGACGATTCAGACGCTCAAGGACATGCTTCGGGCATGTGTGTTGGACTTCGGAGGGAGTTGGGATACGTATTTTCCGTTGGCTGAGTTTTCCTATAACAACAGTCACCATTCGAGCATTGGTATGCCTCCCTTCGAGTTGTTGTATGGGAGGAGGTGTCGGACACCCATCTGTTGGGGAGAGGTAGGGCAACGAGTGATGGGCAGCACTGAGATAGTGCTTCAGACGACAGAGCAGATACAACAAGTCAGGCAGAGGTTGTTGACATCTCAGAGTCACCAGAAGAGTTACGCGGATAAGCGACGATCCGAGCTCGAGTTTCAGGTTGGAGACTTCGTACTCCTGAAAGTATCTCCTTGGAAAGGAGTGATTCGATTCAGGAAGAGGGGCAAGCTGGGCCCCCGGTATATTAGGCCGTTCAGGGTGGCCGCAAGGGTGGGCAGGGCAGCATATCGGTTGGAGCTACCTGCGGAGTTGAGTCAGATACATGATACCTTCCACGTGTCTCAGCTGAGGAAGTGTATAGCCGATGAGTCGGCGATGGTACCACTGGAGGATGTTCAGGTCGATGCGAGCCTGAATTATGTTGAGAGGCCAGTCGCGGTGGTGGATCGGAAGATCAAGGTTTTGAGAAACAAGGAAGTGCCACTGGCTCTGGTTCAGTGGCGGCATCGAAAAGGGTCCGAGCTGACCTGGGAGCCGGAGGCGGAGATGCGGAAGCTTCATCCAGAGCTGTTTGTAGAATGAGACTTCGAGGGCGAAGTCTGATTCTAGTGGGGGGGAATTGTAACATCCGGATTCCCAGGTATCTTATTTTAATTATTTATCTTGAGTTTTATGGAGGGACTCGGCGAGTAGACGCTCAGACTCGCCGAGTAGGATCGCGAATTCTTGTCTGGATTAATGATCGGACTCGACGAGTCGATGTGTGGACTCGGCGAGTCCGCGCTGTAAAGTGAAACCCTAAATCTTAGGGCCTGAGCCCTATTTAAAGGCCCTTATGGCCGTCATTTGCGGCCACTACTCCCCTGTGAAAACCCTAGAGAGAAAAGAGAGCTTAGAGAGCATTTTGGAGGCTAATTCTTCATCCTTTGGTGTGATCTTGCAAGAAGGAGTGAGAAAATCCAAGCTAGATCGGTTGTGGAGCTTGGATCTGTGTTGTTCACACTGAGATTCACGTTTTGAGGCACAAGTTCCTTCCCATTTCGTGTATTTGATAGATTCCTTGAATCTAGGGTTTCCTTTGCATAATTTTGAGTTAGATTGTGAAGCATATGAGGTCCCTTTGGGTATAGATGATAGATATGGACCTTGAGAGGTCTAAAAGGTCCCAAGCTTCCAGCTTTATGAGGTTTCATGTGAGCCTTGAGAGTAAAACCCCATTTTAAAGGTTATTTCTCCATTTTTGGTCTTATAAGCATTGCATGAACGTAAAGTTTGAACCTTTACGTGACTTTCGAGTGTTAGAAGGTTGGATCTACTGGTTGGTGAAGCAGATCTGACCTCAAAAGATTGTTTGAGTGTTTTCATGGGAGGAACTCGCCGAGCCCATAAGGGACTCGACGAGTCGAGTCGGGTTGCCCTGCGATTCGCGACCTGTGATAACCCGTTGGGTGTAGGGTTGACTCAGCGAGTCGAGTGAGGACCAGGGGCAAAGAGGACATGCATGTACTCGCCGAATCACACGAGTGCACTCGACGAGTCTGGTCAAAGTTTGACCGTTGACTTTTGTTGACTTTTAGGGTTTGGTCAATGTTAGGGTCTTTGAGCCATGAGAGGGGTAAAATGGTATTTTACCCTTCCGAGAGTACTAAGAGAGGGATTAGTCTAGCCTTGAGGGTTGTATTGATTAGATTGTTTATTCCATGTGATTAGGCGGAGGCTAGACCAGATTTTACCGAGCTCGAGATTTACCGAGTTACTCAAGGTGAGTCTTCTCACTATACTTTACCTTGAGTGGCAAATAGAGTTATGTGACAGAGTATCTCGTATGCTACGTATGTGATGTGTTGCACTGCATTATTTCTATGTGATTTATGTTGTGTGTATTCCAGAGTTTACAGAGATAGGACCGGAAGGTCCACAAAGTTAGGACCAGAGGGTCCACAGAGTTAGGGCCAGTGGGCCCACAGAGTTATAGCCTCGAGTGACTAATATGTGTTATATGTGGTATTTTGGGGAACTCACTAAGCATTTATGCTTACAGTGTTGTGTTATGTGTTTCATGTACAAGTGAGGATCGCGGGAAGGCGCCGGCATGATCAGTACACACATGAGGAGTTTTATACATTATGATCTTGGGGTTGTGTTTCTATGGATTGATATGTGATACAATGACGTTTTTATGATATTTATGAATGAAAGTATGTTTTCGAAAATGTGAAAAATTGTTTAAAATTTCGGTGTTACAGTACAACAAATAGTTATCACTTGAACCTAAAGTGATATATATATATATATATATATATATATATATATATATTGAGAAGGTTTATTCCAATAATTTTGCATTGTTGGCCTATGATTTCTTCCAAAAGTATTGTTGTGTGATTGGTGTATTTTATATAGTTTTGAACACACCTCTTACCTCTAACACCTCTTACCTCTAACACCTCTTACCTCTAAGGCACCCTCTTACATTCTTACACACCTCTTATCTCTAAGACACCTCTTATACCTCTTATACCTCTTATACCAACCTACTTTCATACCACCACCTTCTTTAGGAAATTTCTATATTTTTTTGGAAGCATTTTAGTCTTCCAAATTCCTTTCTTTTTCAAAGAATTCAAGCCATCAAAGATTCAAGACTTTTCAAGATTCAAGATCAAGACATCAAGAATTCAAGAATACAAATATGAGTTTGTATAAGTCTACAATGCGCGGCTAAATCCTCTCGTGATCGCAACCGGGAGTAGGTTTTAATTCTTACTTATTGTATTATTTTTGGGTGTGAACATTTGAATTTGTTGAATATTATTTGTGGATTTTGTTTATGTTTTTAACATTATAAAATCGTTACACTTATTTTATTCATTTATCAATTAATTATTCCAAGTTTAAAATAATTTTAAGTGATCTCCCCACCGTGCCAAATCATCCAATAGCGGTGTGTAGGACGGAGGGTGCGGTTACACTTATTTTCTATTTTGGACTTAGACTTTAATTGAATCAACTATGAAAAATTAATAACACTCATTTCTAATTCATATAATTATTAATTCTGAAACCGGAAGCGATCATTTTTTTTAATTGAATTAAAATCATATATTTTTTTTTTGTCATCATATTTATAAATCTCAAATTAATCATTATATCTTTATCGTTAAATCAAAATAGTAACTAAACTATTAACCATAAGCTCATCTGGATCCGTCCCTTACTTACCACTCGCTAGATTAGTGGAAATAAGGTTTATTTTTGACGCGACAACGACCGCTCGTCTCTCAAAGATTCTTTCATGGGGAACTGTGAGGCTTTCGGATTTGATTTTGTATTTTCCGTAGAATAATATATCTAAGTCGATGGGTCGTGGGCCATACCGGATCCCTTTGGTTCGGCCCATTTCTTTTTCGATTTTTTTCAAGACTGAAAGTAGTTCATGGGGCCCAAGTTTTGTGGTGGCTCTAATGGCTGAATTGAGAAAGAGAGGCTGATCGGTGACATATGCAGGCTCGGTTTCGTATAGACACGCGTGTCTTGTGATTTGTAAACCGGATTTCTTCATTTGTGTTAAGGCTTCATTGAAGTTGTTGAGCCTATTGCCTACATTGCTACCTAAAGCAATTACTACTTCTTGTTCTTCGGAATGAACTTGAATTGAAGTGTCTGGTGAGGAATGAAAGAAAGAAAACGAAGCTTTGTAAGATGCAAGGGCATGAGTGTATGATGATAATCTTGATGGTAGTATCCGCTTGCAAATATTCATTTTTTAAAAGATATAAACTTTTATCAAGTTTTCAAACTAAGTGGTGAAGGGGAAATCTCTAGAAGATTATATGGCATAGAACAGCTTTGAAGGATTCACTTATGGAGCTTCATCAACAATAAACCCTAAATCTAGCATTGAGATGGGTCTCTGCAAGTCAAGATATAATTCATATCTTTAGTTTTCAAAAACATCAAAGAAGTTTTCTAGCACGCTAATCAATTACATTTGGATCTTTCTCGGGACGAGAAAGAGATAAGTTGGGGAGGTTTGATCGGTATATTTTACATCACGCTTAATATACTATAATTTATGTAAAATAACCGATTTTATCTAAGAATGATGCTACTTTGACATGTATTTGAATTATGTTTGTAGGTGGTAAATATGATGAAAATGGTACAAAAAGATGCAAAAAGAAGTTCAAGGAATTACACGAAGAGAAATCAAGATTGAAAACAAAAGAATTGAAGATGTTCGGGTTTGGAAAGACGAGAAAACAAAATAAAAAATTGAAAAATTGTATTTTTAAAATAATTATAATTTAATTAAAATGATTTATTTAGGAAATAATAATTTTATTATTTTCTAAATAATTTAATTTAATTAAATGTATTTTTTTTAATAAAATCAAAATAAAAATAATATATAAAAATCATGTTTTTTTTAATAAAAATAAAAAGAAGTTAAATTAATTAATGAGGTTTAATTAAAATAGATTATTGGGAATTAATTATTTAATTTCTAAAAAAATAATTTATATTAATTAAATTAATTTAATTTAATTTAATTCACACAAAAAAAAATTCGGAATGAGCCCAAACCCGGAGCCCAAAAAGAAGGCCTGATCCAAAATCGCGACCCAGATCCGGAATATCCGAACCAGATCCGAGCCCGATCCGGTTTCCGCCCCGCCTCCATTTCTCCTCACAGCAGATCCGATCTGTTCGATCCATACCCGGCTTCGACCCGGGTTAGGATCCGCGCCTTTTGTTCTTGATGACGTCATTCGTGAGGTCGTCGCATCCGACCCGCACCGGTTTCGACCCAGCTCCGCCCCGTTGCCGCTCCGTTTCTTCTCATAGAAGATCCGCGTCTCGACCCAACTCGGACCCGATCTGGACCCGTGAAAAATGGCCCTAAACGACGCCGTTTTGATGCCAGCTCCAAGTACTTGTGCCATGTGCTGAACCTACGGGTTTTCCTATCTTTTAAACACTTTCCAACCAATTTTAACCACTTTTTCACCACTTTTCCTATTTTAAACCCAAATTCTTCCCAACAAAACCAAATAATTCCATCTTTTTAATTCTTTTGAATTCTTTTTCATGAGATTTAGATTGGATCTTAGATCCAATCTAAAAGCTTAATATTCCTAGCTTTATTTCATTCTTTTTGGTATTTAATTTTCCAAAAATTCACTATAAATACCACCTCAAAATCACCATTTCAACACACCTCTTACCTCTAACACCTCTTACCTCTAACACCTCTTACCTCTAACACCTCTTACCTCTAAGGCATCCTCTTACATTCTTACACACCTCTTATCTCTAAGACACCTCTTATACCTCTTATACCTCTTATACCAACCTACTTTCATACCACCACCTTCTTTAGGAAATTTCTATATTTTTTTGGAAGCATTTTAGTCTTCCAAATTCCTTTCTTTTTCAAAGAATTCAAGCCATCAAAGATTCAAGACTTTTCAAGATTCAAGATCAAGACATCAAGAATTCAAGAATACAAATATGAGTTTGTATAAGTCTACAATGCGCGGCTAAATCCTCTCGTGATCGCAACCGGGAGTAGGTTTTAATTCTTACTTATTGTATTATTTTTGGGTGTGAACATTTGAATTTGTTGAATATTATTTGTGGATTTTGTTTATGTTTTTAACATTATAAAATCGTTACACTTATTTTATTCATTTATCAATTAATTATTCCAAGTTTAAAATAATTTTAAGTGATCTCCCCACCGTGCCAAATCATCCAATAGCGGTGTGTAGGACGGAGGGTGCGGTTACACTTATTTTCTATTTTGGACTTAGACTTTAATTGAATCAACTATGAAAAATTAATAACACTCATTTCTAATTCATATAATTATTAATTCTGAAACCGGAAGCGATCATTTTTTTTAATTGAATTAAAATCATATATTTTTTTTTTGTCATCATATTTATAAATCTCAAATTAATCATTATATCTTTATCGTTAAATCAAAATAGTAACTAAACTATTAACCATAAGCTCATCTGGATCCGTCCCTTACTTACCACTCGCTAGATTAGTGGAAATAAGGTTTATTTTTGACGCGACAACGACCGCTCGTCTCTCAAAGATTCTTTCATGGGGAACTGTGAGGCTTTCGGATTTGATTTTGTATTTTCCGTAGAATAATATATCTAAGTCGATGGGTCGTGGGCCATACCGGATCCCTTTGGTTCGGCCCATTTCTTTTTCGATTTTTTTCAAGACTGAAAGTAGTTCATGGGGCCCAAGTTTTGTGGTGGCTCTAATGGCTGAATTGAGAAAGAGAGGCTGATCGGTGACATATGCAGGCTCGGTTTCGTATAGACACGCGTGTCTTGTGATTTGTAAACCGGATTTCTTCATTTGTGTTAAGGCTTCATTGAAGTTGTTGAGCCTATTGCCTACATTGCTACCTAAAGCAATTACTACTTCTTGTTCTTCGGAATGAACTTGAATTGAAGTGTCTGGTGAGGAATGAAAGAAAGAAAACGAAGCTTTGTAAGATGCAAGGGCATGAGTGTATGATGATAATCTTGATGGTAGTATCCGCTTGCAAATATTCATTTTTTAAAAGATATAAACTTTTATCAAGTTTTCAAACTAAGTGGTGAAGGGGAAATCTCTAGAAGATTATATGGCATAGAACAGCTTTGAAGGATTCACTTATGGAGCTTCATCAACAATAAACCCTAAATCTAGCATTGAGATGGGTCTCTGCAAGTCAAGATATAATTCATATCTTTAGTTTTCAAAAACATCAAAGAAGTTTTCTAGCACGCTAATCAATTACATTTGGATCTTTCTCGGGACGAGAAAGAGATAAGTTGGGGAGGTTTGATCGGTATATTTTACATCACGCTTAATATACTATAATTTATGTAAAATAACCGATTTTATCTAAGAATGATGCTACTTTGACATGTATTTGAATTATGTTTGTAGGTGGTAAATATGATGAAAATGGTACAAAAAGATGCAAAAAGAAGTTCAAGGAATTACACGAAGAGAAATCAAGATTGAAAACAAAAGAATTGAAGATGTTCGGGTTTGGAAAGACGAGAAAACAAAATAAAAAATTGAAAAATTGTATTTTTAAAATAATTATAATTTAATTAAAATGATTTATTTAGGAAATAATAATTTTATTATTTTCTAAATAATTTAATTTAATTAAATGTATTTTTTTAATAAAATCAAAATAAAAATAATATATAAAAATCATGTTTTTTTTAATAAAAATAAAAAGAAGTTAAATTAATTAATGAGGTTTAATTAAAATAGATTATTGGGAATTAATTATTTAATTTCTAAAAAAATAATTTATATTAATTAAATTAATTTAATTTAATTTAATTCACACAAAAAAAAATTCGGAATGAGCCCAAACCCGGAGCCCAAAAAGAAGGCCTGATCCAAAATCGCGACCCAGATCCGGAATATCCGAACCAGATCCGAGCCCGATCCGGTTTCCGCCCCGCCTCCATTTCTCCTCACAGCAGATCCGATCTGTTCGATCCATACCCGGCTTCGACCCGGGTTAGGATCCGCACCTTTTGTTCTTGATGACGTCATTCGTGAGGTCGTCGCATCCGACCCGCACCGGTTTCGACCCAGCTCCGCCCCGTTGCCGCTCCGTTTCTTCTCATAGAAGATCCGCGTCTCGACCCAACTCGGACCCGATCTGGACCCGTGAAAAATGGCCCTAAACGACGCCGTTTTGATGCCAGCTCCAAGTACTTGTGCCATGTGCTGAACCTACGGGTTTTCCTATCTTTTAAACACTTTCCAACCAATTTTAACCACTTTTTCACCACTTTTCCTATTTTAAACCCAAATTCTTCCCAACAAAACCAAATAATTCCATCTTTTTAATTCTTTTGAATTCTTTTTCATGAGATTTAGATTGGATCTTAGATCCAATCTAAAAGCTTAATATTCCTAGCTTTATTTCATTCTTTTTGGTATTTAATTTTCCAAAAATTCACTATAAATACCACCTCAAAATCATCATTTCAACACACCTCTTACCTCTAACACCTCTTACCTCTAACACCTCTTACCTCTAACACCTCTTACATTCTTACACACCTCTTATCTCTAAGACACCTCTTATACCTCTTATACCTCTTATACCAACCTACTTTCATACCACCACCTTCTTTAGGAAATTTCTATATTTTTTTGGAAGCATTTTAGTCTTCCAAATTCCTTTCTTTTTCAAAGAATTCAAGCCATCAAAGATTCAAGACTTTTCAAGATTCAAGATCAAGACATCAAGAATTCAAGAATACAAATATGAGTTTGTATAAGTCTACAATGCGCGGCTAAATCCTCTCGTGATCGCAACCGGGAGTAGGTTTTAATTCTTACTTATTGTATTATTTTTGGGAGAGCTACCTATCCAGAGCAATACCAAATTGAGTAAGACTCAATGCCCGAGTACAGATATTGAAATAGATGACATGAGTCGTGTACCTTATGCTTCCGATGTCGGATCGATCATGTACGCTATGACATATACTCGCCCTGATGTGGCATTTGCTTTGAGCATGGTCAGTCGCTATCAGGGAAACCCAGGTAGAGCTCATTGGATAGCAGTTAAGAATATACTCAAGTATTTGCGAAGGACAAAGGACTGGGTTCTTGTGCTTGGTGGCAGTGATACTTTGAGAGTAGATGGTTACAGTGATGCCAGCTTTCAAACGGATAGAGATAACTTCCGTTCTCAATCAGGCTGGGTATTTTTACTGAACGGAGGAGCAGTTACTTGGAAAAGTTCCAAGCAAGATACGGTGGCTGATTCAACTTGTGAATCAGAGTACATAGCAGCGAGTGAAGCGTCGAAAGAAGCAACTTGGTTGAGGAACTTCATCGGAGATCTCGGAGTTGTTCCAACCATCCAGGAGCCTATGGAACTGTTCTGCGATAATGAAGGAGCGGTTGCCTTGACAAAGGAACCGAGAGATCATGGTAAGACCAGACATATCGACAGAAAGTACCATTTCATCAGACATAGAGTAGAAGAAGGCCATCTTATAGTAAAGAGGGTGTCATCTGAAGATAACCCAGCAGATCCTCTCACAAAGGGTCTGAGTAGGGCTAAGCATATTCAGCATGCTCGGAGCATAGGACTGAAAGATGATATTAGTTTTAGTAGTTAGATTAGTTTTTGAAACTTGTAACAAAGTAAATGTAATTGACTTTTGGTGATTAAATAATAAAGTATTATTTATAAGTTTGGCTACTACCTTTTGTCAATTGTTTATTATTGTGTTTCATTTTTGCATGTTTTACTTCCTGAATAATGAGATTATTCAAACTCCACAGTCGCTCGTACTCTTGGAAGTAAGTAGTGAATTAAGACTGTCATGAATTGGATTGCAGATTGTCTAAGGATAGACATGGCAATAGAATTGCTGCAACGTTCATGAGTACTCAGAAATTGAGATTTGAGTATTGGATAAACCCTCGCTCATAGTATTACTTCATGGAATTCATCACGAGTAATACTGAGACGATAATATCTTATAATCTTGAAACGAAGATATATGAGTTGTAATTTACAAGTCGGTTGTGCATTGGTGATACGAAAACGCATCAGTAACTTGGTGTTATAAAACGTATTGTCATGCATAATTTGATGAGTAAAAGATACAAGCATATGAGTCAACGTTTATTCGTTCCTTTTGCCCTAACAGGAAAAGCGATATCTGTGGGCCCCTCGATGATTTAGTGTTGACTTATGTGCTGGGCCCAGCTAGGACTAAATTGATGTGTTCGATTAGAAGTCCTTCATCACCACAAATTAGGAATCGGGAAACATAGATTCTGGACAAAGAGATTGATTACATTCCATGTCTTTTGTCTGGGGATATCAAGCAGAACGAAGGGTTATATGATCACTTATCTTAGGACACATAACTGACTGGGTTAGAGTTCGGCAACAGCTTTTTGGAAGCTACAATTTGCTGGTCAAATTTAGAAGGCATACTAGCCATTATAGTTACAGAATTATCCAAGTGGGAGACTGTTGGATTAGGTGTCTAAGCCCATAACTATAATTGGTATGTACTTGAATTGATAGCAACACAGTCCTTTTGGGTTGCCCTCAACCTAGCAACTGGACAAAGAAATTATGAAATGAGAGATATTAATTTATAAGATTAATAAATTAATATATATATATATATATATAAATGATTTATTAATATGTTAATGGATTAATATATTAATTAGAAATCATTATGTTTAATTAATTGTTAGCCAGAAATTAATCAGAATTGATTTTGGGGTTAAAAGAATTAATTATAAAGTGCAGGGACTAGTTTGCAATTAACTGATAGTTGAATGGAAGGATCCAGAACTCCCTTGGAAGGGGGTGGACGAAAACCCTAGGGGAAACCCTAGAGAATTCGTCCAAGGGGTCCAAGATAAGGCCTTGGGTCTTGCTTAGGCCCTAAGCAAAGGATAACTAGGGTTTTCCCTAAACCCTAGTTCCCTCAACTATTTAAGGAGCCTCCTGGATCACATTTTGGGTACTGATTTCTTTGGAAGAAACCCTAAGGCCGAAATTGCATACTCTCTCCATCCTCTCTCCTCCAAGTTTCCTTCTTGCTAGTCATTTGTGGTGCTAAGCTTCCAAGAAGATCAAGATCAAGAGGATTATCAATTGTTTGCTATAACAATTGAAAGGTATGTAACTCCTAAACCCTAGTTTGTTAATTTCGAAATTAGCCTCTCTCCTCTAGGGTTCTTGTTTTTGCAATTCAAAGTTATATGTTCAATAGTTAAAACATAGATCCAAAGTAGGTTGCATGTGAACTTAGGAATTGTTTTCTAGTTTATTTGTTTTACCTAAAACCCATCATATATATATATATATATATATATATATATATATATATATATATATATATATATATATATATATATATATATATATATAGTCCGGTTTCGGTGAGAACTCTTTTTAAAGGGAGGACTCGTGAGAACACTTTAAAAAATTAAAAAAAATCTAAAAAAAATACAAATCATAAAATCGAGCATAGTACTATATTCGGGAGAAAAAAATTGGAATTTTTTTTTGCATCACTAAAATTGAATCATGGATCATAAAAGTCGAATCATGGATCATAAAAATGATCTATGCTTCAACTTTAATGATCTATTTTTTTTTCAATTTTTTTCTCTCCGATGTAGTACTATGCTCGATTTTATGATTTGTATTTTTTTTAGATTTTTTTTTCATTTTTTTAAGGTGTCATCACGAGTCCTCACTTTAAAAAAAGTCTTCACCAAATCTTGTTTCTATATATATATATATATATATATATATATATATATATATATATATATATATATATATATATATGTATATATCAAGGTTGTAAAAATCGTTCGACGTTAGCTAGTCGGTGGACTGGGGTTAAGAGATTAATCGACTAGGCGGAGACTAATCGGGGGATTAATTGGGGACCATTAATTGCTGATTTGTAAGATATAAAAAATTAAATATGACTAATATCGTATAAAAGTTCGTAAATGTCACTAATATCATAAGAAAATAGGTTAATATGATAAATACAACACTAATCATACCTCAATTAGTTTCTATTGAGATATAACTTCTTCAAAGTGTTAAAATTTCATCGGGTTCTACTGTTTCAGTCATTGTGTATGCACGGATTAATCGGTAGGCGCTCTCTAATCGGTCGAGTAGTGCCTAGGGATTAATCGGAGATTAATCGGGACCTAATCCGGATTTTTACAACACTGATATATATATATATATATATATATATATATATATATATATATATATATATATATATATATATATATATATAGGGGCGTAGGTAGTAAGGGTGAAGGTAGGTCCTAGGACCTACTTTTTTTATATATATATATGAAGTATTTATAAAAAAAAAATAAGACCCACCTTATTTGTTATAAAAGACCTACATTCGACTCTTTGAGGCTTTGACATCGTGACATCTTCCCATATCATATCCCCATATCTTTTTTTTAGATCAGAAGCCCATATCTTTTGCTCATAATCTATTAAGCTATAGCACAATCAATTGATCCATTATTTTATTTTTTATTTTTAAAAAAAAAAAAAAAAAAAAAAGAGAAATAGAATTAAGAAACGGAAAAGACGCAGACTCCCTGCGTTTGGAAATTGGAATCGATCATTCATCATCGTGACATCGTCCCTGTCCCTGTCTGCGTGCTCAGCCGTCCGGCGTCAGGCAATGTTGTCGTCGTCCTCGTCTACCCGTCCGGTGGTAGCAGCCTATCGGTAATTTTTGATCGGCCATCACTCCATCGATCAACAGTTCAACACTCAGGTTTACAAGTGTTACAACTTACATTACAATTTCACAATTCTTTGCTTTTTGTTGTTCAAAATCAAAACCCTTTGTTTGATTAATGATTGTATCTTTGTATGATTTCATGATTTATATCACATTATCACTGAATCATTGATCAGATTTCAGAATTCTTAATTTGTTTTTGTTATGTGTTAACAGTTTTGAGAATTCTTTATGTTAAGTGTTAATTATAGATTTCAGATTTTCTGAATTGTTATTGTCTATTTGATATAAAAACATTGTTTGTTCAATTGCTATTGTCTTGATTTTTATGTTATATTGTTATTGTCTTGATTTTGTGATTTGTCTATTACTCTATTTGATAACAAAAGATTGATAATGGTTATTAGTTTGATACTTTTTATAACATTCAATTTCATAATTCAATTTTCAGAATAAAGCATCAACATTCAAGAATGTTTTTGCATAAGTTTTATAAAAAGAAAGAAGATGGTGAACAACATAAGTATAAGAAGGTAGATTTAAACGCACTACCTGTTGCATTAATCTTCTTGTGTACTTGCATTAATCTTACCCGTAGCAACAGCAAGTGTGGAACGTGTATTTTTAGCAATGAAGTTAATAAAGACTGATATACGCAACAAAATGAGTGATCAATTTTTGAGTTATAGTTTAGTGTCGTATATTGAAAAAAATGTTTTAAAAGACATCGGTAATGACACAATTGTGAAAATGTTTCAAGATATAAGACCTCGTATGGTTCAATTGTGATAACTTTATTATAACTATTGAATTGATGTTTAAATATTTTAGGCATGCAACCCGACCCGCCACCACTAGTATTCTTTAATCTTTCATATTTTTTCAATTTCATTTACATAAGGAACCACGTGGTTTTTAGTTCTAGATTCGCCAATATATATATATATATATATATATATATATATATATATATATATATATATATATATATATATATGTGTGTGTGTGTGTGTGTGTGTGTGTGTCTTTTGATTAGAAACACAACTCTAACGATGATAAGTGAAGAGAGTGTATGGTAGGTTCTATGGTAGGAAACATTTGTTTTTTTGGTGTGGTACGAGTACGACGAGATAGAACCATGGTGGGGTTGCACCTACGTGCACAATCTAGATGCTTCTTGTAGAGCAAATGGAAATAAAACCTTAAAGCTTCAATTGGTTCGATGGAAAGCAACTTCAAAGTGGGGAGAAAAGTAAGTTAAAATCGTCAATTGGTTCTCATTGTTTTCTTTTTCGACGAGACTATTAGATTAAGGACATGGGTTCTAGCGAATGAAGGAAAATGAAATTAACAGTTCTTTGTATTCTTGGGGCATGAATTTCTAAAGGTACACCATATTAGATATACAGTAAAGAGTAAGCAACAAGTGATGATGACGGTGCTATGGATTTTGGTTGCTAGTTTTAGAAAGAGACCCTAATCTTTTTAATAATAACAACATTAAATTACATGAATCGTCCTTCGTGTTGGCGTAAAAAAACATTTTCAATTCTTATTTTCAAAAATTAACTCGTATTGTCCCTTGTTTGTTTTCAGTTTGCACGTTTCGTCCCTGATTAGTTTAAATTTGCACAATTCATTCTTTGTCTGATGGGTTCAATGATAGTGATGGTGGAGATGGGGTCGTCGGAAAAGCTTAAGGGGGTCGCTGATAATGTTTCACCGGTAGAAAATAAAGAATGGTTAAGAATCGAATGGGTGGGTGTGATGAGAGTAGACAATAAATGAGTGATGGGAAGTGGGGCTTTTTTCAATAAATAATAAAATAATAATAAAAAAATGGCAATATAGTCATTTCATATATGGTAGGGACGAAACATGTACGTTTTAACGATATAAGGACGATCCAGATTAATTTTTTAAAATAAAGACCTTTGGCATAAAGACCTTTGACAATTCGTTTAATTTACTCTTTTACTCTATTAATAAAAAACAGAAAGAATATTAAAAGATAATTATTTACATGCAGAGTAGTCATCTCAAATTTGGTATGGATCAAATTCAGATTGAGAAGGGATAGAAACCATAAAAAATAAGTATATGATTTTGTACCATGGATGCAAATTAATTCTTTTGGACCAAATCCAAAGAAAATGATAGTATATCATAAGGATCATTATTGCTCTTGTCTTATTTATTATTCATTAAATATGTTTTTCTAATTAGCGTGGTATTTGAGAAGGTAGCACTTAAAGGAAAATTAGATATGTTATTATTATTAGATTAAAGTTTATTACTAGATTAATTATTATGATTGAAGAGCATAAAAATCAAGTTCTTAAAATCAATAGCAAAGCATTACAGCCTAGGGAAATCTACTTAATGAAATAAACTTTTGGAAAGTAGAAAAATAAAGAGTTGGGACAAACAAATTATTGCGTCAACGATGATATTAATTGCCAAAAATGGAATTTGAACAACGTGAAGAATGGGCAACAAAAATATAGAAAGAATATATTTATAACTACCTTTTTATTTATTTCACAATAAATACAATACTATTTGAACTCCTTTTTTTTAACAAATTTTATTCCTTTATATGTTAATAATCATATCAATAATAGTATTTCACAAATTTCTATATCTGGTTTATCTGTGATCAATAATAACCAAACATTCTCTTAAATAAGAATTTACGAAGTGTAGAATTTGTCCGGGAAGTAATTATTGCAGAGGTCTATCGAAGGAAAAGACGAAGAATAAAAAATTTGGAGCAGCACTACTACTTGGGAGCCGCAACTGAAATACAGCTAACATCCTCTCTCTCCTCTCTCATGTAAAAGGGGTTTTCAATCTGAATCAGGATCAAATAATCATTAAGGATTTAAGAGAATCAGAATGAAGGAGATGATGAAGCAGAAGATGATGAATAGGTTTCACAAGCGGAATTCCTCCTCCGCTTCATCTGTTGATTTTAAATCAGGCGAAAAACTCGATTTCAAGTTCTCTAGTCTTCAAGCTCTTCAGGTCTATCTCTTTCGTTTTTCATACACACAACTGTTATCTGTTCCTCTTAGTTACTTTAGATGGATTGTCTAAGCTTCAGGAAGATATGTAAGGTTTAGCAAGTTCCGTAAAGTTAGTAGTGAAGATTTTGATGTATATCTCTGCGGTCTATTTATTTGTCGTGTTTCAGCTTTCAAAGTGGAGAAATATTTGAAACGATAAGTGCTTGATTAGGAAACATGTATTCTGTAGATAAATTTGTTATATCAATTACTCAAACCTATTTCCAGATAAAATTATATGATGACTGAAGGGAGTATGTAGTGACATGATGTCTCATGTTAGATATCAAGTAGCTATCAGTTTTAGTTGTAACCAATATTTCTTGTTTGCGCAGGATTCATTTTCACTGTTGTTTTGTATATTCAGGTACCCTCAGGATGGGATAAGCTTTCAATCTCTCTCATCTCCATAGAAACAGATAAAACCGTTGCCAAAACAGGTAAAGCATCTGTATGCAATGGAAATTGTCGATGGACAGAGACCTTGTCAGAATCCATTTGGCTCTCTCATGATGATGCTTCAAAAGAGCTTCAGCAATGCCTGTATAAGCTTCTTATTTTAAAGGTTTGATGCCTATCTTCACTCATTTCATTCATGTTTACACATGAACCATTTATTTGCTATGGTCTGGTTATATCACTACTAATCACTTGTTATTTCCTTCTGATAGGGGTCAACTAGATCTGGCATCCTTGGAGAGGCTACTGTTAATTTGTCAAGTTACATGAGTTCTGAAACTTCTCTTCCTGTTGCACTACCTCTAAAGAAGTGTGATCATGGGACAATTTTACAGGTCAGTCAAGCAGATGCTACAAAGCTTTATTTTGGAAAGATACAACACTTTTGCTGGATTTCAGTTGTGTATAGTTACTACTTTTATGTGCTTTTGTGACATTGTGCTCTCTCAGAAGGAAGAATTTGGATTCTCTGTTTGCAGGTCGCTATTCAGTGCTTAACTCCTCGACCTAATTCAAGGTTTGATCCTGAACAAGAGAATCTTCATGTTTTTTCTTCCAATCCTTACAGAGGTTGTAACTTGTTACTTGCTGCATGTTTCATGAATACAGATGGAGTGACACCAACTCTTTTGCAGACAGCAGTGATCTAGATAACATATCCGATGCACCAAATGGTTTTGACACCAAACCTATAGGAACTTCAACAAGCAATAGCATTCGGGATACATCTAATACACTTGGTAGCAGGGTATTTCTCACCTAACTCTACTAAAAGGTTTTTTGCTCTTAAACTATAGCTAGAATCATAATTTGTCCTTGACATCCTTGTGCATCTAAGGATACCTTTTGTTTGTTCAACAGGAGACAAGCTTTGCAACAGTGAGATCACATAGCAGCTTTGATTCAATGGAGGATGCTTTTGGCTCTCATAGTAATCTAAGTGATGCTGCAATCGATTTGATTGGAAAACCAGGGTCAACTACCAATACCATGGTCAATGTTTATAATTCTCCTAGTTCTGGAAAGAATCTTCTAAATCGAAGACAAGATTCTGGGAAAGTTTCACATAATATCCCGGCATCACCATTAAGAACTTTTAGATCCTCTGAATATGCTCTGGATGATGATGTGGCAACAGAAGAACTTCGTGCAGAAGCAAGAACATGGGAAAGAAATGCTAGAAAGTTAATGGTTGATCTTGAATTATCAAGGAAGGTGACTAGTGATCAAACAAGGAACCTGGAAAATGTGACTATGGAGCTTTCTGCATTACAAACAGAATGTAATGATCTGAAAAACGAAATCAAACACCTGAAAATTCTCCTAGGTGAATCAGAAGTGAAAGATAGGGATGCTGATAATCTAAAAGCTCAAGTTCAAGATAAAAACGGTATCCAAGCAGAACTTGAAGAAGAAATAAAATTTCAGAAAGATTTGAATAATAATTTGAGTATACAATTGAATAAAACTCAAGAATCAAATCTTGAGCTAGTTTCTATCCTCCAGGAACTGGAAGAACAAATAGAAAAACAGAAATTGGAGATAAATAGTCTCGATGCATCAGAACAATCAGCAGTTGATGAAGACAATGGAGAAGAGCATACAGGGGTAGAAGTCTCAAGAATCACAACAGAAGACAACTGTAGACTTGAGCTTGAACTACAGAAATTTCAGGAATCACAAGAAAAGTTGGAAAGTAGAATCCTTCATTTGGAGGAGACCCTTGAGGAAAAAAACAGAGAAATAGAACTGGAAAGAGACCTCAAGACTCAAACTTTATTGGACATTGACTCAGAATGGACAAAGAAATTAAGCTTGAAAGACAAACAAATCTTGAATTTGGAAGCAAAATTATCAGAAGCTCTTGCTGCAAAATTACCAGTTCTGAAGGAAACCGAGTCACAGACAATAGAAACTCCTGATCTCATTGAAGAAGTTAAAGCTTTAAAGGATAAGGTTCTTGAGCTTGAAAGAGATTGTAATGAGCTTACTGATGAAAATCTTGAACTCCTCTTTAAACTTAAAGAATCAAGCAAAGATCTTTCAACAAATGGTGCTTCTGAAGTGGGATACAGTGTAAAAGACATCAATGGTAAACTTGACAATTTGATTATAGAGCTAAAATCCAAGGTTGAGGATCTGAATAAACAATTATTCACCAAAACTACTGAGATTGAAGAGCTTAAATCAGACTGTTTGCTTAAGGAAGAAGAGATTCAGTCTCAATGTAATCGTCTACAAGACTTGGAGGCTCAATTGTCTGATTTGCAAATAGTCAACAGTCAGTTGGAGAAAAATTTGACCGATGCTAAAGAGTCAACTCGTTTAGAAGCAGAGCATTCAGAGTCTCAAGTTATTGAAATCAAAAGTCTGGAAAATGAAGTGGAGGATATGAAAAAACGGTGGTTGGAAGCTCAAGAAGAATGTGAGAATCTTAAAAAAGAAAATCCCAAATTACAAGCTACTACAGAGAACCTTCTGGAAGAGTGTAGTTTACTTCAAAAGTCTAATAGTGAGTTAAGACAGCAAAAATTAGAGTTGCATAATCACTGCAATGATGTGGAAGAAAAATTGAGAGAGTCAGAAGATAATTTCTTGAAGTTATCAAAGAATTTGGATGACTTAGAAGAAAATTTATCAGCAATGCTCCATGAAATCGCTTCAAAAGAGAAAATGTTTGATTCAAAACTTGAAAGTTTACATGTGCAAGTTACAGAAGAAAATTCAAATGTTGAGGTCCAATTGCAGAAAATTACGGAGTTGCAGGATGAGATTGTGGCCCTTAAGAACTCACTTAATGATGTGAAACATGAGAATGAGAGACTTGAAGCTTCATTAGAAATGATGTCTGGAGATTATGAGGAATTAAAGGAAGAGAAAACTTTGTTACTTGAGAAATCCCTTAGCATGCAGAAAGCAGTGATTGAGTTGGAGGAGATTAAACGTAAAAAGTTTGCCATGGAAGAAAAACTCTTGCGTCTTGAAAGAAATCTAACTGCTGAGGTCCATATCTCAGATTCTTTCTTCTTTTTAGTGATCGTAAGTCATGTCAAAAAGTTGACTTTTTGACTTTTTTTTTCCTCGACAGGATGTGGAAAGTGGTACAGTTGATGAGTCATCATCTAGAATCCAATCACTGGAGCTTGCTCTTGATGAGGCTTTGGAGGCGAATAAAATGTATAAAATACAGCTTAAGAGGTATGTTGTTATTATAATCATGAAATTTGGTTTTTCTAATTGATTTTTGTGAGTGATATGTATACATGGATGGTGCTGTTGTGATGAAATTTCAGTTTGTTGTCTGAGAAAGAAGCGCGTGAATCGGATATTCTGATGGAGTTGAAGGTTAAGGATGAAGGAATGAAGGAAGAACATAAGCATAATGATTCACTTAAGGCTGAGTTAAATGAACTTCAAGAACGTTACCTCAACATGAGCCTCAAATATGCAGAAGTAGAAGCTCAACGTGAAGACCTTGTCTTGAAGCTAAAGAACCTTGGTCCCACAAGGAGCTGGTTTTCGTAAAATCTTCCTTTTTTCATTCTCCACGTATTATTATTTTCATGAAATTGCATCAACAACTCATGATCATCTGTTCTATTCTATACGAGGAAGAAAACTGATTTTATTATGTCATTGATGGAAAGAACATGAGTAAATAGAAAATTGGCGAGGTAGGTGATATCATTTTTCATTTTTCTTTTTTGTTTTTGAGAGAAGAGGACCATGTGCCAGTTCAACTTAAGGTATATCTTATTGAAGATTTGTTGATCTTTACAGACCAATCTCAACCTTCCTTCAACATTGTATGCAAGTAAGATGCACATGTTTCGGAGTGTTTTTTAGTTTGGAATGAACTGTTTTGGACTAGACTTTTTTCGACACAGTTGCAACACTGGAGTGTGTCCATATAAGTATTTGTAACATGTTAACTAATGTTGGTAGGTTAAAAATGGTTAAAATGAAAAAATTATCAATTATCAATGGTTTTTCCTCGGAATATCTTTGTAATAGTTTTTATGGAATTTTCATTTAAAAAGTAGTTAGGACTTGGGAGTAGAGTATTGATTTTTTTAAAATAAGCCTTGGGTTTCAATCTTATTCATTTGTGTGAAGTTAGACGTCATTTGATTGAAGTTTTCATTTTGTAAACACTCTTGTTGGGATTGAATAAACGTACAAAGCAAATATTTAATTAAAAGTGGCCAAAACAATAAACATAACGTGTTTTGACCATTATACCATTTTATTGGTCAAAGTTAAGACACTTGTAGTTATTTGATAATTGTTGTTAATGGAAAGAGGCTTACATGGTCAAATAAACAATAAGAAAAAAAAAAAAATAGATAAGATATGAATGACCTTGAGTATAACTTCACAACTCTTGCAATACAAGTAATTGATATTTTGATAACAATCAAATTGTGTGATGTATGATTGCTATATCTCAACCACTACGATAGCGACACCAAACACCAAATGCATAAGAAAATAGAACTGGAAACATACTAGAAAACAGAAAAAATATTCCTGTTGAATTTTATTTACTTGACACCGACGAATCAAAACGCGCCAACTGTCCTTGAGTTTTTTACAAATGCATAGAATCCAACATGTAATAAATTACAAAGAAAAAAAATCAACACTTTACATACGAGAGAGAGAGAGAGAGAGAGAGAGAGAGAGAGAGAGAACACGAAGAAGAACATGAAAAAACCTACTTCAATTCAAGTAGAGTAGATGATCCAAATCTTCTTCTTCTTTCTTCTTCTTGGGTCAGTTTTATAAATGTTTTTTAGAGTATGGAGTAAGCTCGGATTACCTCAACAATGGGTGCCCGGCACAAGGGACATTTCCCTCCTCCTCGTACCAACTCATTTGCACACTTGGAACACGTGCACATATGTCCACATCTATATATAACACAATCACTTTATCCACTCATAATAAAAGTATTTAACTGTTTCTTTTTTTTACTTGATACAAAAAAAATGACTTAACCAATGTAATAGTACCTGTACAGTAGTGAATCAATTTGGCTATCGCAACAAACACAGCAAGTTCCCTTTTTCACATGGACCCATTTCGACCCATCTTCAGAACTCCCTCCATCAACACCTACAAAAAAAGATTTTCCTTATTTTTTTATCTTACACTTTCATTACATAACAATAATATTAATAATTAATAAAGTTTGTGTACCTTGCTGCCCGCCTCCTGACCGATTCAAAGCAGCAGACACTTCCTGCCTGACCGAACGTTGCAACTCAAGTTGCATATCCATGCAAGCCTCCAGCATCCTCTGCATGTGACTCATACCTTGTTGCAATCTCGCCATGTCAGCTCTCAAATCATTAATCATCTCCCATTCCTATATATGTAACAAAAAATATATACTTTAATTAAAAAGTGAGATGAAAGATATAAATCACAATTCACAAAAATGCTTACGAGTTCAGAGCGGTGGATGCTGTGGCGGGACCAATTAGAATGATTCAAATCATGGTGGTGCCAAACCGGTACTGGCGGTGGTGCTGGCGGTGGTGGTCTGCTACCAATGGTGGCGGCGGTGGCTTCATTTTGGTTTTCACCGTCTTCATCTCTAAGACCAAGACCACCCTGTTGTTGTTCACCTACTTCTGGTGACATGTTTCTGTGAAGATCCCAATCAATTGGTGCTCGGCTTTGCCTTTCCACATATGACTGAATCAAATGGTCTAAACTTTCCCGAAAACCACTTCGAAGAAGATTAGAAACACTTCTCCTATATTTAATAAAAAAAACAATTTGTTATTTAAATTGTTCAAATGTTGAAAAGAAGGTTTATACTAATTACCTGCTTAAAAGTTCTCTTAATTCCATACTGTACACATTATCATCTTCAGGTGCGTGAAATCTGTTGGCTCTTCTAACAGGAACTGTACGCCTAGTTCTTGGAATATCAGAAGCCCCTTCATTTGTTCCTTGATTACCTGAATTGTTTTCTTGAAAATTTTGATTATTGTCATTAGTGACACCTTGGTTATCCCAATCTTGACCTTCACCTTCATGGATGTTTGTTTGTTGATTTGTGGTTTGGAGTAGAGCTGCTGCAACACTTATACTTTCCAGATTCTGATTTGAAACTTGATGAATGTTGGTTTCTTGAATTTGAGTCTGTTCATGTTCAATCTCCTGTTGAGTGTTGTTTGCAATTGCATCACTACTTATAAAATCAGTGGTGTTACTGTTAGTGTTATCGTTAGATGAATTTTCAGATTGGCTGCTTACTTGCCCTCGAACAATGTGTTCTAGTCTTGATCGAAACCCTTCCCTAATTATAAAAAAAACAAAAATTATATTTATATATATATATATATATATATATATATGGTATCAAATAATCATAATTCAAAGAGTTCTTTAAAATGTACCTCAGACCAGAGACAGTGTGGCGTTGTCTGAGCTGGACCAACTCACTTGCTGCCATTGATGGAAGCCTCTCCTCCTCCACAGGCCTCTCATTTCTCAAAAATCTCCCTCTTAGTAGTGACTGAAATCATCAACACAATCTCAATTTTCAATACAACAAAAAGTAAAAAGTATAAAAAAAAAAGTGGACTAAAAAAACTGTCATAAAGTGACCTGAATTCGGTTGCGATGAGCAAAATCAGAAACAGCACGATACTCTGTTAAACCCTCAAGTTCTCTCTGTCTTTCCCTTTCTACCCTCACAAGTAAATCAAGTAAAGCTTGTCTTCCACGCAACCTCAACATGTCTCTTCTGATATGCTCTGGTTGACCTTCATCATGGTCAACAACAGTCTCACGACTAGCTACTTGTTGTTGTTGCTCTTGTTCTTCCCTATGGCTGCCACGTGGACGTGGGCCCCTCTGTTGACTAGTCATCTGGACCCACTCACGCACGATCCTCACCCTTTCACGCTCAGTTTCACCAAGCCACTCTGCTCTTACACCATTAGATGCATTATGATCAGTGACACCTGTCTCCCTCCATCCCTGAACTATATGCCTCACTCTTTCTCTTTCTCTTTCTCTTTCGTTGTCTCCTAAATCAGGAGACTGTTCACGGCTTGAAGTTTCAGTTTCTTGAAGGTCGTTTTGAGCTTCCATTTGATCATTAGACCAAGCTCTGTAATCATTCTCACTTTCAGTTACATCTTCTTCCAAACTTCCTTGATGTTCACTTGCTTCTTGACCTTCTGACATGTTGGTAATGGTATTGGAGTCCACACTTGCATGTTGCCTGAGTCTTTCTCTTACTCTTTCACGAGCACGATTTAGAACATGTTCATCTTCCAATTCTCTCCACATTTGGAGAATAGAGGAAGCTTGGGTGCTTGGTCTTTCAATGTTGCCTTGTCTCCTTGACGTAGGAGATTGAGATTCACTTAAGAAGGAGGAATCAAGCATGGAAACTGTATGCAAACCTGCAAGTGCCATTAATTCAGACTCACGGTTTCTCCTTTCTATTGTGGTGATCATCTCTTGTGCTTGTCTTGCAGCCCATCTGCTTAAGATCCGTGATTGTCGTCTTCTAGCAGCAGAAGTTTCAGCCAGATCATCGCCTTCAAGATCTGACCTTCTTCTTCTTCTCACTAGCTGATCACCACCTTCGCTTTCATCATCGTCCCCATGAGGAGAGCTGCATGATGCGAATGACATACAATCATCCAAATGCCCTCTCATCAGTTCTTCCAATCCCCTCTCGAAATCAGAACCGTCGTTCTCAAAATCTGAACAGGCATCGGTGGTGCTTTCAGGCTTCTGTAGCAGTTGTGGTCGAACATCAGTCATCTTCTCACTAACCCTACCCACCTCAATTCACCAACAAGCACCCACTAGGAAAAAATTCACCGATCGTTTGTAAACACAATCAAACCATATCCTCTCCTCGAGATCAACGATTGATCCGATTTACGAAACGCAATTCAGTCAGATTAATAACACCAGATCAAAATTGTGTTTTTCATCGTCAATGAGACGACTCAATAGGAAATTCAAAGAAATGAAATCGAGATCCACCATAATTCAAACAAGGTAAAAAGAAAACGAACTATGAAACAATAACCTATGAATCAATCAATAAACTTACAGCAAAATCCAAACTACAGATTGAGAAAGAGGAAAAGACGTACCTCTGAAGCTATGAGTGCGCTTTTTTTTTCAATATATTAGTTAGTGTGTGCGGGAAAAAACACAACCCTAAAATTCTGTTGGACCAGAGAAAAGGAATTTCGACTCGATTAAGAGGAACCCCACGACAGATTCAGAGCAAAAAGTAATAGTTTTTGCAAAGATTAAATAAATAAATAACAGGGAGAGAATTTTGGGTTTACATAATCTTGTTTCCGAGTGAGTGATTGTTTTTGTTTTTTGGTTTTTGGTTTTGGGATGAACTAAAAACCTAAACCCGATCTTTGTGCATCAGAATTGCTGAATTGACAACCTAATCCGGATGACCCACTATTACTTGTAATTTATGCATAATTCATGACACATTCAATAGGATGATTAGCAAAAACATTTAGGGGATATTATTTCACACAACGACCATATAAATTTTGCCAGCTCAATAGATTTTTTAAGGCACAAATCCAACAAAAAAAAAAATTAAAATTTTCATAAAAGTTAGATTTAAAAAAATATATTCAATTTTCATATTAAATCACGTTCCAGCTTATGAATAGTGTCAATGATTAAGCTGTCGGTTTTAGTGGTTTAGATGTGACTTCGGATGGTTTGGAGTCGGCTTGAATTCAGAGCACCGCCATCATCTTCAAATGAGAATTATGTTATCTTCCTATAATCGAGTGCTTTGCAGTGGATTACGCCTTCCATCCATGTGTTTTCCCACTGTCGCCTTCGCCAATATGTTTTTTCCACATCTTGGTTTATGTCTTTACTTCATCTACATCATACTTGTGGTGAAAGATTGTTTTTACTCGGTTTACATACTCACTGCCCTTTCCTATCTTGCCCTAAATTGAAAGCGCTACTCACTTCCTCGGATTTGCCTCTTCTCCGTCTTTTCCACTGTTGACCTGGTTGTCTTTCCCCGATTGAAGTTATTTGCAACAGTCATCTTCAACCCACATCCTTCAATGCATTTTTAAACCTTCAACGACCTAGCAACGTTGTGTTATTCAACGACCTGTGCACCTATTTTTTTTTCCAACTGCGATTACAAATATGTGCACACAAAAAATAACATAACAAAAGGTCGCCAAAGGGTTGGTGCTTCTATTACTCACGCTAGTAAGTTTATGGTGGCTTTGTGCAAACTATTGATTAGTTCAAATTGAAGGTTCGCTTGATCGGATACAAACAAGTATAACCACAAAGAAAGATGATAGAAAAATAAAAAAGCAAAAGAACAAAGATTATCACAAACATAGTTTTTCACTAAGAAAAGTATTTCACAAAGAAAACGGTGCACAAAGCGGTTACAAAGACGATCACACAGATGCATTAGGGTTTGGCCCTAATGCATGACTATATACGATTACAATAAACGAAATCCTTTTATTTGAGGGGTGTAATCTAATCTACGTATAGTCTGATCCTAATCACTAAGATTGCGGATAAGATATCTATTCTATAAATACAAAACTATCTATAATTACAAAGTGTCTAACCGACTAATATACAAAAGTATCGGACTATTATACATAAGATCACGATGTCGGTGATACTATGTAGACGTTGGCGCTGACGTTGACGTTGGTGCTTATGTTGATGTTGGCGTTGGTGCAGACTCTGGTGGGCAGCATGTGAATAATGTTTGACTCATCAGATCATAAGGTGTGACCTTAGAATCTCCCCCTATTTGATGATTTCAAAACTAAAAATTTTGCTTTTAGATGCATAATTGAGCTCCCCTCCCCTTGAGAAAATGAATGCTTTTGAGACACTTTGAAAACTTTTGTCTATAGCCCCCCCCCCCCCCCCCTGAGAATGTGTATGGATCTCCCCCTTTTTGGCATCAACAATATATCCAAGAGATATAGAGTCATCGTAGAATGAAGGTATTAGCAAGACACAAGTACAATCTCCCCATTTATCAGCAATATATCCTAGGAATGTCGAGATTTATTGACTTATGTCACTAACATGTTTAATCTCTATCATGGTCATCCAACATTCATGACTGGTTTGCCGAGGATCATAAATTTAGATTATAATTCCACCATACAATTAACAAATGGTCTCTGGCCCAAGTTACGTTTGAGTTATTGTGAATACCATGCCACCTTGAATATAATGGAACTAACTTGTTGGTTGCATGCATTATCCCACGTCAGCAAATTATAACAAAAGGTGTGTTTATTTACGGGTAGCATGTGATTTACATTTATAAAAATGAGTTTTTGTTTTATTTTAGTTAAAACATTTTAACCTTTGGAAATCATTAATTTTAAATCACATTTTATAACTTTTTATAGAAAGCTCGAGTTTCAAATTTTAAACAGTTAAAATAAGAAGCAATACAACAATGTGCATATAACAATATCACGAGCCTCGATCCTATACGTCTCCATATGAGCCATCAAAGGAGATATAAGTTGTAATATGGACAAAGTAAGGACACTTCAAAGCTCCCACCTGATCAACACCAACTTTTGATGCCACCTCGAAGTACATTAGACTTTAAACTCCTAAATCCTTCTCTTGGTTTTCGGTCTTCAATAAATTACAACTTTTCTATTAGAGAACTTATTCGTACACAACAGTTTTTCTTCGTACATAATAATTTTGTGCTTTAAAATTTTGTATTGTACAACTTTATCAAGCATAAATTATTGTGTATGGAGAAAAATTGTTGTGTACTTAATCACTTCCCTTTCTATTATAATACAAATTTCTGAACTAAATTACTACAAATTAAAGGGAAATTACATATTACAAACAAAAAAATAAATTACATAAAGGTCACAAATACCAAAAGCACAACCAAACATATAACATGTAGGTTAATTCAATGTTCGGTGTATTGGATCCATACAATTCAAAACAAGCAATTATTTTGAATTTGGATTAAAACTGTTGGATTAGGTGTCTAAGCTCATAATTATAATTGGTATAAACTTGAATTGATAATAGCACAGTCCTTTTGGGTTGCCCTCAAACCTATCAAGTGGACATGATTATTCTTGGAGAGAGAGAATGATTTATTATGTGATTGATAAATTGAAATAAATAATTTGTTAATATATTATAAAAATAATATATTAATTGGAAATATTAATATTTAATTAATATTTAATCAGAAATTAGCTGGAATTAATTTGGTGATTAAAATAATTAATTGAAAGTGTAGGGACTGAAGTGCAATTGTTTAATAGTTGAGCAAAAGGCATTCTAGAACCCTCCATGAGCTATGGACGATTTTTGAGAAGCATTTAGGGTTTCTAGAATTATCCATGTGGATAATTAGGAAGCTGAATAATTACCCGGTTCAAGATAATATTATTATATTGGGTTTGGGTTTATCTAGAGTTTTCTGACTGCACTATAAATAGGCCCCTAGGTATGACATCCCGAAATTTATGGCTAATATTGTAAACGGCCAATTCACCGCGAATCTCGTTGTAACTTGACTTATTGAGTTTTAGTGCATCTTAAATAAAATAAATAAGTTCATTTAGACTATTATGAAATATCATATGATATCATACTTTCAAATGTAAAAAATAACAACTGAATTAAACCGCTCAAACTGCAACACCGATTAATGCGTCTGAAAAACTAAAATTTTGCATTAAGCAGTTTTGAGCAAAGAAAACATTAAAATATTTTAGTACATGTTCCCCTGTTTCCGAAAATATAAAGAACGTACAAAACAGAGTTCGTATGCAAAAGATACGACAGTTTTAAGAAAACAGACATTAAAACATTGTTTTTCTTTAATCGTGTAAAACCGAATCGATCCGTTGAGACACCTACGCATTGTCGATGGAATTTTTGAGAACGTTTTTTAAATCATACTATAATGTATTATTTAATTCCATACTCGAAATATTTTTAACGAAAATCTTTACAAAAGTCGCGAAAAAAACGGACTTTACGACTATTTAGACGCGAAACTTAGAATGTGATTTCCCGGAGTTCCGTAACTCCAAAAATTAATATGTTTGATGTTCCGGAATCCTAGAACTATATCTTATCTAATGGAACTTTTGAAAAAAAAAATCTCGATGCACGAATCCCGATACACCAAAATAACCTAGGTTTTGGGTATTTAAGGAGGGCATGCACTATGTGGGACCCACTAGGATTGGGAGGAGCAAATTTTCAGCCATTTCTTTCCCTTATGTCCATGACCACGTGACCCTTCTCCTTTCCTCTCTCTCTTGCTTGCACACAACAACAACACCTTCTTTTGTTGTTGTGTGCTGCTCAGTAACCTTCCCCACCCTCCCCTTCATCAGAATATGCCGAAGGAAGCAAGGAAAACGAAGGCAGTCAAGGACTGCCACCTCGTCACAACCCTTCTACCACCTCGCCGGAACCTACTACCGGCTGCCACCACCACCGCCACCTGCTTAAATCTCGACGGTTCATTTTGGAAACTACACATCTCGGATTCTCGCATCAAAGCTCGAAACAGATCGGCAAACACACGTTAAGGTGAGTGTTACGGCCCCACTTTTACATTTTTTTTTTGGGAGGGGAATACATGTACTATTTGTACTATATATATATATATATATATATATATATATATATATATATATATATATATATATATATATATATATAGGGGTAGGATCAAATGAGAACACCAAAAAGGTTGAGAACGCGAGAACAAAGTATATTCATTTGCGATTCTATGTATTCATTTGTGGAGAAACGATAAATTTTTACGCCTTTAATTTCAATTGAAGAGAAAAAGCATATTCATTTTGATTGTGCGTAAAAATTTATCATTTCTCCACAAATGAATACATGGAATCACAAATGAATATACTTGTTCTCGCGTTCTCAACCTTTTAGGTGTTCTCATTTGATCCTTTCCCTATGTGTGTGTGCGTGTGTGTGTGTGCTTAATGCTTTATTTATACAAACAACATCATCATTTTTATGCAATATAAGTCATACAAAAGTATTATTTACTACTCTACTACTTACGGTATGGGGAATCTGGTTTGAAGGGTCGCTTGGGTTGTTGGATGTCAGAACAACTTAATTGTTAATGTTTCATGTCTGACCCTCGTCTGTACATGGTAGTACGGGTACTAAGTAATATTTATCATACAAAATACACATAAAATATCATTATTTTGTGTAAACACATTACTAGTTTGTGAAATACTTGTTTAAACGCTTATATGTTATAAGTAAACTGTCACACCCCCAAACCAAGGATGGCGGAAACGTCCGGGGGTGGAGGACTTCATGTATAGTATCATAACAGCAATTGTAATAGTAATTCAAGCAAACACAACCAACATATATATAATTGAAAAAAAATTACATCATTGTATGAATTACAGGTTTACAAATCAATTACAACATGTTGATAAAATATGAAATAGTAGACGCCTTAGCGTCCCATCCTCAAAAGCACTTGATTACCTGTTTAATGATTTCCTGAGAATACAAGTTGTTTGAAAAAGTGTCAACACAAAGGTTGGTGAGTTCATAAGCTTTTGTTTGGTATTATTAAAAGCCTTTCGTTTGTAAAAGTAGTATTTGTGTTAGAAAAATCCAATATTTTCCTTAATGTGTAAATGTAGTCTTAAAACCCAAAGACCGAAATGTACAAGTAATTTGTCATATTTATAGTAAAACAATGCAAGTTTAAATCGACATAAACTCGTTAAATTTTAATGAAGTTCCCGTAAATTCCAATGTTTTTTAATACTTTATGTGAGTTTATTATAACCATACTATGACCAAGGTTGCCTAAAACGACGTTCTTCAGGCGTCGGAAATGTTATGACATTTGTCACCCCAGACCTATCGGTCTAACTGTTGCATGCAGTTTAGGTGTGGGTTTGTCAAACCCAATATAGATCTATACACAAGTATCACGCTCTCCCTCAAGGAGACTCTAGTTACAATACAGGACTTAATGGTAATTTGAAGTAAATGTCTCACAAAGTCATTAACGGAATTACGTGTTATGAAAATTTGGTACCGTATGGCCGTACCTTGCTTAATGAAAATATCCTTTGTATAAATGTACCCTTTTTAAATGTATGTGTTATGTAATGTATCATAAACTATACCTATTATAGTTTATCAACCAAGGGTAGTACGTGGTAATGTATGCAAACTATATTCAAAATAGTTTATTTAATGTTTGAATGTATCGTTTGTACTTTGATTATAATCACTTGTTATTCTTTATATTTTATATGACCAAATCCATTTGTAAACTGATGTGTGTCTAAATATTAAGATAAAATGTCATATATTGCAGTAACATATAATCACATAAAGATATACACCTTGCTCAACATGTTACAAGGTGAAATGAAATTAACAGCAACTTTTCGTTAAAAACAGTTTCTGTTACCGTTCTTAGAAAATTTATAGAAAAATCATCAAAGCTCTAAATCCAAATCCGCAAATTTTGAGAGTTTGGAATATGAGTCTAGTTTGTTCGTAAATTTTATCATGATTTTTAGTGATCTCTAACAGAGGTGAAAATGTTCATAATCACAGACTGGTCCGGGTTTGCCTCTGAAATGACAGGCAGTTTTGTAAAAATCACCATAAATTGTATAAAAATCATATGGAGATGTGCAAGTAGCCATTTTAAAGCTAAGAGTTTGAACTACTTGCACCTGAAACAGTTTTGAAAACTAAAATATTTAAGTTGACCAAAACCGTCCGTGATTAACGTCCATCTTTTCTGATGTAATCTGTTAGAAAAAGTTTAATTGTGTTCTTGATGATTTTACTTGTATTCCCCCCTTAAAACTTAAGAAAAACATGTAAATGTATGGGTATGAACTCACCTTATGTGGTTTCAGTAGATGAAAGTGAGAGAGAGGAAGTGTTCAACTCAAGAACACTAAGAAGATGTCTTGATGATTCGAGAATCTAACACCGAATAAGATGGAACTTGTGTAAGATATCAATGATTTGAGTAGAATGGAGTTTAATAATTATGTGAATGATGAAGATACTTAATAATTGAAGAAAGAAATCCCTGGAGAAAGCCTTGAAGTTCTTGAAGTTGAGAGAAAAGATGAGAGAATTTTGGAGAGTGTTCTTGGTTGCTAAGTGTAGAATGAAAGAGTTTTATGGAGAATGAGGAGAGAGGATCAATCCTCCAGCTCTTAGAACGTGGGAAGAGCTGGAGATTGGCTGTAAAGGTCCACTAAGGAGACAAGGGGTAGTGGGAAAGAGTGGCTAATCATAGAGTGAGGTGGTGGTGGTTTGCTTTTGCCATAAATTAAGGAAAAGCAAATATTCCCTCAATAATTAGTTCAATCACCAATTCTTTTAATATATTTTATAAAAACCCTGGAGATTTATATATTTTGGGGCCTTAGTTTATAAAATAAAGTTTTGGGTGAAAATCCCACGTTAAAATAATGAAAAACGGAGTTAAAACGAAGTCGTAGTCGAAAAACCGGTAAAAAGGGGCTGTCTGCGAGACCCTCGCTTCGGACCCTAGCATGCGAGGCTTCGGACCATCGGTCTGCTGGCTTCGGATCAGAGGCCTCGGATGCGAGGCTTCGGATCAGAGGCCTCGGATGCGAGGCTTCGGTCCAGAAGCTTCGGTTTCGGATCCTTAAAGCTATTTTACTCGTTTTTACCCCGTTTCAAGCGATTTTTGACCCGGTTAAGGGTCGAGATGACCCAAATGATTACAAAAAGTTAAAGTAACTTTTGAGAGAGATTTGGGAGAGATTTCAAATAGAAAGAGATAGAGTGAAAACGATTTAGAGAGGTTTCGTTTGTGATTAATTTGAGTGTCCGGCTTCACAACGCAAGGTTCGTAAACCCCATTAAACCGTGTTTTAGTGTCGTACACAATCCCGATGATTGTGCAATAGTGTTTTATCGCTTTGGTTCGTTGTTTAGCACTGTTAAGGCTAAGGAAAATCAAACACATGAACTTTCCAAATGATGATTTCTCATTAAAATAGCGAATTGTATAGTGATTACATAACGTAAACCCTAACATACAAGGGTTATTGGAGTTGACCGATTTGACTTGTTGACTTTGAATTGACCGAAATTTGACGGTTGTCACATCATCCCCCCGTTAGAAGGAATTTCGTCCCGAAATTTTCATTTTGACTGGGATTTCAAGAGTTTGGGAAGAGATGTGGATACTTTTGTTTCATCTGATCCTCGCGTTCCCAGGTGAATTCGGGTCCTCGTTTAGCGTTCCAACGGACCTTCACGATGGGAATACGACTTTGTTTCGTTCGTTTGATTTCCCGATCCATGATTTCGACTGGTTCCTCCACGAAGTGGAGATTTTCGTTAACTTTGATTTCGTCGAGTGGTATTACGAGTGTCTCATCAGACAAACACTTCTTTAGGTTCGACACGTGAAATGTGGGATGTACTTTGTCGAGTTCCTGAGGTAATCGAAGTTTGTATGCTACTGGCCCAATCCTAGCAAGGATTTCGAATGGCCCGATGTACCTTGTATTTAGTTTCCCGCGTTTGCCGAATCGTATCATTCCTTTCCAAGGGGAAACTTTTAGTAGTACTCTATCACCCACCTGGAATTCCAAGGGTTTGCGTCGTTTGTCTGCGTAACTCTTTTGCCGATCGCGAGACGCTTTCAGTCTCTCTCGAATTTGAACGATCTTTTCTGTGGTTTCCCTTATGATTTCAGGGCCAGTGAGGGTGCTATTAGAGACTTGCCCTCTAGCTAGCTGTGTATCCCCCACCTCAGCCCAACACAGGGGTGATCTGCATTTGCGACCGTAAAGAGCTTCGAATGGAGCGACTTTGATGCTAGTATGATAGCTGTTATTGTAGGAGAATTCGATAAGCGGTAGATGGGTATCCCATGCTTTACCGAAGTCTATCACACAAGCTCTTAACATGTCTTCCAACGTTTGAATGGTTCGCTCGCTCTGTCCGTCGGTTTGTGGGTGGTAGGCCGTACTCATGTCAAGCCTAGTTCCCAATGATTTTTGTAGAGACTGCCAAAACCGTGAGGTAAATCTACTATCTCTATCGGAGATAATGGATATCGGCACACCATGGAGTCGTACAATCTCTCTGATGTACGTTCTAGTCAGCTTCTCCATCTTGTCGGTTTCTTTCATTGGTAGGAAGTGTGCTGATTTGGTCAATCTGTCTACGATTACCCATATTGTGTCAAGCCCGCCCGATGTCTTAGGCAGCTTGGTTATGAAGTCCATGGTTATTCGTTCCCACTTCCACTCAGGTATATCCGGCTGTTGTAATAGCCCGGATGGTTTCTGGTATTCGATTTTGACCTTAGCGCAAGTCAGGCACTTGCTCACATAGGTAGCAATCTCAGCTTTCATGTTCGGCCACCAGTATAATTTCTTGAGGTCCAGATACATCTTATCCGACCCGGGATGGATGGAGTATCGAGTCTCGTGTGCTTCATTCATGACGACATCTCGGAGTCCACCGAACTTCGGTGTCCAAATCCGGTTCATGATATAACGTGCTCCATCATCCTTGACTTCTAACTTTTTATCCATTCCCCTTAATGTCTCTCCTGCCACCTTTTCTGGTTTCAAAGCTTCCAGTTGAGCTTCCTTGATTTGTATGGTCAGGTGGGAATGGATTGTCATTGTTAAGGATTTTACTCGGCGGCCCGAGTACTCCTTCCTGCTTAGAGCATCGGCCACTACATTGGCCTTGCCCGGATGATAACGAATTTCGCACTCGTAGTCATTCAGCAACTCCACCCATCTCCTCTGTCGCATGTTGAGCTCTTTCTGATTGAGGATATGCTGAAGACTTTTGTGATCAGTGAAGATAGTGCATTTCGTGCCGTAGAGGTAGTGTCTCCAGATCTTCAAAGCGAATACCACTGCTCCTAATTCCAGGTCGTGCGTAGTATAATTAACCCCGTGCGTCTTAAGCTGTCTTGATGCATACGCGATAACCTTCCCTCTCTGCATGAGCACACATCCGAGGCCTTGATTCGAAGCATCACAGTACACTACGAAGTCCTCGGTTCCCTCTGGGAGAGACAAGATCGGTGCGCTGCATAGGGCTTGTTTTAACGTTTGGAAAGCAGTTTCTTGTTTATTTTCCCACTTGAATATCACACCTTTCTGCGTCAAGGTTGTGAGTGGTTTCGCAATCTTGGAGAAGTTTTGTATAAATCTTCGGTAGTAGCCAGCAAGCCCAAGGAATTGTCGAATTTCGGTTGGCGTCTTGGGTGCTGACCAATTCTCGATTGCCTTGATCTTAGATGGATCCACATGTATGCCTTTCTCACTTACCACATGTCCAAGGAAATCCACTTCTCTAATCCAGAATTCACACTTAGAGAACTTAGCATAAAGCTTCTCCGCTCTTAGTGTCTCTAGCACTTGGCGTAGATGTAGGCGATGCTCTTCTTCGCTTCGCGAGTAAATCAAGATATCGTCGATGAATACGATTACAAAATTGTCTAGGTAGGGTCGACACACTCTATTCATTAGGTCCATGAATACCGCAGGTGCGTTTGTTAAACCGAAGGACATCACCACAAACTCGTAGTGCCCATAGCGAGTTCTGAATGCAGTTTTGGGAATATCTTCTTCTTGAACTCGTAGCTGATGGTAACCTGACCTTAGGTCGATCTTTGAGAAGAAATTTGCTCCTTGGAGTTGGTCGAAAAGGTCGTCGATTCGGGGTAGAGGATATCGGTTTTTGATGGTGAGTTTGTTTAGTTCCCGATAGTCGATGCACATGCGAAAGGATCCGTCCTTCTTCTTTACAAAAAGGACTGGTGCTCCCCAAGGTGAGAAGCTTGGTCTGATGAACCCTTTGCTCAAAAGCTCGTTCAACTGACTGGACAACTCCTGCATTTCTGATGGTGCGAAGCGGTATGGAGCTCTGGCTACGGGGGTAGCTCCGGGTATTAAGTCAATTCTGAAATCGACTTGTCGTGCGAGTGGTACACCAGGAAGATCCTCTGGGAACACATCCGGGAAGTTACACACTTCGGGGATGTCTTTGATGTCTTTCACGTCTTGTTTCTTGTCTACTACATGGGCTAAGAAGGCGTGGTACTCCTTCCGGAGATACTTTTGGGCTTTGATGCATGAGATGATTTGTAAATTCGCACTAGGTTTGTCACCATAGATGAGAAGGGTTTCGTCATTTGGTAGATTGAGGCGAACGGCCCTTTCGTAACATAGAATGTCGGCATGGTGAGGAACTAACCAATCCATCCCGATGATTACGTCGAAGCTTTTTATGGTGACTGGCATCAGGTCAATTTTAAATGTATGGTTGTCTAGAGTGAGAGTACATTCTGAGTATATATCGCTAGTGCGTTCTACTTTCCCATTTGCCATTTCTACTACATAAGTATCCTTTAGTGATTGGGGATTTTGTTCAAGTAAATGTTTATATTGGTGGCTCACGAAACTCCTCTCCGCTCCACTATCGAATAGTACGCATGCATAAGAGTTATTGAGGAGAAACGTACCGGTAACCACCGTGGGATCCTCGACTGCTTCCCCATGTCCTATTGCCAGGACTCTTCCTACTCCATCAGCATTAGGGGCTTGTGCTTTGGGGCAGTCTCTTTTGAAGTGACCTGCGTCTCCACAGTTGTAGCAGGTTCGGGTTGCCCCCGTACTGGCGACTTGGTTGATTGGTCGAGCCGGCGCTTTACAGAAACGAGCAGTGTGCCCCTTCCTGTCGCAGTTGTTACAGTGCATCTCCCTACAAGCACCATTGTGGTGAAAGTTACACTTGTTGCACTTATGTAGGGTCCCCGCATATAGCTTCGGTGGTGCTGGAGTGGTAGCAGTAGTGGCAGCATTAGTGGCAGCATGGACCGCAACAATTTGTTGCTTCTTAGCGGGGTCCTGTGCTGGTTGGCTCTTCTTTTCGTTCCAGAACTTCCTTTTGTTGTTTCCTCCTTTTGATTTATCAGTGGTGGTGGTTGTAGTATTATGACCGGCTCGGTGGTCAACAAGTTGTTGTGCCAGCTCCCTGGCACTATCAAAAGTAGTTGGCCTTGAAGCCAGGACACTACTTTGCACGTGGAGAGACAGTCCCCAAAGGTATCGCTCCACCTTTTTCTCCTCCGGAGTAACCATTGTTGGGCAGAGGAGAGCCAATTCATTGAATCGGGTGGTGTAGGTTTCAAGGTCAGAGCCCATCATCCTGAGGTTCCAAAGTTCTTGTTCCAGCTTTTGAATTTCACCTCTCGGGCAGTACTCCTTCATCATCAACGTTTTTAGTTCTGCCCAAGTTATGGAGCTAGCCACTTCGAGAGTAAGTGACTTAATCCGGCAGTTCCACCAAGTAAGGGCCCGGCCGGTGAAGGTGAAGGCTGCGAACTTAACTTTGCTCGCTTCGGGGCAAGAGCACACCTGAAAGACTACTTCGGTCTTTTCAAACCATTGCATCAAAGTGATGACTCCCCCGCTTCCATTGAAGTTGTCGGGTTTGCCATTTGTGAAGTCTTTGTATGAACACTCTTTTGCACGCCACGTACTGTCTCCGTGGTTAGAGTGTGTAGCTCCCGATCCCGAACCACCAGCTCCGTTTGTCCCTATCTGCGACATTGCGGCCGCTACGGCTGCTGTTACTGCAGCCTGGAACATCGCGGGATCAAACTGTGGAGGCGGCGGCGGAGGAGGTGTTGCTGTGTTGCTGGAAGGTCTTGGTCTTCTCCTTGGAGGCATGGTTCTGTCATAAGTCGTAAACCAATGTACTTTTAGTAAAAGTGTATTTAGAGAAATCTTTTATACATAAAGTATATTATTACGTTGTTTTCCGGTATGTTTACGATACATACGATTTTATACTTTTTATTGACCCAATACATTGGGTTATGAGGTAAAATGAAAGTATAAAATATTTTTATTATAGTAACACAAAATACTCCTATAGTATTTGTAAATGTTTATTTTTGAGTTCTTAAAGTATCCTTTGTAGTCTGTTATTAGGTTTGTTAGATTTGTTGTCCATCCTGACCATCCCCCAGTATATGCAAGTCAATTCCCGGACAGATATAGTTGATCAGGCTATATCCTTCCCAGACTTGATTTACATATACCAAGGCATACCCATAATGTACAACTCCTCTTCTTTTATTTTATGTTCTTCTAGTTATGACACTATATGAGCATGTATGCATGTATTTATACTTTTAAATAAAAAAAAATCATTTATTTTCTAAAAGTATATTTATTTAAAAAAATGCACAAATCAGAGACTATTAATCCCAATTGTGTTTATAGTTTGTATATCTTATGTGGTTTGATATACTTAATTCACTATAAACTGCGCTCTGATACCAATCTGTCACACCCCCAAACCAAGGATGGCGGAAACGTCCGGGGGTGGAGGACTTCATGTATAGTATCATAACAGCAATTGTAATAGTAATTCAAGCAAACACAACCAACATATATATAATTGAAAAAAAATTACATCATTGTATGAATTACAGGTTTACAAATCAATTACAACATGTTGATAAAATATGAAATAGTAGACGCCTTAGCGTCCCATCCTCAAAAGCACTTGATTACCTGTTTAATGATTTCCTGAGAATACAAGTTGTTTGAAAAAGTGTCAACACAAAGGTTGGTGAGTTCATAAGCTTTTGTTTGGTATTATTAAAAGCCTTTCGTTTGTAAAAGTAGTATTTGTGTTAGAAAAATCCAATATTTTCCTTAATGTGTAAATGTAGTCTTAAAACCCAAAGACCGAAATGTACAAGTAATTTGTCATATTTATAGTAAAACAATGCAAGTTTAAATCGACATAAACTCGTTAAATTTTAATGAAGTTCCCGTAAATTCCAATGTTTTTTAATACTTTATGTGAGTTTATTATAACCATACTATGACCAAGGTTGCCTAAAACGACGTTCTTCAGGCGTCGGAAATGTTATGACATTTGTCACCCCAGACCTATCGGTCTAACTGTTGCATGCAGTTTAGGTGTGGGTTTGTCAAACCCAATATAGATCTATACACAAGTATCACGCTCTCCCTCAAGGAGACTCTAGTTACAATACAGGACTTAATGGTAATTTGAAGTAAATGTCTCACAAAGTCATTAACGGAATTACGTGTTATGAAAATTTGGTACCGTATGGCCGTACCTTGCTTAATGAAAATATCCTTTGTATAAATGTACCCTTTTTAAATGTATGTGTTATGTAATGTATCATAAACTATACCTATTATAGTTTATCAACCAAGGGTAGTACGTGGTAATGTATGCAAACTATATTCAAAATAGTTTATTTAATGTTTGAATGTATCGTTTGTACTTTGATTATAATCACTTGTTATTCTTTATATTTTATATGACCAAATCCATTTGTAAACTGATGTGTGTCTAAATATTAAGATAAAATGTCATATATTGCAGTAACATATAATCACATAAAGATATACACCTTGCTCAACATGTTACAAGGTGAAATGAAATTAACAGCAACTTTTCGTTAAAAACAGTTTCTGTTACCGTTCTTAGAAAATTTATAGAAAAATCATCAAAGCTCTAAATCCAAATCCGCAAATTTTGAGAGTTTGGAATATGAGTCTAGTTTGTTCGTAAATTTTATCATGATTTTTAGTGATCTCTAACAGAGGTGAAAATGTTCATAATCACAGACTGGTCCGGGTTTGCCTCTGAAATGACAGGCAGTTTTGTAAAAATCACCATAAATTGTATAAAAATCATATGGAGATGTGCAAGTAGCCATTTTAAAGCTAAGAGTTTGAACTACTTGCACCTGAAACAGTTTTGAAAACTAAAATATTTAAGTTGACCAAAACCGTCCGTGATTAACGTCCATCTTTTCTGATGTAATCTGTTAGAAAAAGTTTAATTGTGTTCTTGATGATTTTACTTGTATTCCCCCCTTAAAACTTAAGAAAAACATGTAAATGTATGGGTATGAACTCACCTTATGTGGTTTCAGTAGATGAAAGTGAGAGAGAGGAAGTGTTCAACTCAAGAACACTAAGAAGATGTCTTGATGATTCGAGAATCTAACACCGAATAAGATGGAACTTGTGTAAGATATCAATGATTTGAGTAGAATGGAGTTTAATAATTATGTGAATGATGAAGATACTTAATAATTGAAGAAAGAAATCCCTGGAGAAAGCCTTGAAGTTCTTGAAGTTGAGAGAAAAGATGAGAGAATTTTGGAGAGTGTTCTTGGTTGCTAAGTGTAGAATGAAAGAGTTTTATGGAGAATGAGGAGAGAGGATCAATCCTCCAGCTCTTAGAACGTGGGAAGAGCTGGAGATTGGCTGTAAAGGTCCACTAAGGAGACAAGGGGTAGTGGGAAAGAGTGGCTAATCATAGAGTGAGGTGGTGGTGGTTTGCTTTTGCCATAAATTAAGGAAAAGCAAATATTCCCTCAATAATTAGTTCAATCACCAATTCTTTTAATATATTTTATAAAAACCCTGGAGATTTATATATTTTGGGGCCTTAGTTTATAAAATAAAGTTTTGGGTGAAAATCCCACGTTAAAATAATGAAAAACGGAGTTAAAACGAAGTCGTAGTCGAAAAACCGGTAAAAAGGGGCTGTCTGCGAGACCCTCGCTACGGACCCTCGCATGCGAGGCTTCGGACCATCGGTCTGCTGGCTTCGGACCCTCGGTCTGCTGGCTTCGGATCAGAGGCCTCGGATGCGAGGCTTCGGATCAGAGGCCTCGGATGCGAGGCTTCGGTCCAGAAGCTTCGGTTTCGGATCCTTAAAGCTATTTTACTCGTTTTTACCCCGTTTCAAGCGATTTTTGACCCGGTTAAGGGTCGAGATGACCCAAATGATTACAAAAAGTTAAAGTAACTTTTGAGAGAGATTTAGGAGAGATTTGGGAGAGATTTGGGAGAGATTTCAAATAGAAAGAGATAGAGTGAAAACGATTTAGTGAGGTTTCGTTTGTGATTAATTTGAGTGTCCGGCTTCACAACGCAAGGTTCGTAAACCCCATTAAACCGTGTTTTAGTGTTGTACACAATCACGATGATTGTGAAATAGTGTTTTATCGCTTTGGTTCGTTGTTTAGCACTGTTAAGGCTAAGGAAAATCAAACACATGAACTTTCCAAATGATGATTTCTCATTAAAATAGCGAATTGTATAGTGATTACATAACGTAAACCCTAACATACAAGGGTTATTGGAGTTGACCGGTTTGACTTGTTGACTTTGAATTGACCGAAATTTGACGGTTGTCACATAAACAATCAAGTTTTAAACCTCAATATCAATATATGTTATGTCGTTAAAATGATACAACTAATAAAAATAGCGTCTACTTTCCGACTACAAAAGTGCTATGACTGTATAAATGGTTATCAACTTGGTAGTTTCAACATACATCATACATACACACACACAAACACACACACACATATATATATATATATATATATATATATATAGGTTTATATATTTATACAAGTTAAAAAATTTGTATCTTAGGCTCATACATGTGCTTGTGTACACTACCCTAAGATTTATCAACTGTTTAAACAAGTATCGTACACTTTTACATTTATGCTTGTCAAATATACTTGTCGTTTATCTGTTTATCTGTATCTGCGGTTGTTGAGTACAACCTTGGTAGATAACTTTATCTGTATATCCGTATGTTTGTTTATCCATTTATCCCTACAGCTTTGTCACTATAAACTTTAACTACATTTCATTATATAGAAACAACAGTTTAGATTCCTTGGTTTAGTAAACTTTTCCAAACACGGTTTTACTTACAAACAAAGGCAATACTTTTTGGATCATATTAAATATAGCATTATTACAGAAAACCTGGGACTCTCGCCGACCTTTGTGTTGACCCTCAAACTTATATGTATTATCATGATATCATTAGACAAGCGTTCAGAAGATTTGTCATGGACTACAGACGACCTAGCTATCTAGTTTTTGTTATTTGCTTACATGTTTAAGGCAACTACTGTACTATTATTATCTGTAAGAACCCTGTATTCAAATTTAACGATGGAATGCAAATGTTGTTTTGTTTATCGTTGTGGTTGTGTTATGTATTTAGTTTACCTGTGATCCATGAACTTAGTCGCACATCCCGGCATGTTCCTCCTCAGTCGGGGGGGGGGGGGGGTGTCACTAGGGATATGAATTTTGGCACTCATAACCCTAGAAGAGATTTGGCCGAAATTCTCCTCATCCCTCTCCATAATCCTTAGTTGCTAGTATTAGGTGTGAACCATCAGAGACACGACGCTTGTGGTGCTAGCTGCCAAAAGATTTGAAGAAGGATTCAAGATTGTTTGTAATAACAATCTTCAAAGTAAGTTTCTTAACCTATTGAATTCGTTTTTCATTAGAAAAGTTTTGTAGGATGATAGTTCATAGTATGTTGCCTATATGTGAAAGACATAGATCCTCAATAGTTTGCATGTGCCCTAATCATTTGAATTGTTTGAATGTTTTCCGCTTAGTGCATAGAAATTTTGTAACCTACGTTTTCCATCAAAAACTTCATATTAAATTAATAATCATAAAGTTTTTTTTCGAAAGATATTAATAATCATGTAACATCTCAAAAATCACAACAAATTTAAACTTTTCAAAACAACCCATTTACTAAAAATATGTGTTTACAAAACCATTGTTTCTAAAACATTATTTAAAATACGAGTCTCCCAAGATCCAATCAACATCAACCAAGGATGTGTATGAACACGCTTTCGCCTTGCCACGGTCCTCAGAAGTACCTGAAAGAAAACTAAAACTGTAAGCCAACGCTTAGTGAGTTCCCCAAAGTACCAACGCACCACATAACAAGAAAGCATGCAAACATGAGCAGTCATCCTGACTAGACCGCCTCGCGGGGCCTAAAACCTATCTAGACCGTTCCGCACGCAGCCAGCTTGACTAGACCGCCTCGTAGGGCCTATAGCCTATCCGAACCGCTCCACGGGCCGTCGGCCTGACTGGACCGCCTTGCAAGGCCTACAGCCTATCCGGTCGTCCCCAGGTGTCTTGGCTTACAACACAAAGCAGGACCGCCTCAACCCAAAACAACATGTCGACATATGCAATAAGAAAACATGAACACAAAGGCGGAAAATACAAATAATCATACATGTCCAACAGATCACTACAGCATAACAATATACTATATACCAGGATACAAATCTAACAGATCACTACAGCATAGAAACATACGGTAAACCAGGTTATCAATCCAATGGGTCGGCCTTGGTGCCTTTGACCCGTAAGTATAGTGAGGGAAACTCACCTCATAGTCTGAATCCAGTCTGAATAACTCCCAGCTCTAACAACCAGCTCAACCAAACTCCTATTGTCAAAACATTTCCCATTCTTAATTAATAACATTTCCCAAAATAACATTGGTCAAAGTTGGTCAAAATCCACAAGTCAACCGAGTCAACACAACCGAGTCAACTCTGTCGGGTCAACTCAGCCGAGTCGACTCAGGATTCGTACTCGGGGCATACTCCGGAGGTATGTGGGGCGTACTAGTTGTCCAAAGTGTCGGGGCCAAATCTGCGTACACGCAGCGTACCCTTCGGTACGCCCTAGGGGTGTGTATGGGGCGTTTTGGTTCGGTTATTGGTTAAACCGAACCATAACCATTATGATTGGTTAATGCACTTTGGTAGCCATTGGGTATGGTTAATATTGGTTATGGTTAACGGTTTTTATCGGTTAACGGTTTTGGTTCGATTTCTAATTTTTGAGCTTAATACTTCGACTTAACGCATCTAAATGCAGATCCAAGTCCGATTTAACGTTTTTTACTATAAAGTTTCCAACTTTATGGTCTTCATAGCTAAAAAGGTCTTAACATTAAAAACCTCAATCACTTAGCCCATTAAGACCTCAAAACACATGCATGGAAGGAAAGATATGATTAAGACTACATTTTTATGCTTCTAAACACCTCAAAGTGACTGAAAGGACAACTTAAAGGGGTTAGAGTAGCTCATACTCCAAATACCAAAATAATAGGACCAAAATGACACAAAATCCATGGCTGAGTTAGATATATGCATAGAGTCATCAAGTTCATGACTTTATACCTCAAAATGGACCTTGAAGGTGAGGTGTTCTTGGATCTAGAAGGCCTTGATCTCCCAAGATGATGCTTCTTTATTCACCTTGCTTCAAAAGCACCAAACACACACTTTTGAGCTTAAATGATCACACACAAAGGATTAGGGTTTCAAAGGATGAAATGAAGGTTGGAGGTTGAAGGGGAATGAGGAATGAAGAGTTAATGATTCTTTTATATGGACTAAACCCTAAAAATTAGGGTTTGTGGTTTCATTACGTACGCCCTGCGTACGTGGTGTGGCCTAGTGTACTAGGGTCCGCCCTAGTACGCTCAACATACACAACATACGCCCAACGTACTACCTCTTTTCCGAAATTACCAAAATGCCACTATGGTCCTTTTTGCATTCTTTCTTGTACTCAATGACTTAAATGCTATATTTATCCATACATAGGGCCAAATTTTAAAATTACATCAACATCAGGATGTTACAATTCTCCTCCACTTGAACTAGACTTCGTCCTCGAAGTCAGCTGTTGCGAATAACTCAGGGTAATGCTCCCGCATCTCTACCTCTGGCTCCCAAGTCCACTCAAGCCTTTCTGATGTTGCCACTGAACCTTTACCAAAGGTATCTCCTTGTTACGCAACATTTTCATCTTCCTCTCCACTAACGCTATTGGCCTCTCATTATAATTCTGATGCTCATCGACCTGAATATCATCCAAAGGGTTCGCTGCCTCATCGTTCAGCACGTACTTCTACAACTGCAAAACATGGAAAATGATGTGGATCTGGCTGAGCTCACTCGGAAAATCCAACCGGTAGGCCACCCGGCCTACCCTGGCGATCACACGGAACGGTCTAATATACCGAGGACCTAATTTCCCCCTCTTCCTGAAGCGTATCACACCCTTCCAGGGTGATACCTTTAGTAGAACCATATCGCCGACTTGAAATTCCAACTCCGATCGGTGCCGGCCGGCATAACTCTTCAGTCGACTCTGAGGTATCTGCAGTCCCTGCCTGATCTGCTGAATAAGCTACGTAGTCTGAAGGACTACCTCAGTCCTTCCCATGACTTTGTGACCAACCTCCCCCTAACAAACCGGGGTACGACATCTCCGACCATACATAAGCTCATAAGGCGGTGCACCAATGTTGGAGTGATAACTATTATTGTAGGAAAACTCTGCAATAGGGAGGTAGGAATCCCAGCTCTCACCAAAATCTATGACACACACCCGCAACATATCCTCAAGGGTCTGGATTGTCCGCTCACTCTGGTCGTCAGTCTATAGAGGATAAGCGGTGTTGAAATGTAGTCTCGTACCCAGTTCCTTGTGGAACTTCTGCCAGAATCGGGAAGTGAACCAAACATCACAGTCTGATACAATAGAGACCGGAACCCCATGACAAACAACAATCTACCGCACATACACATCGGCTAACTTTTCGGCGGAGGAGCTATCCCGGATGGCCAAAAGTGGGCACTATTGGTCAATCGATCCACGATGACCCATATAACATCAAATCCCTTGGAAATCTTTGGTAATTTGGTGATAAAATCCATTGTGATATGTTCCTACTTCCACAAGGGAACCTCCAAAGGTTGCAGCTTGCCATGCGGCCTCTGAAGCTCGGCCTTGACCATCCTATAAGTCAAGTACCTCTCAACATACCAGGCTATCTCCCTCTTCATACACGGCCATGAATAACTTAGTCTCAAATCCTGATACATCTTGGTGGCTCCCGAGTGTATCGAAAAGCGAGACTTATGAGCCTCCTCCAAAAACTACCTGCCTGATCCCACCAGAAACAGAAACCCAAACCCGACCACACTGGGTCAACAATCCCCTACTATTGGTGACAAATATGTCGATCTCGCCCCTGATCCTCTCCTGTTCCCAGTTCTCCCTCTTAACTCCTTCTGCACGTGCCCCTCTGATCAACTCCAGAAGTGGAGAATCAATGGATATCCTCATACACATATCCCTAGCTGAAGATCCATCTGACTTGCGGCTCAAGGCATCCATTACCACATTAGCTTTACCTGGATGGTAAAGGATCTTGCAGTCATAATCCTTGACCATGTCCACCCACCTACGCTACCTCATGTTCAGGTTTGGCTGGTCCATAATATATCGCAAACTCTTGTGATCCGTGTAGATAGTACACCGGAACCCATACAAGTAGTGTCGCCAAATCTTGAGGGCAAACACCACTGCCCCTAACTCCAAGTCGTGAGTAGGATAACGTGCCTCATGCGACTTCATCTGCCGAGAAGCATATGCAATCACTCGCCCTTTTTGCATAAGAACCGCCCCCAAACCAGTGATGGATGCATCGCAAAATATCACGAAATACTCGACACCCTTCGGAAGGGATAACAATCTATGAGAAATCCTAGATAAATCTCCGATAATATTCCATTAAACCCAAGAAACTCCTGATCTCCGAGGGAGATTTTGTAACCTCCCATAACATCACGGCCTCAATCTTGGATGGATCAACCAAAATCCTGTTTTGGTTAACGAGATGTTCGAGGAACTGGACCTCTCGTAACCAAAACTCACACTCCAAGAACTTGGCATACAATCGTTCTCGCCTCAACACTCCCAAAAGCTCTCAAAGGTGCTAATTGTGTTGCTCTATGGTCTTGGAATACACCAAGATATTATCAATAAATACAATAACTGACCGATCGAGCATCAAACTGCATACATGATTCATCAAATCCATAAACACCGCGGGCGCATTGGTGAGCCCAAACGACATCACCACGAACTCATAATGCCCATATCGAGTCTGGAATGTTGTCTTCTCCACATCATCCTCTCTCACTCTCACCTGATGATACCCGGACCTCAGATCGATCTTGGAGAACCAAGATGCACCCTGCAACTGCTCAAAGAGGTTATCAATCCGTGGAAAAGGATAACGGTTCTTCACCGTTAATTTGTTCAGCTCCCGGTAATCAATGCACATCTGGTGTGAACCATCCTTCTTCTTGACGAACAAAATCGGCGCTCCCCACGGCGAACTACCAGGTCTGATGAACTGCTTGCTTAACAATTCCTGAAGTTGAGAGTACAAATCATGCATCTACGGCGGTGCCAAACAGTATGGCGCCTTTGCAATCGGATCCGTACCTAGTACAAGATCAATCCTGAACTCCACCTACCTCTCGGGAGGCACACCAGAAAACTCCTCCGAAAACACATCAGCAGACTACCTGAAAACTGGCACATCTGCAACCGAGAATTGCTCCCCAACCCGAGTATCAACCACATAGGCAATATAACCCATACACCCATGCTTAATATACTGCCAAGCCCTGGCCGCCGAACAAAACCCTCCCCTGACCCTGGTACCCTCTCCATAGATAACCAGTTCTCCCCCACTTAGGGTTCGAACTATCAACCCACTGACCTTCGTAGTCTATCATATCACTGAAGCTGCTCATTCAGTCCATCCCAACTATCACACACACACACACATCCCCCATGGGGATCAGAATCAAATCGATCAGATAAGGTACTCTAAAAATCTCTAGAATACAACCTTGATAAACCCTAGATGCAAAAACCACGTGTTCGTTGGCGATAGAAACCCCCAACGGACACTATAACTCGCTAAAGGGCATATTAAAATCCCTACTGAAAGATCGAGATACAAAGGACCGACTCGCTCCTGAGTCGAATAATACAAGAGCAGGAAATGAATTCACTAAGAAGGTACCTATCAGAAACATAGATATAAGCATACCATAGTGAATTTGACAAAATAATAAATGGAAACATACCAGTAAAGACGTCTGGCGCCGCCCTGGCCTCCTCTGTCGTAGGCTGAGAAGCGCGACCGCGAGCCCTCGGGGGCTCCGCCCGACCCTGTCGCCCATCGGTGATCCTCAAGGTAGCTGGCACTGGATCCTGTACCGGTCTCGCTGTGAGCAAAGGACAGTTGGCCTTAATATGGCCAACCTGATCACAATGATAACTGATCCTGGTAGTCAGTGCGGGGACATGCTAGCAACAGTCCTTGGCGTAATACCCATCATTTCCACATTTGTGGCACCCAGAAGTAGATCGACAAGAACCCTCATGAACCTTGCAGTACTTTCCACAAGTGCGGCCCCTTGACTCCCAGATCTCGTATCATCAGACTTAAATCGCTTCGCCGCAGGTTGCGACTACACCGGTGCCTGCCTCCACTCCCTCAACTGGAGCTCCAAATCAATCTCCCACCTCCTCGCGACCTCCTGTAACTCAATGAGTGAACCATAACGATGAGTAGACACAAACTGGCGAATTTCCGTATTGAGCATGCTCAAGTATCAATTCATCTGAGCTTTCTCGGAAGCAGCAAACTCAGGGAAAAACAGTGCTCTCTCGATTAACATCTTGGTGATCTTCGTTACCGACTCGGTACCCTTCCGCAGGTACAAATACTACTGGGCCAATCTCCCCCTCTTAACCGGTGGGACATATCTCAAGCGGAACATCTAAGAGAACTGCTCCCATGATACAACAGCCCTTTACTCTGTAGTGTAAGAGCTGGTAACCAATCTCCACCAATCCTTTACCCCCAACCTGAGAAGGTTCATGGTGCACTTGACCTTCTGGTCAGTTGGGCAGGAGCAAGTAAAGAAACACCCCTCAACATCAGACAACCACCTCATAGCAATGATCAGATCTTGAACTCCATAAAACATCGGGGGCTTCGTGTTTTCTAAGTCCTGGTACTTGAAGGCTCTCCCCCTCCAATCCCCGCAGCAGCGACGGCTGCAACAACAACCTCTGAAAGTGCAGCGTATCGATCATCAAAGAACTCCATCATGGCGGTCTTGATAGACCCAAACAACTTCAGTATCTGCCCCCGCACAATAGAAACAACCTCAGCATGAATCATCTCCCTGATCTGATCCTTAGTCGGCCCTGACCTATCTAGGCCACTCGCTCCTGCTCCCGATCCCGATACCCTCGTATACACCACATCCTTTCTTGGTTACTTTTGAAAACAATTTTTGTAATCAATTTAAAATTTTTTGTAGTTCCCTAGTTTGAGTCTAGATTCACAAGAATGTTCGTCTAATTCTCTCAAACCAAGGCTCTGATACAACCTTGTAACATCTCAAAAAATCACAACAAATTTAAACTTTTCAAAACAAACTATTTACTAAAACTGCAAACCAACGCTTAGTGAGTTCACCCAAAGTACCAACACACCACATAACAAGCAAGCATGCAAACATGATCATCCATCCTAACTGGACTGCCTCGCATGGCCTACAGCCTATCTGCATTGTTCCACAAGCAGCCAACTTAAATAGACCGCCTCGTAAGGCCTACAACCTATCTGAACTGCTCCACAGGCCGCCGGCCTGACTGGACCGCATGCAAGGCCTACAGCCTATTCGGTCATCACGGGGTGTCTTGGCCTATAACACAAAACAAGACCGCCTCAACCCAAACCAACATGTTGACATATGCAATAAACAAACATGATCACAAAGCTGGCAAATACAAATAATCATACGGATCTAAGATATCACTACAACATAACAACATCCTATATACCAGGATACAAATCTAACAGATCACTACAGCATAGCAACATACGGTACACCAGGATATCAATCCAATGGTCCACCCTTGGTGCCTTCGAGCCGTAAGTACAGTGAGGGAAACTCACCTCACGGTCTGAATGCAGTCTGAATAACTCCCAGTTCTGACGACTGGCTCAACCAAACTCCTACTGTCAAAACATTTCCCATTCTAAATTAATAATATTTCCCAAAATACCCTTGGTAAAAGCTGGTCAAAAGCCACAAGTCAACCGAGTCAACTCAACCGATTCGACTCAAGCTTTATACGCGGGACGTACTCTGGAGGTACGTGGGGCGTACTAGCTATCTGAGGCATCGATGCCAAATATGTGTATGTGCAGCGTACGCTTCGGTATGCCCATCGTACGTAGTAGCTTCCCACTTAATCGATTTTGAGCTTAATACTTTGACATAACGCGTCTAAATGCAGATCCAAGTCCCAAATAATGTTTTGACCATAAAGTTTCCAAATTTATGGTCTTGCATGGCTAAAAATGTCTTAACATCAAAAACCTCAACCACTTAGCCCATTAAGACCTCAAAACACATGCATGGAAGGAAATATATGATCAACACTACATTTTATGCTTCTAAACACCTCAAAGTGACTGAAAGGACAACTTAAAGGGGTTAGAGTAGCTCATACTCCAAATACCCAAATAATGGGACCAAAATGACACAAACTCCATGGCTGACTTGGATCTATGCATAGAGTCATCAAGTTTATAACATTATACCTCAAAATGGACCTTGAAGGTGAGGTGTTCCTGGATCTAGAAGGCCTTGATCTCCTAAGATGATGCTTCTTTCTTCACATTGCTTCAAAATCACAAAACACACACTTTTGAGCTCAAATGATCACACACAAAGGATTAAGGTTTCAAAGGACGAAATGAAGGTTGGAGGCTGAAGGGGAATGAGGAATGAAGAGTTAATGATGCTTTTATATGGACCAAACCCTAAAAATTAGGGTTTGTGGTTTCATTACCTATGCCCTGCGTATGTGGTGTACGCCTGGCGTACTAGGGTCCGCCCCAGTACGCTCATCGTACACAACGTACGCCCAACGTACTACTCCTTTTCCGAAATTACCAAAATCCCACTATGGGCCTATTTTCCCTCTTTCTTGTACCCAATGACTAAAATGCTATACTTATCCATACATAGTGCCGAAAATTGAAAGTACCTCAACATCGGGATGTTACAATTCTCCCCCACTTGAACTAGACTTCGTCCTCAAAGTCAGCTGCTGCGAATAACTCAGGGTAATGCTACTGCATCTCTGCCTCAGGCTCCCAGGACCACTCGGAGCCTTTCTGATGTTGCCACTGAAACTTTACCAAAGGTATTTCATTGTTACGCAACATCTTTATATTCCTCTCCACTAACGCTACCGGCCTCTCAATATAATTCAGACATTCATCGACCTGAATATCATCCAAAGGGACCATTGCCCCATCGTCCAACACGTACTTCCAAAACTGCAAAACATGGAAAGTGTTGTGGATCTGGCTGAGCTCACTCGGCAAATCCAACCGGTAGGCCAAATACCACTGACCCCATATAAGTAGTGTCGCCAAATCTTGAGGGAAAAGACCATTGCTCCCAACTCCAGGTCGTGAGTAGGATAACGTGCCTCGAGAGGCTTCAACTGCCAAGAAGCATATGAAATCACTCACCCTCTTTGCATAAGAACCGCCCCTAAACCAGTGATGGATGCATCACAAAATACCATGAAATCCTCGACACCCTCCGAAAGGGTAAACACCGGGGACTCACATAACCTCTGTCGCAGTGTCTCAAATGTCTTTTGCTGATCAGGGCCCCATCGGATATCCACTCCCTTCCTCATCAGACTAGTGAAAGGTACAACAGTCTTGGAGAAATCCTGGATAAATCTCTGATAATATCCTGCTAAACCCAAGAAACTCCTGATCTCTAAGGGAGATTTTGGAACCTCCCACTGCATCATGGCCTCAATCTTGGCTGGTTTAACCAAAGTCCCATTTTGGTGAACGAGATGTCCGAGGAACTAGACCTCTCGTAACCTAAACTCACTCTTCGAGAACTTGGCATACAACCGTTCTTGCCTCAACGTTCCCAAAAGCTCTTGAAGGTGTAAGGTCCAAATAAGGATCTTTACCGGTAGTTGCACAACAATCAATCACAGAATAAGAGTAAGATGAAAGAAATCAAGCTTGCACACGATTATATTGAGAAAATCGTCTGGTACAACTCGATAGGACTTCTTTGGTATCAACAACAGCTAAAAGACTAACACCTCCTCTATATATACAAGACACGATCAAGACACAACCGCAAACTGGGTTTGCGACCGTAAACTGAGTTTACGGTCGTAAACTGTGTTTACGGCCGTAAACACAGTTTACGGTCGTAAACGTGTTTACGGCCGTAAACCCAGTTTACGGTCGTAAACAGACAAAATGTTCAACAGACAGCAAATAACCCGTATACACTATAACAGACTCATTCTGAACACAAAAACAGTGAAAGCCTAGACCAAACCATTTCCATGGTCCTTTAATCTCCCCCTTGGTTTGGATCTAGCCTAGACTCAATCCTTGTCGACCACCAGAACGTCCGACTTTCCCATTGCACCATTCCACATTTTCTTCTCAATGATCTCAGCCACCATTGCCATGTATTCTTTCGCCGCGGGCTCGAATATTGGTTCAGCCACCATAATCTGCTGAGTGGCAAGATGATGAATGTCCCATTGGTGAAATTGAAGCAAATCCCTTTTCTCGTAAAGACGGATGCAATCATCTTTAAGCTTGATGACAGCGGCATCTGTTAATTCATCATATACCCAATACAACATGGATGCAAGAGAACCATCAGAGTAGTTTTGAAGAACAGGGACTTGTTTCACTTGAGCAGTGGCTGGCCACATCACTTGTCTAAGAGGCTGATCAGTTTTGGGATCAAGCACATTGGGGTGAACCTTGACGATTGACTGAGCGGTCTTCATCGAAGGAAATCCTTTAGCAACTTGATCTTCCAAAAACGATTTAAACTGGTTCGCCCTGGGATTATTTGAAGGATTGGAGAAAGGAGCCTTAGACAGCTCAATAAGATCAACCTTGGTGAAAGAGTTAAAGTCGTGAGCATCCTTGTATAGTTCATTTTTGCCGCTCTTTCTCCTTACCATGAACATGTTCATTGTGTCATGGAATCCCCATGAGATGATTCCAGACCTGTCACCATAAATGTCTCTGAAGCGATTTTCGCCCAGATCCGTAACAGTAACCTGTTGTTTATCCCAGGGCGCCTTATGATCTGCGCTTCGTTTGAATAGAAGTTGACCCTTTTCAGATTCCTGGGTCGACTTCTTGCGTTTCAAGGCCTTTCCACGTGGAGCTTGCTCTGGTTCTTTTTCAAAGCGGTCTACGACAGTGGTGGTTCTGATAGTTGAAGGAGCAATGGGAGCATCTTGATTAGGAAGATAAATATGTGGCTCTTCAACAGATGACTTGAATTCGTCCCCAAACTTATCTTCCAGCTTTTTCTTCAAATCATAGTAGCTGGCTGTTAGGAGGCCAAAATGAGTCTGGAGATCTGTAATTTGTTTGGTCTTAGCAGCATTTTCTTCATTAAGTTCTGCCATTTGAATACTGAGCTGTGTGTTTTCAGCTTGAAGGCTTGTGACTTTAATGTCAAGCTCAATATTCCTCTGATCTAACTCTACATTTTTCTGATTCAGAGTATCGATCTGCTTCTGAAGACCAACTAGTGTAAGACCTTCTTCTCCTGTGTTATCACCCCCTATATGAATTCCTTTGCCACGCAAGGGTGATGTTGAAAATGGTTCTCTGGCCAAGAGCGTTGCTAACTTGACAGAGGTAGCGTTGTGCTCTGGCCTCGGAGGAGAGAGGTCCGTTTGGAAGGACGAGCCACCGGCTTCATAAAAGGTACTGGGACCTTCACTGTTTGGCACGGTTGAGACTATGACTGGGGTTGTTGTCGGTGAAGCTGAAGCACTTTGAGTTACCAATCTAGGGTCACGTCTTCGTTTTTTGCTAGAGGGGGTTGTAGATTGGGTGACTGGAGGATCACTTTCTATCGGCGCAGATGTAGGTAAGATAACATCAAGGGGAGGAATCCCTGACGTCACCACCATAGGAATTGCTATTTCTGCCGATGTTTTGGTTGGAGGAGGTGTAGCTTCAAGAACATCTTCTTCTTCCCTTGTCTCAGTTGCTGGTTTAACAACTTCATCGACAGTGTCGAGTAGCTCATTGAGGTTTTCCTCTGACAAGAAATCTTCGTTACTCCCAAAATTAATAGGAATTTCATCATTGTCAAAACCTATGAGATCCAGGTCTTCATACAAATCAGTTTCTGACCCCGACCCCCTGTGAGATTCATGTTGAACCCGAACAGATGTCATTTCATGTTCCGAAGCAACATCAGCATTAACAGCTGGATCTTCTTCTTCTTCATGATCTGAGACAGTGATGACATTTTCTGAAATAACCCTCTCGGAGGATGTTGGCTCAGATGATATTTTCTCTGACGTTCCATGCGACTCAGAGGACTCGTCAATCTCAGCAAATTTACCAAATTTCACCAGAGGATATTTTCCTTCAAAAATGACATTTCCCTTTCTATTCTGCTTGATGAGACCAACTGTGTGAGGGCCCAAAGATTTAATATCCAACTTGTCACCATCCTTCACCATTTCTGGAAATTGATCGTCAACGAATACTTGGATAAACCTTGGATAAAGCAGGAATGCGTCTCTGGTCCCCCGGGTAATGGCGTTAATGTTCACCAAGAATTCATCAAGAATGAACTTTGAGAAATTAAATTTTATGCCAGCAGCCAAGGAGACAATTGCCTCGGTGTTCCTGAGGGAGATCTCATCGGCTCCTGATCTCCTTCCTGAAATGCAGCTCACGAACACGTGTGCCAAGAATCGCCAGTAAGGAGGCAGGAGCTTCTTCACTGTGGGAGGGTAGACACCCTCGTATCCCATTCTCTCAAGAACTCTTTGCACATCATCTATTCCAATCTCAGTGGGGAAAGTGGATTCATCGTTGATCAGCAAGGTATCTCTTATGTATTGCTCTGTGATCATGATCTTGCAACCCTTGACAACAGCATCAATTATTATCTCTCCGTTGACTTTCTCCATTTTTGCTGTCTCCCAAAATTCCCGGATGATGTTCTGATGAATGACAGGGTTTACTGTGATGGTATAGGATAGGCAGCACTCCCTTAGCCTGTATATCATTGACTTGAACTCCGCATGGGCAACAGGAGGATCATCCAATACAATCGCCAAATTGTGCATATCCGCGAACTTAAGATTTGCCATTTTTCTGCACTAAACAAGCCAAGTAAGAAAACAAAGAATATAATAATTCAAAACATTAAGATTTCTTAATTTGACATTTTAATTTGGCTTTTAAAATTTAGTTTGACTACAAAATTCTGAGTTTACGGTCAAAGTAGTCAAATTTTTTTGAGTTTACGGTCAAAGTAAGTCAACCAAGGGTTTACGGTCAAAGTTGGTCAACTGACCGTAAACTGAGTTTACGGTCGTAAGACCAAAACTTGGGTTTACGGTCGCAAGACCAAAACCTGAGTTTACGGTCGTAAGACCAAAACTTGGGTTTACGGTCGCAAGACCAAAACCTGAGTTTACGGTCGTAAGACCACTTTGGGTTTACGGTTCTTGAATGATCTGAAACCGTAAACCCCCGATGAACAGTAACGCCGACGAAACTTCAAACTTCGATTACTCCTTCGTTTCTGGTCGGAATGGCGAATAGAAAACAGATCCTTGGTCGGATTCATCATACCTTCGATGTGAACAGGGTCGATTTCTCAAAACTTCACAGGAAAAATTCGATGAGAGAGAGTGTAGAGAGAGAGTAAGAGATTGCGGCTGTAAAGGGGAGAAGAAGGAGTGGAAAAGGGTTTACGGTAGTAAGCCCTTCCCTTTTATACTCCTTAAACTTTTACCAGTCTCCCACACAGTTAAAAACACAGTCTTTTATCCCGATAAAATTTTTAAGAATAAAACATTTGAGGATTTTAAAATTAAAATAAAAGTAAAAAATAAAACTAAACTAAAATAAAATAAACTAATTTCTTAAAATTTAAAAACTAAAAAATAAATTTTTGACAATTATAAAATTAAAATAAAAATAAAATAAAATTAAAATAAAATAAAAAAAATAAAATTAAAATTAAAGGGAAAATTAAATTTTGAAAAGACAAAATTTACTTCAACACTACTAACAAAATCTTGTGACACTGGGATCAAAGTTGTTAGACAGTCTTAATCTGCTTGTCGGTACCTTTCATCTTCACATCTTTATCTGGTTGATCGCCGGTATTGTGGTCCACTTGAACACGAAAAATTGTGACAATTTTAGGACATACTATTTGTTATAAGACAAGGTGAACCTAAATCCCTAGATATTAAATCTGATCCTAAGTTCCTAGATACTATATCTTAAGGACCATTCAGCTGACGACGACCAGGGATATTGTTGTCCACCTAAATTGAGCAGCGAGATCTATAGACAATCTTTGAGTGTTCAATTTTAATTGTACTGGAATATGTTTCCCGCTTCCTGATATGCCCCAGTAATCAAGAACTTCCAGAGTACTCCTTACATCGGGTGAGCAGACAATCATTAAGAGAGAAGATAGATTCAGATTATTGTTAATTATAATTTTAGAGGGACTGAGAAGTAGAAGGTTGCATATGCTGTGTACCAGGTCGGATTGTGAGTCACGCAAAGGAGACAACATATGGCTAACAGATAGGAGGAATTTCATAGATATAATTTGCAGAGAAATAGATTTGCATATGTTGCAGTCCAGGTCGGATCTCTTCCAATCACGTAAAGGAGGCAACATATGACTGACAGATAAGAAGAGAAAGAAAACAATTTTCTACATACCTAACTCATCGGAATTTACCAGTCGCCCCATCAATACCGGATTTAAGGACAGAATCCGCACATCGAGGAAAAGTTAATCCACAGTTCCAAGTACGGTTTCATTTAATGTGACAAGTAGATTCCCATATATATCTCCCTGCTCAATCTATCCGAGCGTCGTATTGTCAGGCTAAACGGATCTAACTAGGTCAAGATTTGTCAAGACTAAGAATTTCTTAAGTTCAACTTTGCCTAGTCAAGTCCTTTTAAAATCTTTCGTGCCTACCGACGCATCAGCCCAGAGTAAAGACCCTTTAATTTTGGGTACGTTACGCAGACTCAGATTGCCTGTTATCACTTGATAATATCACTTCCCAGTACATATATCAACAAGCAGAACTATAAGAGACAATCTTTTTTTAATTTTTCTAATGTTTTTGGATTTTTAATGTTTTTCTGAAAAATAAAAATAAAACAGAAACAAAATATTTTTGGATTTTTAAATTTTTAAATGTTTTTAGACTTTTGTTGGTTTATTTCTCCCCCTAAATTTGTGCATGGAAGAGAATGAAATGACTGAAATGCTCAAATTTAAACTAAGAAAACCTAAAAATCAATCCTCAAAACGAATCATTTTTAAAAATCCCACAAGCACATCGAATCGAGCTTTGTGAAAAGGCTTTGTGAACTAGTCCGCAACATTATTATCAGTGTGAACATGTTCTAGCCTAATGAGCGAACGCTCATAGCAATCTCGAATAAAATGAATTTTGATGTCAATGTGCTTGGTTTTGGAATGTTGGACAGGATTTTTAGCGATTTGAATAGCAGCCTCATTATCACAAAAAATGGGGGTTTCTAGATAATTCAAACTGTAGTCCAACAGCTGATGTTGGATCCATATGACTTGAGAACAACAAGCAGACGCAGCTACATATTCCGCTTCTGTTGTTGAGGTTGAGACCGTATGCTGCTTTTTGCACTGCCATGAGACCAGTCTATCTCCAAGAAACTGGCATCCTCCTGAAGTCGATTTTCTATCTAGCTCACACCCGCCATAGTTGCTGTCTGCAAAAGCATAAAGGTCAAATTCGGGATTTTTCGGATACCAAAGTCCCAGTTTTGGGCACCCTTTGAGATACCGAAAAATCCGTTTAACAGCAATTAGATGAGAGAGTTTAGGATTGGCCTGGTAGCGTGCGCATTGACAGACCGCAAACATTATGTCTGGGCGACTGGCAGTCAGATACATAAGCGATCCGATCATTGATCAATAATACGTCTGATCTACGAATTCGCCTTCAAGATCAGGAGTCAGTAAAGGTCTCTCCGCCATGGGTGTAAGAGCAGTTTTCGCGTCTTGGAACCCGAAATTCTCCAGCATATCATCCACATACTTCGCTTGGTGAATTAGGATTCCGGTAGAAGATTGTTTGACCTGAAGCCCCAGAAACATGGTCATTTCCCCAAGAGAACTCATCTCAAACCTTTTCTTCATCACACCTTCAAATTCCTTGCAAAGCTGGGGACAGGTTGACCCGAAGATAATGTCGTCAACATAGATTTGAACTAGTATCTGAGCATTACCCACATGCTTGATAAACAAGGTTTGATCAATGGTGCCGCGAGAATATCCATGCTCGAGCAAATGCTTTGTTAGAGTCGCATACCAAGCTCGAGGAGCTTGATGTAACCCATACAATGCTTTGTCCAACTTGTAGACACGATTAGGGAACTTTGAGTCAACAAACCCAGGGGGTTGATCAACATAAATTTCTTCCTTCACCTTGCCATACAAGAAGGCAGTCTTGACGTCCATTTGGTAGACCGTGAAATTCATGTAGGAAGCATATGCAAGAAAGATGCGAATAGCCTCCAACCGAGCTACGGGAGCAAATACCTCAGTGTAGTCAAGACCCTCAATTTGTCGAAACCCGCGAACCACCAGCCTTGCTTTATTTCGCACGATTACACCCGAATCATCTTGCTTATTTCGATAGACCCAACGCGTGTCAAGAGCCCTTTTGCCCTTCGGTAAGTCAACCAACTTCCAAACCCCGAGCTTTTCAAACTGATTCAGTTCTTCATGCATTGCATCCACCCAGCTGGGATCATTCAAAGCCATGTCAACATTCTTCGGCTCTATTTGAGATATAAAGCATGAGTAAAGACATGCATTAACATCTCCACTTTGACTTCTGGTTTTAACTCCATCTCCCAGCTGGCCAATGATGTTATCGATCAGATGATCGCGTTGAATACGTGAGGGAATGTCTTGGCTGATATCATTGATAGAAACAGGAAGAGTGTGAATATTGAAACTTCCATCATTTACTGATTGATTCACATTAGATGAATCTGCTACAAACTCATTTGCGATTTCTTCGGGAAAGAGGAGCTCCATAAACGTTGGATTGACAGCGGAAGCATCTCTGGACATGAACTCTCTTTCAACAGGTGTAAGAGGTGGAGCATAAGTATTAGGAGTTCCATCTTGAACTTTTGACTCTGGACTATTAGGTTGATCAGATGGCTCCCCCTCCGGTGGAACAGAGGACTCCTCCCCAGATGGAGCAAAGGACTCCCCCTCAACCGTTGGAGGTCTGTAGACAACATCTTCGTCTTCGTCTTCATACACGATCTTCGAACCAGAAGAGGATCCACTTGAGCTATTCGAAGACACATTTAAAGATTTGAAAAGCGATGTGTAATCAAATAACCAGTCATGACCCACTCGAGCGTCTGTTTCATTCTCCTCCAGCCAGCGCACGTCATAGGATTCGACTATCTGCTTAGTCTTCTTGTTGTACATCCTATACGCAGTGCGCGCAGCATACCCTACAAAGTAACAATCATCGGCTTTGGCGTGGAATTTAGGGTTGGATTCCAAATGAAGAAGGGTGCAAGGACAGCCAAATACATGGAAATGGCTAACAGAGGGCTTGTGTCCATAGAGAATTTCATACGGTGTCTTCATCTGTGCTTTGTTGATTAGAACACGATTCTGCACGTAGCAAGCAGTATTAATCGCCTCGGCCCAGAAGAAAACAGGAAGCTTGGAATCACAAAGCATCGTCCTTGCGGCGTCTTTCAATGTTCTATTTCTCCTTTCAGCAACACCGTTCTGTTGAGGTGTGTGAGCTGAACTATATTGACGCACTATCCCTTTTTCCGCGCAAAAATGGTCAAGTACCGAATTTTTGAACTCAGTTCCATTGTCGGTACGAAGCGCTTTCACTTGATTGTTGGTCTGTTTCTCAATCATCACTACGAACTTCTTTATCAGGTCAGCAACCTCCGCTTTGTTGGATAAGAAGAAAACCCACGTAAACCGAGAGAAATCATCGATCACAACGAGGCAGTATGAGCTTCTGTTGATGCTCAAAACGTTGACCGGACCAAATAAGTCCATGTGTAATAATTGGAGCACTTGACTTATTGAGTTGACATGTTTGGGCAAGTGTGGTTTCCGATGGTGTTTGCCTTGAGCACAGGAAACGCACTTTTCAAATGTAATAAAGTCTCTGATGGGTAGGCCTCGAACCATCTCATTCTTGGCAAGACGATTCAAGTTTTTCGCGTTAGCATGACCGAGCCTTCGGTGCCACAGCATTGCATTTTGTTCGGCGACTTTTGAGAATAGGCAAGTGACTTGTTCAGGGAGATTTGTGTTCATGTCAATAATGTAAGCATTCCTATCCCGCTTAGATTTGACGAGGATCCATTCTTCCGGGATGACAATGCCTGGCTTTAAGATCATACATTCCTTGTCAGTAAAGTGGGTGGAGTAGCCTTTGTCACAAATTTGGGAAACACTCAACAAGCTGTGCTTTAACTCGGGAGCGAAGTTGACATTCTCAAAGCTTAACACTCCATTTGTAACAGTTCCTCTTTGCGTGATCTTTCCTCCATCTCCTCCCGCAAAGGAAACATACCCCCCATTAAAGGATTGAATTTCACTCAATTGGGATATGTCTCCAGTCATATGCCGGGAGCAGCCACTGTCGACGTACCAGGGACGAACGACATTCCTCCGCAACTGTCCCTGCAAAATGAGCGGAATCATTTAGATTTAGGAACCCAGGTCATTACAGTCCTGGGTTTCCTTTTTACTTTCTTTGAATTAATATTTAAAGATTTCAAACGAGGATCCTCATTCCTAATTACTTCAGAGGGTGGCAAAGATGGATTAGAAAGTGATTTAGGCTGCCATTTAAGTTTAGGTTTTACAACATTCTCTTGTGGGTTTGAAGTAGATTTCTTAGAAGTTTGCACAAAGCTTCTGGATGTTCGACCAGAAGTGGTTGAAGATCTAGAATTGCCTTTTGACGAAAACGATCTTGGCAGAGCCTTGTTCGTTTTTGGCAAACTCTCTTGAGATTTGTTGATAAAAACCTTTTTATTCTTTTGAAAAACAGTTCTTTTTCTGGTTCGGTCATCTTTCCAATCATCAATTCGAGAACAATTTCTTGAAGATTTTCTAATTAAAGATCTTCCTCGAGATTCGTTCTCTCCTCTTGGTGACAGATAGTTTACAAAGATCCTGTTATGGCAATTCCTAGCTATGTGACCACCAATGCCACAATTAAAACAAATCTGTTTATTGTTTGAGCTTGTGTTACATTTATCAGATTTATTTTCTTGAAAGACACTCTTACTTTTCTCAGAGGAGCATACATGAGAGACAGATTGTGATACAAGTGAGGGTGCCTCAGAATGTATGACATGAGAAATTGATGAATTTTCATGAGAATGACCATCATCAGAATTACCAAAAAGTTCATCAAACATATCAAAGAAATTGAATTCAACAGAATCAGAAATAGGAACGTCACACAAAATACTATCAGTCTTAACATCAGAATCACAAATAGGAATAGAAACATTAGAAATAGGAGCAGAAACAGAGTCACCAACTCCATGCTTTGCCTGATCTATAGGATGATCTGCAGAGGAAGAAGAAGCGTCAGTACTTTCAACATTTATAAATCCTCCTGAAACGAAGCCAGATGGATTGCCATAAACCATAAAAGATTCATTGGCAATCTCATCTTTAGACAAGGGTTGATACTGATAGGTATGATTATATGGAGGAGGCACGCTATCATATCCTAAACCCTTAGACTGATTTCTTTTAAAATCCATGCAATGATCAATCATGGTGGCAACTGCCTCACTTGATCCATCAAATTTTTTAAAAGCAAAGTTTGCAGAATTAAACCTTTCCTTCAATGTATCAAGTTCGGCAGTTAGCTCGTCATTTTGTCTTTTAACATAATTGTACAGTTCACATTTCTCACTGTACTCTGCCTGGATTCTTCTAAAATCGTTTATCTTAGCTTCTAATTGAGCTTTAAGAGGCTTTTGTCCTTTCCTAAGTTGGTAGCCCTCATATCTAAGGTCCTCTACTTCTCTACGCAATAATTGGATTTCATCACGAAGAACTTTAACATATTCTTTACATGCATAAGAACAGGATGGTAGGGTTACCTCGCTTATCTTGGACTCAGAAGAAGTAGACGCCATGAAAGCAAACTACAGCTCCATCATTTCTGCCTCGGGATCAGCTTCATCAGTCTTTAATGTTGCATCATTAATCTGAGCAAGGTGAGCATTTTCTGGCCCTGAAATGTTCAAAGCCTGAATCTGGTCCTCCCAGTCAAAGGACTGAGTGACCGTTGCGGTCTCACCATTAGCTGCAGCACCTGCACGGTTGTTTCCCACCGCAACCATCGTTCTGTTGTTGACCCTGCGATCTGGTTTAGGACATTCACGAGCAAAGTGACCCGGCTCGTGGCAGTTGAAGCATCTCAGCGTGCTCTTGCTGAATCCCACCTTCTTGTCAGCATTGATGCCCCAATTGCTCTTCCCAGTCTTCTTAGCAAACTGCTTGGCCCTGAAAACAGCCATAGCAATCTGCCACGTAATGTCCATCTCTTCTACGTCTTCAGGATGAATCTGGTCCAGGTCAGCAAATGACAGCTGAGGTGGAAGTTCTCCAGCCACAAAAGCATTATAGCAGTTAACAAGCCCAGTAGCTAGAGCCAGATTTTCATCAGTATCCTTAGGATTTGAGGAAGTGGCTACAGTAGGTACATTTGGGGAAGGAACAACTTGTGGGGAGATAAAGGATTGATTATGAGGATGAAGATTAGGTGATACAGCATCGAGGGTCTGAATTTGAGGTGGTTTAGCAGTAAATCCTTGACTTGAAGAGGACATGATCGAGGAAAGAGCATTGTTGGATGAGATCCCAAGATTTGCAGTAGAATATGAGCTCATGTGATTGATCTCTCTCTGTTTGTCATCGATATCACAAGATTTGATGATTGCCATGGTTTCAGCAAGAGTGAGGCGGTTTAGATCCTTAGTCTTCTTGATCACAGCAACATTCATATCCCATGATCTGGGAAGAGCATTGAGAAGTTTTTTGTTGATTTCTGACTTGGTCAAGTAAATCCCAGATATGTTCATATCCGTTGTGAGAGTTGTGAACCTCTGCAATTGAGCCTCAAGGGTCTCTCCTGGAATGTAGTTGAACATGTTGAACTTTTGTCTCAACATGTCCTGGCGACTCTCTTTCATATCCTCATTGCCCTCATAAACTTCAATTAAGGCTTCCCATAGATCTTTAGCTGAAGTGTACTCACGAAAACCTTGAGCAATATCAGGAGATAATGCCATAGTTAAAGTGGCTAAAGCTCTTTCTTGCTCTTCTATTTTCTCAAACTCCTCATCAGTGTAGTTTTCAACCGCCTTGTCAATCACTTGACCTGCAACTGTCGTAGTGATTCGAATAGGGCCTCTAAGTATGCTTCTCCATACCTTAAAGTCCTTCATTTTGATGTACTTTTCAATTCTATACTTCCATTCGGGAAAACCATCCGCAGACATTAATCTTGGAATTCGTGTGGTGGTGCCCATAACAGCATCAAGTTCATGGAAATGATTTTGACCTTGAGAATCCATTTGAAATTAAGCAAATTAAGCTCAAAATTTAAGTTAACAATTGAAAGGGTTTACGACCGTAAACCGAGTTTACGGTCCAGATGATTTTGACCGTAAACGGAGTTTACGGTTCTGAGCTTACGACCGTAAAATGTGTTTACGGTTGAACAGTTTACGGTTTGAACAGTTTACGGTTTGAGCAGTTTACGGTTTAACAGTTTACGGTTTATGTGTTTACGGTTCTTGAAGCTTGGTTTACGGTTTATGAAGATTCAAAAACCGTAAATAGAGTTTACGGTTGACAGCAAACTCCCAGAAAACCTTTATGAATACGATTTTTCAGTAGAAACGATTCCCTTCACTTCGTAAACACTAATCAGCAGGTTCGAACTTCAAAAATATCGGTTGAAATAGCCCAAAAATCGATTGAAAGAAGATTTAACACCGGTTCTTGCTCTGATACCAATTGTAAGGTCCAAATAAGGATCTTTACCGGTAGTTGCACAACAATCAATCACATAATAAGAGTAAGATGAAAGAAATCAAGCTTGCACACGATTATATTGAGAAAATCGTCTGGTACAACTCGATAGGACTTCTTTGGTATCAACAACAGCTAAAAGACTAACACCTCCTCTATATATACAAGACACGATCAAGACACAACCGCAAACTGGGTTTGCGACCGTAAACTGAGTTTACGGTCGTAAACTGTGTTTACGGCCGTAAACACAGTTTACGGTCGTAAACGTGTTTACGGCCGTAAACCCAGTTTACGGTCGTAAACAGACAAAATGTTCAACAGACAGCAAATAACCCGTATACACTATAACAGACTCATTCTGAACACAAAAACAGTGAAAGCCTGGACCAAACCATTTCCATGGTCCTTCAAAGGTGCTCCTCGTGCTTCTCTCTGGTTTTGGAAGACACCAAGATATCGTCTTGCATACCCGATTCATCAAATCCATAAACACCGCAAGTGCATTGGTGATCCGAAACGGCATCACCACGAACTCATAATGCCTATATCGAGTCTGGAATGCTGCATTCTCCATATCCTCCTCTCTCACTCTCACCTGATGATACCCATACCTCATATCGATCTTGGAGAACCAAGATGTACCCAACAACTGATCAAAGAGGTCGTCAATCCGTGGAAGGGGATTACGGTTCTTCACCGTCAATTTGTTCAGCTCCCAGTAATCAATGCACATCCGGTGTGAACCATCCTTCTTCTTAACGAACAATATCGACGCTCCCCCCGACAAACTACTAGGTCTGATTAACTGCTTGCCTAACAGCTCCTGAAGTTGAGAGGACAACTCTTGCATCTCGAATGATTCTAAACGATACGACGCCTTGGAAATCATAGTCGCACCTGGCACAAGATCAATCTTGAAATCCACTGTCTCTCGGGAGGCACACCGGGAAACTCCTCCGAAAACACATCAGCAAACTCCCTGACAACTGGCACATCTGCAACCGAGACCTGTTCCACAACCCGAATATCAACCACATAGGAAATATTACCCATACACCCATGTTGAATATACTGTCGAGCCCTGACCACTGAATAAAACCCTGACCCAACCCTGGTACCCTCTCCATAGATAACCAATTCTCCCCCACTTGGGGTTCGAACTATCACTCGCTAACCTTCGCAATCAGTCATAACATCGAACCTGCTCAGCCAGTCCATCCTAACTATTACACACGCATCCCCCATGGGGATCAGAATTAAATCAATCGGATAAGGTACTCCAAAAATCTCTAAAATACAACCCTGATAAACCCTAAATGCAGAAACCCCGTGTACGTTGGCGATAGAAACCCGCAACGGACACTCTAAATCGCTATGGGGCGTTTCAAATCCCTACTGAAAGATCGAGATACAAAGGACAGACTCACGCCCGAGTCGAATAATACAAGAGCAGGCAATAAATTCACTAATAAGGTACCTATCAGAAACATAAATATAAGCATACCATAATGAATTTGACAGAATAATAAATGGAAACATTCCAGTAACGATGTCTGGTGCCACCCTGGTCTCCTCTGTCGTAAGCTGAAAGCACGACCGCGAGCCTTCGGGGGATCCACTCGACCCTATCGTCCATCGGTGATCCTCAAGGTAGTTGGTGCTGGAGCCTACACCAGTCCCGCTGTGAGCAAAGGATAGTTGGCCTTAATATGGCCAACCTGCTCATAATGAAAGCATATCCTGGTGTTCGGTGCGGGGACATGTTGGAGACAGTCCTGGGCATAATGTCCATCCTTGCCACATTTGTGGTACCCAGAAGTAGATCAAAAAGAACCCTCATGAACCTTGTCGCACTTGCCACAAGTGCAGCCCCTCTGACTCCCAGATCTCGTATCAACGACCTTAAACCGACTTTCTTTTCTTCGTTCGTGATGCGAGGAGAAGAAGGTTGCAGCCTAAAAGCGATGAAGACCAAATTTTTAGAGTTGGCAGAAGATAGCAAATTTCTTAGGGTTATTCTAACTTGGGATTAACCTTGAATTTGGTTTTGAGTTCCTCTTATTATATGGGAAGGATTTAAACCCTTAATGGATAATTACTTGGTCGTTAAGTAATTAACCTTACGTTTGGTCGTTATCTGACTTTCAGATTCTTACACTTAATCCCTTATAGATCCACAAGTTCGATTTAGTTAATTAAAGACTTAATTAATTAACAAAATAGATACATATAATTCTTCTCTTGTCAATATTGCTTATATTTGTACTTGCATGTAACCCAAATGACCCGTAGATCAATAGTAATATTACCAACTGTTGTGACTGTGTGCATCATTTCCAACACAATACTTCTCGTATTCTTCAGTAATGGTTTCATAACTCAATTATTACTTATGAGTATAAATAGGTGTGTCAAAAACCTCTTAAGTGGCACACTAAGCCACTTATTAAGCTATTAATTTCAAATTTGGAATTTTATTGTTTCGACGACTTCCTTATGTTAAAACATAAACATATATGAAAACATGGATGATTTGGATACTAAATGCAAAAGTTATGAACAAGACAATAAAAAAGTTTGGGCGAGAGTTTGACTTGACTGAGTCAAATTTGTAACGCTAGTGTTTCTCGCTAGACATTAACAGGATATGTAACCGACGTTGGTCAACAATTGTAATCATTTGATGAATAAATAATACGAAATTGTTTGAATCTATGTGATTTATGTGTTTGTATTATGTGTATATAATATTAGGTTAAAACTTAATAAATATGGCTAAAAGATGTTAAAATAAAATATTAACTAGGATAAATAGCCTTGATGAAAGTTTAAGTAGTTGTGATGAGGATTTTGGGGATATAAGGAACGCTTAAATATGACTTCGTATTAAGAAGTTATGATTCGTCGAAGTTTCGCGTTCAACCCGATACGGCAAAGTACGTCATTGTTTATGAGCCTAAGTGATCTAAACGGAAGTCGTAGTAATCGTAAAAGCGAACTTGTGCATATAGATAACGTCCAAATCTGATTTCATATGAGGAAGTTATGATTTCGAAGTTTCATCGCCACAGTGCAAACACATAAATTGCAATTCGAATTGGTTGACTTTTATCCAAAACAACCTAAACGAGAGTCGAATATCTCATAAATAGGAGTATGTCGATATAAAGGCAGTCAAGAACGGATGTCGTATAAAAGATATATGAATTTTAAGCGGAATTTAACAGTCTAAGCCATCTAAAAATAATATATTAAAAATAAATTGAGAATTATCCGACAGAGTCTAAAAGAAAGTTGTAGTAATTATTGATAGCTACACGTGGATATAAAGAACGTCAAAAATAGAGTTTGTATGAAGAAGTTATGAAGTTTTAAAAATTCCCCAGCGACGCGAGCTTCTAGAAGCAACCACATCAAACCAGCCAACGAACGCCATGTGTCAGGAGGAGAGCGGCGGACCATAGCCAGGACGCGGCACGCCTCCCCTGTTTTCAACCTGTAAATATGATTTCAAGCTCATTTGTTTCCCCACACCATTCCAAACTCTCTCTCTCTCTCTCGAATTTCTCTCCATTTGCCCCAAAAGTTCTTTAGTATTTAGGATCTTTGGCAAGCTTTGAGGTCCATGAGAGCCCGGTTTAGAATCTATCGAGTCAGAGTTCTGCCAATATAATTTTTGGACTTTTTTCAGGAAAATATCTATAAGTTAAGTTACACTTATATTACTTTTGGTGTAACTTATATTTATATTCATAGTCGTTTTTTTGAATTTATAAATAAGCTTTATCAGTGTATCCAAGTCATTATATTGATGGATATACTTACGGGGGTGATGTCTAGGCTAGATTTAGTGAGGTGTTTAAAGTGGAAATTCCAAACAGTATACTTTGTATACCAAACGGATACTACCTCTGATATGATCTTACCTGGTTACTCCTAATTACTTGATAGATATTTATGTAAACAGTGGGATTGTTGAAGAATCTAGACTATCATTAGTCACCAGGGATATTAAACTAAGACTTAGTGATATGAACCTAGGTCACATCAAAGGAAAAGCTAAGTGCTGAAGCGAAGTGTTGCCCAACTTTCTAGTCATCCACTTTAACAAGTGAGTGCATAGTTACTTTCAGCTTACACATAGATATAAAGTATCTAGATGATTAAATGCTATGTTTTCCTATTACATGTGTTCCTGATTTTTGTGTTATATAAAATAATATGATTTTATTGGTTATAATTGTATTTGTATGCTCATATATAATATATTGGGTAGTTATGGTTGATGAAAGATGAAATGATGATGAGAGGACTTGACTATTGATGAACCGGTCATCTAACATAGTATTATGATGACCACAGACTATTCTAAACAATCCAGTGGAATGTTGGGCGAGAGTTTGACTTGACTGAGTCAAAATTGTAACGCTCGTGTTTCTCGCTAGGCATTAACAGAATATGTAACCGACGTTGGTCAACAATTGTAATCATTTGATGAATAAATAATAGTAAATTGTTTAAATTTATGTGATTTATGTGTTTGTATTATGTGTATATAATATTAGGTGAAAACTTAATAAATATGGTTAAAAAAATATTAAAATAAAATATTAACTAGGATAAATACCCTTGATGAAAGTTGAAGTAGCTGTGATGAGGATTTCGGGGATATAAGGAATGTTTAAATCTGACTTCGTATTAAGAAGTTATGATTCGTTGAAGTTTCGCGTTCAACCCGATACGACAAAGTACGTCGTAAATAGTGAACCTGAGATAGGTTGTTTATGAGCCTAAGTGATCTAAACGGAATTCATAGTAATTGTAGACACTGAAATTGCAATGCACTCCGACTTCATATGAGGAAGTTATGATATTTCGAAGTTTTGACACAACAATGCAGACACTGAAATTGCAATTCGAGTTGGTTGATTTTTAACCAAAACAACCTAAACGAGAGTCGAATATCTCATAAATAGGAGTCTGTCGATATAAAGACAGTCGAGAACGGATTTCATATAAAGGAGATATGAATTTTAAACGGAGTTTAATAGTCTAAGCCTTCTAAATATAATTTATTAAAAATAAATTGAGAGTTAGCTGACGGAGTCTAAAAGAAAGTTGTACTAATCATTGATAGCTACACGTTGATATAAAGAATGTCAAAAACGGAGTTCGTACGAAGAATTTATGATGTTTTGAAAATTCCCCAGCGACACGTGCTTCTAGAAGCAACCACGTCAAACCAGCCAACGAACACCACGTTTAAGGAGGAGAGCGGTGGACCAAAGCAAGGGCACGGCGCGTCTCCCGTGTTTTCAGCCTATAAATACGATTTCAATCTCATTTGTTTCCCCCACATGTCACACCCCCAAACAAGACGGCGGAAACGTCCGGGGGTGGATGACTTCATTTGTAGTATCACAACACAGGCATTATAGTAATCAGAGTACAAACAACTATTGTATTTAAGAAGTATAAGTATTTACATGTGTTTCATCATTGTATACTGAAACCAAATGGTTATACAAAAGAAGAAGACAAGACTCAAATAGCTCCATCTTCTCAAAAGCTCGGGGAGTACCTGTCTACTGGTTCCCTGAGAATACAAGTAATTTGAAAAGAGAGTATCAACATAAAGTTGAGTGAGTGCATAAGTGTTTATGTTTGAAAGAATGTTTTTTGTTTCTTGAATATGTAAATTGTTCCAGAAAATCCTATATTTTCTGTTGTATATGAAAAGTAGTTTTAATCACATAAAACTGTTCTGTTTGTAAACCAATGTTATGTATTTGTATTCCTTTTGTAAAACTTGTAACTGTGAGTGTGCCTGGTTCCACCAGCTGTTATTGTAAACTGTAATATAATATTGTAAATTGTATCTTGTAAAACTAGTACATTGAAAATGTACTTATGTTTTATTAATTATACACTAACGTATTGTTAATATCTTTTTAATGAGTTATTATAACCATACTGACTAGATGGCCTGACCCAACGCATTGAAAGCGTTGAAAGCTGTTGATAACAACTGTCACTCGTAGGCGTGTATTCCTGACTATAGCTAGCCGTCTGAGTGCAGGGTTGTCAATCCCAATATAGGTCTATACACACATTGTTTCGATCCCTGGATGGAGATTCTGGTTATAATGTCAGGACTTTAACTATGTTGTTTAAATAAATTAAACAATCTATATCAAATGACTCATAAAAAGCATATAAACGATACATGTATATTAGTTATGAAAACCCAATCATTCTGAAATAAATGATTGACAGTATGTTCTTGAATTAGTATTCTTAACATGTATATGAAAGATGTATACTCTTGATTAGTTTTGAATCAAATATTTGTTCTTGTAAAACAATGTACTTTAGTATACTTGAATCGTGAATTAATATTTTGTGAATCATAAATTATACCTATTATAATTATATGTACTTTTTGAATTGATACTGAGTATTCATGAATGTAACCCCTTGCTCAACATGTTACAAAGGGTTTTTGAACTTAATGAAATAACTTTTATACTTATATACATATACAAATATATATAAGTAAAATTTAAATGACACTCGGACAAATAACTAATACTTATAATCCCACATCCAAATAAGGAAAAGGAACCAAAGTGGGTTATCAGTCCTAAGCCTTTTAAATCTTATGTATATATATATATATATATATATATATATATATATATATATATATATATATATATGATTTCTGGGGAAAAATATAAGTTTATAAAAAACATTTAAAAGAAGTTTAATATTTTGAAATACTTTTGGTGTCTTGATGTCATTTTAACACAATCTTTGAAAACCAATTGAATTGATGATAACTAAAATCCATTTTGATAAGATGTTTAAAATCTTTTGTTTATAACACAAAATCTTTGTGTTAGACTTGTATTCCCCCCCCCCCCCTTAAAACAGTAAGGGAGAATTTCATATATACCCTTCTTAAACATCAAAATATCATATTTACCCAACTTCATTTCTAAATATCATATTTACCCTTCATAAAATTTCTAAATATCATATTTATCATTCATAAAATTTCAAAATATCATATATGTCCTTTTTAAACATCAAAATATCATATATGCCCTTCTTAAATATCAAAATATCGTATATGCCCTTGTTAAACATCAAAATGTCAATGATAATATCTAAAATATCCTCCATCTACAACATGATAATAATCAACAACAACAAAAACTAAACAATCAAAATATACATTCCATAGAGAGGATTGAAGATGAATCTTTTTGTTTGTCAAGAGGGTGACATTCCAACAATTTAGAAGTTCACATTCCATTATCATAAACGTAAGATTAATATGGTTAAAAATTTTAATTATTATAACAATTCTAAGGTATAAAAAATTATTATAAAATATTAAAAACATTATAAAAAATAATTTGGGCAAATATGATATTTTGAAGGTTTATGAAGGGTAAATATGATATTGAGAAATTAAGTTGGGCAAATATGATATTTTCAGGTTTAAGAGGGGTATATATGAAATTTTCCCAAACAGTAAAAACTATGAAAATACGGGGGTATGAACTCACCTTTTGGAGGGTGATTCAAATGATGATTTGGTATAGGATGTTTAGTTCCACGAGTGAAATCCCGCAACAAAACAAGTCCTATATAGTTATTTGTATAACATATATGCATCCAATTAGCTAATATAATCTTAGGAATGATTGGAAATTGGACTAATTTGTAAGTATAACTTACAAATTGCAGTGTTAGAAGCTAAAATAGAATCTGATAGGTGTTCACGGCCAAGAGAGGGGTGTTCACGGCCCTAGCTTGAAGGGTTCACGGCCTAAGCTTGAAGGGTTCACGGCCCAATGTTCTTGAATGATTGAAGAACACTTTATGATCCTAAGCACGTTTCTAAGAAGATTCAAAGGTTTTTAGGTGCTTGTTCTTCGTGTTCTTCGCATGTTCTTCGTGAAAAATAGATTAAATTAACGAGTTTCAATCTAATATAAGAAGATTGAAAGATGTTCTTGAAGTGTTAACAGGATCAAGAAATGATACCTATTAGATCTTGTGAAGAACTAATGATTATTGCTTGAATATGATGAGAAGGGATGAATATAACATGTTCTTGAGGAGAGAGGTTGTTCTTTGTGTTATTGGTTGATGATACTTGAGAGAAAATGGCTTGGAAAGGTGTTTGATAATGTAAAAAGTGAAGAAAAATCGGCTGAAATGAATATATATGCGAGGGTTCACGGTCCGAGGGGTTCACAGCCGTGAACCTCGTATACGGTCCAAAGTCGGTTGGCCGAGAAAGGTTTACGGTTGCAAGTTTGCGGCCCGAAGTCTGATCACGGCCGGAGCCTGATCACAGTCCGAAGTTCACGGCTTTCATGTTCACGGGTCGCACGTTCACGGCCGAAGTATTCCTGGTCCGAGGTTGGTGTACGGTCCGAAGGAAAAGAAGGAAATGCATGCGAGACTTCTCGGTTTTTAAGCATTTCTCTTCCAAATTTAACCACAATTATTTTAAGGATTTGTAATAAACAAAGGTTATTATTTGAACCTTAATAAAACCCCAAAACAATAAAGAAGACTTTAGTTGACCCAAGTTTGACTTTGGTTGACTAGGGTTGACTTTACAAAGAGAAGATCACGAGGTTTTACACCACACCATTCCAAACACACACACACACACTCTTTTTTTTTTCTCTCTCTCTCTCTCTCTCTCTCGAATTTCTCTCGATTTAGCCCAAAAGTTCTTTAGTATTTAGGATCTTTTGGCAAGCTCTAAGGTCCGTGAGAGCCCAGTAATTAGAAGATATCGAGTTAGAGTTCTGCCAGTATAATTTACGGACTTTTGTCAGGAAAATCTTTATAAGTTAAGCTACAGTTATATTACTTTCAGTGTAACTTATATTTATATTCATAGTCATTTTTATGAATTTATAAATAAGATTTATCAGGGATTCCAAGTCATTATACTGATTTATATACATACAGGGGTGATGTCTTGGCTAGATTTAGTGAGGTGTTTAAAGTGGGAATTCCAAACAGTATACTTTGTATATATACCAAATGGATACTACCTCTGATATGATCTTACATGGTTATTCCTAATTACTTGGTAAATATTGATGTAAACATTGGGATTATTGAGGAATCTAGACTATCATTAGTCACCAAGAATATTAGATTAAGACTTAGTGATATGAACCTAGGTCACATCAAAGGAAAAGCTAAGTGTTGAAGTGAAGCGTTGCCCAAATTTCTAGTCATCCACTTTAAGAAGTGAGTGCATAGTTACTTTCAGCTTACACATAGATATAAAGTATCTAGATGATTAAATGTTATGTGTGCATATTATCTATGTTCCTGATATCTATGTTATATAAAATAATATGATTTTATTGGTTATAATTGTATCAATATGTTCATATATAATATATTGGGTAGTTATGGTTGATGAAAGATGAAATGATGAAATGATGATGAGAAGACTTGACTATTGATGAACCAGTCATCTAGCAGAGTATTATAACGACCACTGACTATTCTAAACAGTCCAGTGGAACGTTGGCAGACTCACAGCCTATATGTGTTAATGAATTGCTTTCATTTGATGTACTCTATCCCCATTATGGTTACCTTATTGACATATATCGCTATGGGAATCCCCTAAGCAATATTGTCTACCTTTTGTTGATGATGATCATTAGGATAGGTCCCTTGAGATTAGTAGGATCAGTATATGAGAATAACGGGAATAGGTAATTAATCAGGTAAATTATTTGATGTGAAATATATAATTAAATAACTTAATTAATCTGGGTTGAAAACCCTATGTGCTCACCAGACTCCCAAGTCTGACCCACTTAGTTTCTTTGTATCACAGGTAGCGGTACGAAGGCACAAGGATGATGAGTGATTTGAGGAGTTATTAGGCCATAATATAATAAATTGTTGTAAAGCCTGACAGAACAAGTTTATGCTTATGTATATGTATCGAATTATGACATCACAAGGTTTTATAAGCATAACGAAAAGTTTTAAATTGGCCGTGAAAATTGAGGATGTCACAAAATTAACAGAGCAAGGCGACTCGACCGAGTCACCTTCATCACAACTCAAAACATTTATAAACAACTTAGATGTTGTCAAATAGTGTTCAAAGTTGTTATATACATATACAAATCATTCACAAAGGTGTTGACATACTCATAACATAATTAAAACAATCTCATCAATTATTCTTTTAGATGTATTGAAGACTTAATCACTTTAAATGGATTTTTATGACCAGATTATTTAGTTACATTAATAACAACGTCAAATGAGGCATGAACTCCAAAATAAAAGCCTAGATTCCATATAATTATTAAATCATTGTATAAAACATCCGATTAATTTTCAATTGATTCATCAAGGTTACAAACTGATAAACATCTCCTTTCCATCATTTGAAATCATGATTTCAACAAAAGCTAAATAAAAATTTATTGATCCAAATGTTTAGAAATGATTAAAAGTCGTTTATTCTCAAATAAGTTACCATTAGTTACAAAATGTCATAATCTTATAATAATTATGAACTGTCAACACTTTGAGTTTCGATCTGACTTAATGACTTAATCATTATCAAATTTCAATGTATTCATGTAACATCTTGTTTCGAGAAGTTTCTAATTTTGGTATTGTGGACAATAAATGGATCCAATAAAAGCCTTGGTCTTCAATGGAATAGTGTTTAGACCATATTAGATGTTGATAATATTGGTTATGTGATCTAAGCCCTTGGTTTGTGTTTTGGAGTCAAAGGGTAAAATGGGAATAGTGATGTTTCGGACTTATTTCATGGAATGTGGTTTTTAATTCGACATATGTTAAGCCAAAGTTAACTAGATAGAAGTGTGGGCTTGTGAATACCTTTTTTTGGATATAAAGATCGCCGAAAACAGATAAAGTTAGAAACTTTATCCATTAAGACCTCGGAAAGAATCATATTTGAGCTTTGGAGCTCTTGAAATAGGAAGAAATGGATTAAGCTCGTTTGAGTTGTTCAGGCCAGTCCCGACGGCGTGGCTTTGGCTGCCACGACGTGGCGACTTGGGAATCAGCGACTATTCTGGCATTTAGTGCCCACGACATGGCCAAGGAAGGCCGACGACATGGAGAGCTGTTGTTGGCAATTTTGACCGTTGACTTTTTGACCAGTTTGAATTTTGGTCAAGCTTGGGTAGAATTGAACATCTGACTAAGGATTGGTTTCGGTTTGGCTTTATGGAGCTTTGGTTGGATGTTTTGTTGTTGAGGTAGCTGTTGGGCGTCTATGAATAGTTCACGTGAGTCTCTTCACTGTACTTGTGGGTCGAAGGCACCAATGTCGGCCCACTGGATTATGTTGTAGGATGATAGTTGTCTTTGTGACACTTACTGACATGCCAGTATGTGCTTGTTTTGTTTATAACTCAAGCTAATAAGCTTAGATGTAGGGTTGAAATAGACCCATACTAGTTGAAGATATACCGTGGGAGACGGAAGGGACTCAGAGAGTCGGAATGGACTTAGGGATTCAGAAGGGACTCATGGGTGAAATAGACCTGTTACAGCTCTATATTGATGTGTATGTATGGTATGTGGTATTTTGGAGAACTCACTAAGATTCGTGCTTACGATTTATGTTTAAAATGTTTTCAGATACTTCTAGTTTCAAAAGGAAGGACCCAACTTGATCGCACTGCATCCCCTATAGATTTATTCCGCGTTGACTGTTTACAATTTACTCTGATGTTTTGGGAATACTTTCACTCTGACAGTCTTTTGGAACAAATGAATGAATTTGATTTAATTAAATGAAACTTTTATTCGGTATTTTTGGGGCGTTTCAATTCCATTGACTTATTGATAAAAATCAATTAATTGAAAAGCTTGGAAACCTCATATAAACCACAAGTTATCTTGAAATACTCATTGGACCAAACAACTACTATATAGCCAAATAATGGATTCCTTGGCTTATAATGAGATTAGAAACATGAAATTCGTTTTGAAACAACGTTACTTCCATAAAGTCGGTGTCAAATTCAAGATTTACCATTGTTGTATCATGAAGCTTCAAAAAAACTATTTAAAATATGTTTTAAGCATTGATTGGTAAAAAAAGGAAAGTATTATTAGGATTAATAAGTCATGACTCGAATCATCCATACATGCTTTAAATTAACATGATTTTTGAATTTGGATTTTTCACACCAAAACCCTTGATCAATTTTTACGAAGACGGTGAAGAAGGTAATACATCTCTTAAGTTGTTAAGCATTTTTTAGCACAAAAACATTATAATGCACCTTTTGTCCACTTATATTTCCTTCAAACTAATGAAATTGCCATTTTAAGCTCTCCCTCTCTCTCTCTAAGTCATGATCAATCTATTTCAGTGGTAGATGATGGCTAGCTAACATAACACTTTGGTCATTTGACAATTCTAGTCCATATATTTTTTTATTTCCAAGGCATTCCACATTTTAAGTTAGTATTTAAATAAACTTCTATGACCATAACTAATGTCCTAAAGTAAAATCACCCCTATAGATTAGTCCTTAGACTAATTCAATACTACATGATAAGTTTTGCTAATTTGTTATTTATAGTCCTTACTCCAAAATGTTATGATTTCAAGTCTAAATAATAATATTCAAACTTATTGTTCTTCTTTACTATCATAATCTCTCATACACACCCACCCATCTTACCCTCACCCTACTTTAACCCCACCTTCATCAATTCCCCTATCCTACCTACACTCACACCCACCCCAAACCTTCCCTAACAACCACACTTGCACACCCATATCCACCTGAATTATATATAATCCACCCACCCATCCTACATATACCTATACCTCCCACCTAAACCTTCATAACCACCCGCCCACTCTCATACCACAAACACTCATACATATTCATACCCACAGCCATACTAATATAATAAAAAGGTACTTTGGTCATATTACATAAGTTATTATCCTATTCATTTGACAAATATACAACCAAACTAAAAACATATTTCATTTTATGTCAACAAAACACATAATTGATCCTAATTCCTTCATATTCCAACTCATCTGAAAGCTTTCATTCATTCTTAAAACATTATGCGAACCAAACGCCCCTTAAAGTTAACTTATATGTGGATATTACTTTTCAATTATGTAACTGACAAAATTTCAGACTTTTAATAACAAAATATGATTTCATATATATTATGTATTTGCATATATCGAGCCATTTAATGCACATCTTTTATACTTATTTGAACCAATGGTCGGAGATGCAATCCACACCGTTCATATCTAACTGATGCGACCGCTAAATTTCATAATCCGTGTCTTTCCTAATCGACCAATCAAAGCAACTCTCAATTGCCTATATAAACATATCAAACATAACCTCATTTTACACAACTAAGCATTTTACTTTCCTTTTAATAAGCCCTCTTTTTCATCAAATATTTATCTTGTTCTATATCTTTCTTTCTCTAACAATGGTTGAGAAAACAATAAACTTGAAGAAAGCATCGATTGAAAAGAACATTAGAAATGAGAATACCCCCTCGAAGGATTTAACCGGAACAAGTCCGGAGAAAAAAAAAGACGGAATAAGAAACCCGTGGAGTCGTATAAAACATACATCTTCAAGGTCTTGAAGGAGGTCCATGGTGACATTGGGATCTCAAATAAGGCGATGGAGATCATGAACTCGTTTGTTAATGATATGTTTCAAAAAATTGCACAAGAAGCTTCAAAGCTGACAAGATACAACAATAAGAGCACCTTATCGGTGAGGGAAATTGAGACTACTGTCAAGCTTGTGCTTCATGGAGCATTGGCTAAGCATGCTGTGCAGGAAGGCACCAAGGCTGTGGCAAACTTTACTAGGTCTTAGATAGACCTTTTTGTGTTTGTTTTAATAACCTATAAATGGAAAAATAAATAAATCTATGCTATAAAAAAGTTGATTTACAACTTAATTATGTTATAATCCATTTGACAAAATGAAATGGATGATTAGATTTTATATTCGATGTTATGACTTGAATCTTACAAAAATGTTTCTCACGAAGCCATATATAACACAAATTTATAGCTAAATTATATTAGAGAAACAAATATCACGGACTGGTATTGTAAAAAAAATGTTTGGTTTTTTAAGTTGCACACGAATTCATAACTTACTGAAATATTAAAAAAAAAGGCAAGTCTTGTAATTTGAAGCTTGACCGATAAGATTTTTAAAACTTTTAATCTCCGGTAAATGTGTGAACACTGGTCTTAAAGTTTAAACAAATCATTCTTCTAGGTTAGTTATGTAAATGCTATTTATATTTTATATAATTCGAAATCAAAATAACTGTTTTTAAAATCATCAACATCAAGCCGCCACATTCACTGCTGAAGTGGGTCTTAAGTAGTTCATGTGAGGGTCTTGATGAGGTCAAGTGTGTAGAAGGAAGACATTGAAAGATATATATCTTGAAAAGAAATTCATTAAGATTTCAATTATGACCTAATTTAAAGTATGATTGGCTTAGATTGTGTTTTTTGTTAAGACGAGTTGATGGAATATCGTGAATCATGCGTTTATCTCATAAATGAGCGACTGAGTTGGACGGACAATACGGGGCTCTGATACAGTAAAAAGGAGGTTCAATTAGTAATTTAAATGGCTTTATACTTCACTTACCAGCATTCACACCGTGAATCTGAACTAAAAGTTCGGTTTTTTTTACATCCCCATAAGTGTCTATTTAAATAGTACCAAAAATTATGAATTTGGATAAATATTTATTTTATTTTTCCAATAAAAATCAGGCTATATATATATATATATATATATATATATATATATATATATATATATATATGATCAAATAAGAAGGGAAAATTTAGTAGGAAGATAAGAAATTTTTTATACATACTTTTTTAGCAAACAAACGAAATGAATCATTAGATGATTTAAAAGTAAGATGATTCATAAGAAAAAAATTCACAAAAAAACACATTCATGATTCATTATGAAGTAAATCAATAAAAAATATAACATCTTGTTTCGAGAAGTTTCTTATTTTGGGATTGTGGACAATAAATGGATCCAGTAAAAGCCTTGGGCTTCAATGGAATAGGGTTTAGACCCTATTAGATGTTGATAATATTGGTTATGTGATCTAAGCCCTTGGTTTGTGTTTTGGAGTCAAATGGTAAAATGGGAATAGTGATGTTTCAGACTTATTTCATGGAATGTGGTTTTTAATTCGACATATGTTAAGCCAAAGTTAACTAGATAGAAGCGTGGGCTCGTGAATACCTTTTTTGGATATAAAGATCGCCGAAAACGGATAAAGTTAGAAACTTTATCCATTAAGACCTCGGAAAGAATCATATTTGAGCTTTGGAGCTCTTGCAATAGGAAGAAATGGATTAAGCTCGTTTGAGTTGTTCAGGCCAGTCCCGACGGCATGGCTTTGGCTGCCACGACGTGGCGACTTGGAAATCAGCGACTATTCTAGCATTTAGTGCCCACGACATTGCCAAGGAAGGCCACGCCATAGAGGACTGTTGTTTGAAATTTTGAGAACTCACTAAGCTTTGTGCTTACGATTTATGTTTAAAATGTTTTCAGGTACTTCTAGTGTAACACCCATAAAATCATGCCAAATTTGAACTTTTAAAAACATTTCAAAACCATTAAATCATTACAAACTTGTTTTCAAAATGTATAATATCAGATTTTTCACATAAACATAAACAAAACATGAGGAGCTGTACGATCACGTCTTTGCCTTGCCGCGATCCCTTGATGTACCTGAAACAATAAACTGAAACTGTAAGCCCGAAAGCTTAGTGAGTTACCCCCAAAATACCAACCTCATATAACCATAATCATATCGTATCAACAAATACATAACAACATGCATAACGAGCCTTCAGCCTGACTGGACCGCCTCGCAGGGCCTACAGCCTATCTGGATCGCTCCCGAGCCTTCGGCCTGACTGGACCGCCTCGCAGGGCCTACAACCTATCCGGACTGCTCATCGGGTATGTTGGCCTACAACACAAAGCAGGACCACCTCAACCCAACTCCCAATCGACAAACATGTGCACATAAATATCATACGCTAGCTCATATCATATAACAGTCAAACCGATCTAGCAGATCACTAATCATAGCAACATCCCAATAATCGAGGTACAGACCTAACCGGTCACTATCATAGCATCATCCTATAATCAGGACACTGACCTAACCAGTTCACTAAGCATAAGCATATCACCATCCTAATTACCACGATATAAACAATAAACATATCATGCCATAATCCGGATACGAATCCATAAAGGGCCGGCCTTGGTGCCTTAGACCCTATTGATATAGTGAGGATAACTCACCTCGCAACTGTCGACTCGAAAGATAAGCTCAACCTCTCGGATCACCGACACAAAATCCACCACTTATAGTTACCATAAAACCATTTCCATAAATTTCCAAAAATACCCCCAGAGGTCAAACTGGTCAACCCTTGGTCCAAGTCAAAGTCAACGGTCCATGTTGACCCAACTCGTCGAGTGCAGCTAGAAACTCGTCGAGTTTTTTAAGAGTTCCGAAGGTCATAAAACCCTCACTGACTCGCCGAGTTTCCGACCAACTCGTCAAGTCTATGCGTGTCCAAAAGTCGGGAAAACCCTAGTTGACTCGCCGAGTCACCCTACTGACTCGCCGAGTCCATGACAATCTTCATCGAACTCGCCGAGTTGACCATGCAACTCGCCGAGTCGCTTCAGTCCATATCCATACAGATGCTTATTAAGCCATCTTAAGATTCCATATTGCAGATCCAACTTCCCAAGGCATGTTTATCACGTAAAGTTGCAAACTTTACGTGCATGCAAGGCTCTAAAGTCTTATAATGACAAAACCAAGCTTGTAATGGAGTTTTACACTTGAGGAGAGGTTCATAGTTGCCAAATCTGAAAACTTTATGGACTTAGAGACCAAGGAGAGTCCAGATCTGAAGTTACAACTTCAGATCTTAGCTTATACCCATGAATGGCTTCTTATTATGCTAGAAAAGCCCTAATCTTTAACCAAATGAGATCTAGAATGAAATAAGGTCAAGGTAACGACTTGATACCTTCCACTAGATGCCACCTAGGTAGATATCAGATCCCCACAAGTTCCTTGCTTTTAGTCACTTGATCTCCAGGATCTTCTCACCAAGAATCCTCTTCCAAAGCTTAAAACACACAATGGAGCACATACACACACACGTATTAGGGTTTTACTGAGCTCTCAAGGGACTGTAAAGAGGCTGAAGGAGGCTTATGATTCTTTAAATAGGGTGCAAAACCACGAAAATTAGGGTTTCATCCCCCAGCTCCTACTCCTCGAGTCCATTCTTGGACTCGGCGAGTAGGTCACTTAAACACGTGGCCCAACCCGCTTCTACTCGACGAGTCAGGGCATCCAACTCGTTGATTAGACCTTGCAATTAATGAAAAATCAAAGCTATAAAATTATCACCTGAGAGTCGGGGCGTTACAATTCTCCCCTACTTGAACTAGACTTTGTCCTCGAAGTTTGCCACGGTGAACAACTCCGGATAGTGCTCCCACATCTCTGCCTCCGGCTCCCACGTCCACTCGGACCCTCTTCGGTGCTCCCACTGTACCTTTACCAAAGGTATCTCCTTCTTCCGTAGAACCTTTACTTTCCTTTCCAGGATGGCCACGGGCCTCTTAACATAATTTAGGTGCTCATCGACCTGAATGTCATCCAATTATACCACCACCTCCTGATCCATAATGCACTTCCGCAATTGCGAAACGTGAAAAGTGTTGTGGATCTGACTGAGCTCCTCCGATAGGTCTAGTCTGTAAGCCACCTTGCCAACCCTGGCAATAATCTTAAATGGCCCAATATACCAGGGACCCAATTTCCCCCTCTTCCTGAAGCGGATCACACCCTTCCAGGGTGAGACCTTCAGGAGTACCATGTCCCCAACCTAGAATTCTAACTCAGATCGGCGGCTGTCGGCGTAACTCTTCTGCCGACTTTGAGCGGTCTGCAGTCGCTGCCTAATCTGCTGAATTTTCTCGGTAGTCTGCAAGACTACCTCCGTCCGCCTCATCACCCTATGTCCGACTTCACCCCAACAAACCGGGGTGCGGCATTTCCGCCCATACAACAGCTCGAAAGGCGGGGCGCCAATGCTGGAATGATAGCTGTTGTTGTAGGCGAACTCTGCAAGGGGTAGGAGGGAATCCCAACTCCCACCGAAGTCTATGACACACGCCTTCAACATATCCTCGAGGGTTTGAATGGTCCGCTCGCTCTGACCGTCGGTCTGCGGATGAAATGTTGTGCTAAAATGCAGCCGCATGCCCAGTTCCTCGTGGAACTTCTGCCAGAAACGGGAGGTAAATATAACATCTCAGTCGGAAACAATGGAGACCGGAACCCCATGGCGAGCTACAATCTCTCGAACATATACGTCGGCCAACTTCTCGGCCGATGAACTCTCCCGTACATCCAAGAAATGGGCACTCTTGGTCAATCGATCTACGATGACACATATATCATCAAATCCCTTCGTCGTCCTCGGTAACTTGGTAATGAAGTCCATCGTGATCTGTTCCCATTTCCACATAGGAATCTCTAGGGGCTGCAGCATACCATGCGGCCTCTGATGCTTGGCCTTGACCATCCTGCATGTCAAGCACCTCTCGACATACTAAGCGATTTCTCGCTTCATACATGGCCACTAGTAACTCAAACTCAGGTCTCGGTACATCTTGGTGGCCCCCGGGTGAATAGAGAAGTGAGACTTATGAGCCTCCTCCATGACTTTCTGCCTGACCCCACCAGACATCGGAACCCACACCCGACCGCATCGGGTTAATAATCCCCGACTATCCTGCACAAACCGGGTGTTCTCACCCTGGATCCTCTCCAATTTCCAGTTCTCTGGTCGCATGCCCTCGACCTGAGCATCTCTGATCAAACTCACAAGCGGAGAATCCAATGATATCCTCATACATATCGCTGGGGTGGAAGACCCAGCGAACTTGCAGCTCAAAGCGTCCACCATCACATTCGCTTTACCGGGGTGGTAAAAGATCTCGCAATCATAGTCCTTGACTACATCTAGCCACCTGTGCTGCCTCATGTTCAGGTTCGGCTGATCCATGATGTGTCTCAAGCTCTTATGATCCGTGTATATGGTACAACGGACCCCATATAGGTAATGCCTCCAAATCTTGAGAGAGAATACCACCGCCCCCAACTCCAGATCATGCATAGGGTATCTCGTCTCATGCGGCTTCAACTGTCGCGATGTGTAGGCTATCACTCGTCCTCTCTGCATGAGGACCGCCCCCAAACCTGTGATGGATGCATCACAGAGCACCACAAAATCCTCAACTCCCTCCGGGAGAGTCAAAACTGGAGCCTCGCACAAACGTTTACGGAGGGTCTCAAACGCCCTCTGTTGCTCAGGGCCCCACCGGAAATCCACCCCTTCCTCGTCAGACGAGTGAGGGGTACTGCAATCTTGGAGAAATCCCGAATGAATCTCTAGTAGTACCCTGCTAATCCCAGAAAACTCCTGATGTCTAAAGGAGATCTTGGCACCTCCCACTGCATGACTGCCTCGATTTTGGTCGGGTCGACCAAAATCCCGTCCTGGTTAAAGAGATGTCCGATGAACTGAACCTCTCGTAACCAAAACTCACACTTCAAGAACTTGGCATAAAGTCGTTCTCGTCTCATAACTCCCAATAACTCCCTGAGGTGCTCCTCGTGCTGTTCTCGGGTCTTGGAATGCACCAAGATATCATCTATAAACACGATAACCGAGCGATCAAGCATCGGTCTGCAAACCCGATTCATCAGGTCCATAAATATTGATGGCGCGTTGGTGAGCCCAAACGGCATCACCACGAACTCATAATGTTCATAACGGGTCTGAAATGCGGTCTTTTCCACGTCCTCCTCTCTGACCCGGACCTGATGATACCCCGACCTCAAATCTATCTTGGAGAACCAAGATGCACCCTGCAACTGATCAAAGAGATCATCTATCCTCGGGAGTGGAGAACGGTTCTTTACCGTCAACTTGTTTAACTCCCTATAATCTATGCACATCCGGTGCGAACCGTCCTTCTTTCTGACGAAGAGGATCGGTGCTCCCCATGGATAACTGCTAGGTCGAATGAAGTACTTGCCCAGCAGTTCCTGCAGCTGTGAAGACAGCTCCTGCATCTCGGGCGGTGCCAACCGGTACGACGCCTTGGCGATAGAAGCCGCACCCGGCACCAGGTCGATCCGGAACTCGACCTGTCTCTCCGGAGGTACCCCTGGTAACTCCTCCGGGAACACGTCAGCAAACTCTCTAACCACTTGAACTCTGAAACTGGAGTCTGACCTCTGACCCTGCATATCCATCACATATGCTAGATAACCCGCACACCCGTGCTGAAAATACTGCCGAGCCCTCGCATCCGAACAAAACCCTGATCCCACTCTGGTGCCCTCGCCATATACAATCAGTTCTCCCCCACTTGGGGTTCGAATAACCACCCGCTGGTCCTCTCAATCTATCATAGCACCAAATCGACTAAGCCAATCCATCCCCACAATCAAACACACCTCCCCCATGGGAATCGGAATCAAATCTATCAGGAAGGACACTCCGAAGATCTCCAACTCGCATCCTCGGTTGACCGAAGAAGCAGAAAATTTGTGTTCGTTGGCGATAGAGACTCGCAACGGACACTTTAGCTCGCCTACTGGCACACTGAACTCCATACTAAATGCATGAGATACGAAAGACCGACTCGCCCCCGAGTCAAATAAAACCAATGCAGGCAAGGAGTTCACTAAAAACGTACCTAATCACAAGTAAAACAAATAAGCATAAAACAGATATAATAAATGAGATAAAGAACATAAACATACCAGCAACCACATCCGGTGCTGCCCTGGCCTCCTCGGTTGTATGCTGGAAGGCACGCCCCTGAGCCTTCGGAGGCTCTGCCTTAACTGGCCTCCCATCCGCAATCCTCAATGTAGCCGACGCTGGAACCTACGTCGGCCTGGCTGCGAGCTGTGGACAGTTGGTCTTCACGTGACCAACCTGATGACAATGATATCATATCCTCATATCTGATGCAGGGGCGGACTAGCGACAGTCCCTAGCATAGTGCCCCTCCTTGCCACACTTGTGGCACCCACTACCCGCTCGACAAGCTCCAAAATGACCCTTGCCGCACTTTCCACAAGTGTGGATCTACTGACCCCCGATCCTAGAATCAGCGGTCTTAGACCGCTTCGGTGCCGGCTGAGACTATGTCGGGGCCTGACATTTCTCCCTCAACTGCAGCTCAATCTCCAACTCACGCCGCCTAGCGGCCTCCTGTAGATCCAGTAGAGTATCACATCGCTGTGTGGCAACAAACTGACTGATGTCCTTCTTGAGTATGCTCAGATAAAGATTCATCTGAGCCTGCTCGGAAGCAAACTCCAAGTAAAACATCGCCCTCTCAGTGAACATACCGGTGATCTCTGTCACCGACCCAGATCCAGTCACAAAGCGTCTCGTAACCACCATACTGAAAGTATAACAGGAAGATATCAGACAATCTGCATAAATAACTAGGAACCAACTCCCGACAAAACGCTAGGGGTTGTGACTTCCTTACTACGCGTATGGGTCCTGTGCTTTCAGTAGTACGGGCCCATACTACCTTCCACACCTACCCATATTTGTCTCAAGTATCACCACAACACCCTAACAATATATATATATATATATATATATATATATATATATAAACATAACGAGCACTCAATCCTCACTCCTGGAGGAATGCTAAATATCCCATAACTGGCCTCCCGACCTCGCATGACCCACCCATCCATGAAACTTTTGATGGGTTTTAGGTAAAACAAATAACCTAGAAAACAATTCCTAAGTTCACATGCAACCTACTTTGGATCTATGTTTTAACTATTGAACATATAACTTTGAATTGCAAAACAAGAACCCTAGAGGAGAGAGGCTAATTTCAAAATTAACAAACTAGGGCTTAGGAGTTACATACCTTTCAATTGTTATAGCAAACAAATGATAATCCTCTTGATCTTGATCTTGATCTTCTTGGAAGCTTAGCACCACAAATGTAATGCCTCTAATGGAATCACACCCAAGAACTAGCAAGAAGGAAACTTGGAGGAGAGAGGATGGAGAGAGTATGCAATTTCGGCCTTAGGGTTTCTTCCAAAGAAATCAGTGACCTCAAATGTGAGCCAGGAGGCTCCTTAAATAGCTGAGGGATCTAGGGTTTAGGGAAAACCCTAGTTATCCTTTGCTTAGGGCCTAAGCAAGATCCAAAGGCCTTATTTGGACCCCTTGGACGAAATCTCTAGGGTTTCCCCTATGGATATCGTCCACCCCCTTCCAAGGGGGTTCTGGATCCTTCCACTCAACTATTAGTTAATTGCAAACTAGTCCCTGCACTTTATAATTAATTCTTTTAACCCCAAAATTAATTCTGATTAATTTTTGGCTAACTATTAATTAAACATAATGATTTCTAATTAATATATTAATCTTTTAACATATTAATAAATCATTTATATTAATTCATTAATCTTATAAATTAATATCTCTCCTTTCATAATTTTCTTGTCCGGTTGCTAGGTTGAGGGCAACCCAAAAGGACTGTGCTGCTATCAATTCAAGTACATACCAATTATAGTTATGGGCTTAGACACCTAATCCAACAGTCTCCCACTTGGATAAGTCTGTAACTATAATTGCTAGTATGCCTTCTAAATTTGATCAGCAAATTGTAGCTTCCAAAAAGCTGCTGCCGAACTCTGACCCAGTCAGTTACGTGTCCTAAGATAAGTGATCATATAATCCTTCGTTCTGCTAGATATCCCTAGACACAAGACATGGAATGTAATCAATCTCTTTGTCCAGAATCTATGTTTCCCGATTCCTGATTTGTGATGATGTAGGACTTCTAATCGAACACATCAATTTAGTCTTGGTTGGGCCCAGCACATAAGTCAACACCAAATCATCGAGGGGCCCACAGATACTGCTTTTCCTGTTAGGGCAAAAGGAACGAATAAATGTTGACTCATATGCTTGTATCTTTTACTCATCAAATTATACATGACAATACGTTTTATAACACCAAGTTACTGATGCGTTTTCGTATCACCAATGCATGACCGACTTGTAAATTGCAACTCATATATCTTCGTTTCAAGATTATAAGATATTATCGTCTCAGTATTACTCGTGATGAATTCCATGAAGTGATACTCTGAGCGAGGGTTTATCCAGTACTCAAATCTCAATTTCTGAGTACTCATGAACGTTGCAGCAATTCTATTGCCATGTCTATCCTTAGACAATCTACAATCCAGTTCATGACAGTCTTAATTCACTACTTACTTCCAAAAGTATGAGTGACTGTGGAGTTTGAATAATCTTATTATTCGGGAAGTAAAACATGCAAAAATGAAACACAATAATAAACAATTGACAAAAGGCAGAAACCAAACTTATAAATAATACTTTATTATTTAATCACCAAAAGTCAATTACATTTACTTTGTTACAAGTTTCAGAATAAAACTAATCTAACTACTAAAACTAATATCATCTTTCAGTCCTATGCTCCGAGCATGCTGAATATGCTTAGCCCTACTCAGACCCTTTGTGAGGGGATCTGCTGGGTTATCTTCAGATGACACCCTCTTTACTATAAGATGGCCTTCTTCAACTCTATGTCTGATGAAATGGTACTTTCTGTCGATATGTCTGGTCTTACCATGATCTCTCGGTTCCTTTGTCAAGGCAACCGCTCCTTCATTATCGCAGAATAGTTCCATAGGCTCCTGGATGGTTGGAACAACTCTGAGATCCCCGATGAAGTTCCTCAACCAAGCTGCTTCTTTCGACGCTTCACTTGCTGCTATGTACTCTGATTCACAAGTAGAATCAGCCACCGTATTTTGCTTGGAACTCTTCCAAGTAACTGCTCCTCCATTCAGTAAAAACACCCAGCCCAACTGAGAATGGAAGTTATCTTTATCCGTCTGAAAGCTGGCATCACTGTAACCATCTACTCTCAAAGTATCACTGCCACCAAGCACAAGGACCCAGTCCTTTGTCCTTCGCAAATACTTGAGTATATTCTTAACTGCTATCCAATGAGCTCTACCTGGGTTTCCCTGATAGCGACTGACCATGCTCAAAGCAAATGCCACATCAGGGCGAGTACATGTCATAGCGTACATGATCGATCCAACAGCGGAAGCATAAGGTACACGACTCATGTCATCTATTTCAACATCTGTACTCGGGCATTGAGTCTTACTCAATTTGGTATTGCTGTGGATAGGTAGCTCTCCCTTCTTGGAATTTTCCATACTAAACCTCTTTAGTACCTTATCCAAGTATGTGCTCTGACTAAGTCTAATTAGTCTCTTCTTTCTATCTCTCAATATTCTAATCCCTAGAATATAGGCAGCTTCTCCAAGGTCTTTCATGGCAAAACACTTTCCAAGCCAAGACTTAACTTCTTTCAAGGTTGGAACGTCGTTACCAATGAGTAATATGTCATCGACATACAACACCAGAAAAGTTACTATACTCCCACTAGCCTTGATATACACACAGAACTCATCTTCACTTCTAGAGAAACCAAACTCTTTGACTTTCTCATGGAAGCAAAGATTCCAACTGCGAGATGCTTGTTTCAATCCATAAATGGATTTCTCAAGCTTGCACACTCTATTGGGGAACTTTGCATCAACAAAACCCTCTGGCTGACTCATGTAAACATCTTCAGCCAACTTCCCATTAAGGAAAGCAGTTTTGACATCCATCTGCCAGATTTCATAATCATGAAAGGCAGCTATGGCGAGCAATATCCTAATAGATTTAATCTTAGCCACTGGCGAGAAGGTCTCATCATAGTCAACCCCTGGGGTTTGAGTGAAACCTTTTGCAACCAGTCGAGCCTTGAATGTGTGCACATTTCCAACCATGTCTGTCTTCTTCTTGAATATCCATTTGCACCCAACTGTCTTACGACCTGGTGCACTATCAACCAAATTCCAAACTTGGTTGTCATACATGGACTTAATCTCGCTGTCCATTGCCTCTTTCCACTTGGAAGCCTCTGGGCCTGCCATTGCTTCCTTATAAGTGACTGGTTCATCTAAGTTTACCAGTGTTCTGTCACTTATGAATGTGTCACCATCTGAAGTAATATGAAAACCATACAACTCAGGTGGCACACTCACCGTAGTGGATCTTCTAAGAGGTAATGAGTTATCGATTGGTTCAACAGGAACTATTTCCTCTGGTTGAGTGCTAGTGTCATCTAAGGTTCCTTTATTGGCTGACTCTTGAATTTCTTCAAGGTCAATAGTGCTCCCACTGTCCTCTTTGAATATGAGCTCTCTTTCAAGAAAGTCTCCTCTTCGTGCTACAAAGACCACGTTCTCACTAGGCCTGTAGAACAAATATCCAAAAGACTGCTTTGGGTAACCAATGAAAACACATTTCTCACTTCTAGCTGCTAGCTTGTCGTGAGTCTCTCGTCTTACGAAAGCTTCACAACCCCAGACTTTAATATGTGCTAACGAGGGAACTTTCCCTGTCCACATTTCGTGAGGTGTTTTGGCAACCTTCTTTGTAGGGACAAGATTGAGGATGTGGGCGGCTGTCTCTAAGGCATACCCCCAGAAGTGAATGGGAAGCGAAGCCCGACTCATCATAGAACGAACCATGTCTAACATGGTTCGATTACGCCTCTCAGCTACACCATTTAACTGTGGTGTCCTAGGAGGAGTCAATTGTGATACTATCCAACATTCTTTCAGATAGTCGTTAAACTCGATACTAAGATACTCCCCGCCTCTATCGGATCTAAGTATCTTTATCTTTCAGCCCAATTGATTTTCGACTTCATGCTTAAACTCTTTGAACTTTTCAAAAGTTTCTGACTTATGCTTGATAAAGTAGATATATCCATATCTGCTATAATCGTCAGTGAAAGTCACATAGAATCGATTAGCATCTCTTGTAGTTGATCTGAAGGGCCCACACACATCTGTGTGTATGAGATCCAACAGACCTTCACCTCTTTCACAAGACCCTGTGAATGGTGATTTTGTCATCTTTCCCAAAAGACAAGATTCACACATATCATCTGATTTTAGGTCAAATGATTCCAACACTCCATCCTTTTGGAGTTGGGCTATGCGTTTCTTGTTAATGTGTCCAAGACGACAATGCCACAAGCATGCCTTGTCTACACTATTAGACAAGTCAATATTAAGTACACTATTTCCTAAGCTATCAACACAAGTCACTGTTTCATATACACCATCACAAGGTAAAGCTTCAAACATAAAAACACCATTCTTATAAACAGAAATTGAACCATTCAAATCATTAAAAGAATATTTGAAACCTTGTCTGAACAATGCATGAAATGAAATAATGTTTCTCGTCATCTCAGACGAATAGCAACAATTTATTAAATCTAATCTAACATCATTGCTAAGCAGAAGCTGATAAACTCCGATCTTGGTCACTGGTGAAGACTTTCTGTTTCCCATGATCAAGTTTATCCTTCCTTGCTCTATCTCCTCACTTTCCTTTAGTCCCTGCAAATCAGAACAGATATGAAAACCACATCCTGTATCAAGGACCCATGAACGAGAAGATAATGAGTTATTAGCAGAAATAGTGTAAATACCTGCCGAATATGGCTTCACTTTGCCATCCTTGATATCTTGCAGATATTATGGGCAAGATCTCTTCCAATGCCCCTTTTGATTGCAGTAAAAGCAAACGGCCTCTTTTGGATCAGAAACATGGGGAGTGGAACCATTGGGCTTAGCCTTTGAGCCATTACTAGACGACCCAGCTTGAGCCTTGCTCTTCCAGTTTTGCTTGGGAGGACCTTTCCTCTTTTTCCCCTTTCCCTGTCCAATAGCCAACACAGGGGTACTTGTAGGCGTGGAGGGTATACTTTTACCCTTCATTCCTGCCTCAGCTGTCTGCAACAAGTTGTGCAATTGGGCCAAGGTCTGCTCAGTATTGTTCAAATGGTAAGTTAGAATAAACTGACCATAACAATCAGGTAGTGAGTTCAAGACCATGTCAATGGCCAATTCCTCATCAAAGTGAATGTTGAGCTTGACCAAACGCTCTATGTAGCGTTGCATTCTTTGCACATGTGACACAACCGATTCCCCTTCTTTCATCTTGCAAGCCATGAGTGACTTGACTACTTCAAACTTTTCTTGACGAGCTCGCTTATGGTACTTTTCCATAAGGTCCTTGTTCATCTCAAAAGGCCAGTAGTCCTCATAGTACCTCTGCAGTTCTGGGGACATGGTTGCCACCATGATGCATACCACTTTGGTAGCATCATCGTAATGTTTCTTGTAGGCAGCAAGATCTTCAGGAGTAGCTTCAGACTCATCAAGCTCTTTGAGCTCCTTTTCAAGAACATATTCTTTGTTCTCAAAACGAAGAGCCATCTTGATGTTGCGCATCCAATCGTTATAGTTTGAGCCATCCATAACGACTTTGGAGCAGATATTGAGCAAAGAGAAGTTCTGGTTGGAGGAGGATGAAGCAGAAGTGTTTCCAGGAGTAGACATCTAAAAAGAAAGAAAGTTTTAGTTAGATTTCAAGATACCTCGATATAATAACCCAAAGATAAAATATCAAGGTTAGGATCCAACTATGAAGATTCACAACTTAGAAATGGGATGCCGAGATCCAAGTAAATTTCATAAAGGTTGGTGAATGACGATTCACCAATTCCACCATTAGACGAAACAAACGAAGTGAAATTCCTAATTCTTTTGAGATACATTGAAACTATTCAATGACATGTTTTAATCTCAGATTATGCTCTTCTATTTGTGACTGGGATGCCGAGGATCACAAACAAGATGTGAATAACCATGCAAATGTGCTTGGTAACCTCATTGTCTTTATCATTAACTATTGATGTGCTGGTAAACCACACACGCTCCATCAAAATGACAATTATGAGATACCCATTACTACTCTTTATTAGTGGCCTTTAGTGTGCTGGTTAACCACACACGCTCCACTAACGACCAATAAAGCATAATGTGCAATTTCATGGATTAGCATACTTTTCACATTTTTCCTAAAGTAACTAGAGTTGAGATTTTAAAAATAATGTTCTAGTACTTTCTTTAATGTCATTATACTTTTAATGAGAAGTAGTTGTCCTATCAAATCCGTTCTGCTAACGACCCTCCACTAATCAAGGAAGCGGTGGGTGAGAGTGGACACCCATTCAACTACCATTTTATAGGCAGTTTCCTTATACTCCCTTTATAGATTAGCTTCGTGAATGAGGCATACTAGCGATTTGACTGACCATATTCTTATACATATATAATATTAAACTTTTAATCATAATACATATATAGGGTGTGTTTTAAAACATTTTAAAACTTCAAGGGTTTATATAAATTTCGAAATTCAAACTATTAAATTTAAATTTAAATAAACCAATTAACTAGATTTAATATTTATCTTTTAATTAACTATTAATCAAATTATTAAAAATCTTGTAAGGATTATCTAATTAAATTAATCAATTAATTTAATCCTAATCCTTATCCCTCTAAATTTCGAAAAATATGGTAAGGATAATTATCCAATTAATCTAATTAAGTAACAATTATCCAAAACAAGAAACCTTAAAACTTCTAGCAATTTCGAAATTTACAAGGGAGGAGGCTAGGGTTTTCAAAACCCTAACCCTAATTTCGATTAGGGTTCTTCGGAGGCTAGGGTTTTCGAAAAAACCCTTTTATCCAAAACCCTAGAAATCGAAAATTTGGCCTTTAGGGTTTAATAGCTATAAACCCTAATTTGCAATTCAACAATTATAGCAATTCAATTTTAAAACAAACAATGTCTCTGATACCACTGATGGGTTTTAGGTAAAACAAATAACCTAGAAAACAATTCCTAAGTTCACATGCAACCTACTTTGGATCTATGTTTTAACTATTGAACATATAACTTTGAATTGCAAAACAAGAACCCTAGAGGAGAGAGGCTAATTTCAAAATTAACAAACTAGGGCTTAGGAGTTACATACCTTTCAATTGTTATAGCAAACAAATGATAATCCTCTTGATCTTGATCTTGATCTTCTTGGAAGCTTAGCACCACAAATGTAATGCCTCTAATGGAATCACACCCAAGAACTAGCAAGAAGGAAACTTGGAGGAGAGAGGATGGAGAGAGTATGCAATTTCGGCCTTAGGGTTTCTTCCAAAGAAATCAGTGACCTCAAATGTGAGCCAGGAGGCTCCTTAAATAGCTGAGGGATCTAGGGTTTAGGGAAAACCCTAGTTATCCTTTGCTTAGGGCCTAAGCAAGATCCAAAGGCCTTATTTGGACCCCTTGGACGAAATCTCTAGGGTTTCCCCTATGGATATCGTCCACCCCCTTCCAAGGGGGTTCTGGATCCTTCCACTCAACTATTAGTTAATTGCAAACTAGTCCCTGCACTTTATAATTAATTCTTTTAACCCCAAAATTAATTCTGATTAATTTTTGGCTAACTATTAATTAAACATAATGATTTCTAATTAATATATTAATCTTTTAACATATTAATAAATCATTTATATTAATTCATTAATCTTATAAATTAATATCTCTCCTTTCATAATTTCCTTGTCCGGTTGCTAGGTTGAGGGCAACCCAAAAGGACTGTGTTGCTATCAATTCAAGTACATACCAATTATAGTTATGGGCTTAGACACCTAATCCAACAACTTTCACCAACCCTGCAACACTAGTGTATGCTAGTCATATATAACGTTGGACCCTATAGACTTTCGAATATCCAATCCTACCCTAAGCCCCCAATCAACAAGAACAGGACATAAGGCTAAATCAAACATTCTCAGGCTATAAGATCTTAATTATGTATAACCGTGATGCATACACTAAACAACTACAGTAATGATGTCAATCTCATATAAGGAAAACCCTAGGCTAGCAGGCATCATGTAATCAGGCAATTATATCATGCATTTCTTGAAGATCTCTAGCCTAGTACTAGCATGTTGTTCTAACATATCACAATATCAAATAACCGTATGGCATTTTGGGGTCTACTTACTGGTTTCGACTGATTGTACACCCTGCATCCCCCTTTTCTCATTTCGAAAACCATTTTAAAATTATTTTGGAAAATCCTTCCTTGGGTTAAGACTGGACTCACACGAGTGTTCATCCAATTCACTTAAACCAAGGTTCTGATACCAACTTGTAACACCCATAAAATCATGCCAAATTTGAACTTTTAAAAACATTTCAAAACCATTAAATCATTACAAACTTGTTTTCAAAATGTATAATATCAAAGTTTTCCCATAAACATAAACAAAACATGAGTAGTTGTACAATCACGCCTATGCCTTGCCGCGATCCCCCGATGTACCTGAAACAATAAACTGAAACTGTAAGTCCGAAAGCTTAGTGAGTTACCCCCAAAATACCAACCTCATATAACCATAATCATATCGTATCAACAAATACAGAACAACATGCATAACGAGCCTTCATCCTGACTGGACCGCCTCGCAGGGCCTACAGCCTATCTGGACCGCTCCCGAGCCTTCGGCCTGACTGGATGCCTCGCAGGGCCTACAGCCTATCCGGACCGCTCACCGGGTATGTTGGCCTACAGCACAAAGCAGGACTGCCTCAACCCAACTCCCAATCGACAAACATGTGCACATAAATATCATACGCTGGCTCATATCATATAACAATCAAACCGATCTAGCAGATCACTAATCATAGCAACATCCCAATAATCGGGGTACAGACCTAATCGGTCACTATCATAGCATCATCCTATAATCAGGACACTGACCTAACCAGGTCACTAAGCATAAGCATATCACCATCCTAACTACCAGGATGTAAACAATAAACATATCATGCCATAATCCGGATACGAATCCATAAAGGGCCGACCTTGGTGCCTTAGACCCTATTGATATAGTGAGGATAACTCACCTTGCAACTGTCGACTCAAAAGATAAGCTCAACCTCTCGATCACCGACACAAACTCCACCACCTATAGTTACCATAAAACCATTTCCATAAATTTCCAAAAATACCCCCAGAGGTCAAACTGGTCAACCCTTGGTCCAAGTCAAAGTCAATGGTCCATGTTGACCTAACTCGTCGAGTGCAGCTAGCAACTCGTCGAGTTCTTTAAGAGTTCCGAAGGTCATAAAACCCTCACTGACTCGCCGAGTTTCCGACCAACTCGTCGAGTCTATGCATGTCCAAAAGTCGGGAAAACCCTAGTTGACTCGCCGAGTCACCCTACTGACTCGCCGAGTCCATGACAATCTTCATCGAACTTGCCGAGTTGACCATGCAACTCGCCGAGTCCCTTCAGTCCATATCCATACAGATGCTTATTAAGCCATCTTAAGGTTCCATATTGCAGATCCAGCTTCCCAAGGCATGTTTATCACGTAAAGTTGCAAACTCTACGTGCATGCAAGGCTCTAAAGTCTTATAATGACAAAACCAAGCTTGTAATGGAGTTTTACACTTGAGGAGAGGTTCATACTTGCCAAAGCTGAAAACTTTATGGACTTAGAGACCAAGGAGAGTCCAGATCTGAAGTTACAACTTCAGATCTTAGCTTATACCCATGAATGGCTTCTTATTATGCTAGAAAAGCCCTAATCTTTAACCAAATGAGATCTAGAATGAAATAAGGTCAAGGTAACGACTTGATACCTTCCACTAGATGCCACCTAGGTAGATATCAGATCCCCACAAGTTCCTTGCTTCTAGTCACTTGATCTCCAACCTCTTCTCACCAAGAATTCTCTTCCAAAGCTTAAAACATACAATGGAGCACACACACACACACACGTAATAGGGTTTTACTGAGCTCTCAAGGGACTGTAAAGAGGATGAAGGAGGCTTATGAGTCTTTAAATAGGGTGCAAAACCACGAAAATTAGGGTTTCATCCCCCAACTCCTTCTTGTCGAGTCCATTCTTGGACTCGGCGAGTAGGTCACTTAAACACGTGGCCCAACCCGCTTCTACTCGACGAGTCAGAGCATCCAACTCGTCGATTAGACCTCGCAATTAATGAAAAATCAAAGCTATAAAATTATCACCTGAGAGTCGGGGTGTTACATCTAGTTTCAATAGGAAGGACCCAACTTGATCGCACTGCATCCCCTGTAGATTTAATCCGCGTTGACTGTTTACAATTTACTTTGATGTTTTGGGAATACTTTCACTCTGATTGTCTTTTGGAACAAATGAATGAAATTGATTTAATTAAATGAAACTTTTGCTCGGTATTTTTGGGGCGTTTCAATTCCATTGACTTATTGATAAAAATTAATTAATTGAAAAGCTTGGAAACCCCATCTAAACCACAAGTTATCTTGAATTACTCATTGGACCAAACAACTACTATATAGCCAAATAATGGATTCCTTGGCTTATAATGAGATTAGAAACATGAAATTCGTTTTGAAAGAACGTTAATTCCATAAAATCGGTGTCAAATTCAAGATTTACCATTGTTGTATCATGAAGCTTCAAAAAAACTATTTAAAATATGTTTTAAGCATTGATTGGTAAAAAAAAGGAAACTATTATTAGGATTAATAAGTCATGACTCGAATCATCCATACATCCTTTAAATTAACATGATTTTTGAATTTGGACTTTTCACACCAAAACCCTTGATCGATTTTTACGAAGACGGTGAAGAAGGTGATACATCTCTTAGACCATCCCCAACCCATATCCATTTTTCCCCATAAATGGAGTAAAAAATGGAGTAAATAGTGTTTCATCTCCAACCCCACTCCATTTTCTACCCCATTTTCTACCCCAAAAAGTATATTCCTAGAATATTCAATTTTTATAACTTATATATATTGTCAAATACACCCCTCTACTAATTAAACTCTATATTTATGATTAATTAATATAAATTAGTATATAACATGATATTATAAATATTAAATATTGCATTTAAATTATAATTAGTAAATAAAATAAACTAGAAATATATAAAATAAAAATTAGAAGGACTAAAATTGACAACCAAACTTCACCTCCATTTTTGGAGATATGAATAGTATTCCCCTATATATGGGGGAATACTATTCATATCTCCAAAAATGGAGGTGAAAATGGGGTAGGGTTGGAGAAGAATGGGGGAAGAAATGGGGTGAAAAATGGAGTTTGGGGGTGCGTTGGAGATGCCCTTAAGTTGTTAAGCATTTTTTAGCACAAAAAATTTTTAAGAACAAATTACTGAAATCGTCCCTATGGTTTGTCAAAAATCACGTGTTTGGTCCCTATCTTTTTTTTTTGCACTCGGACCGTCCTCAGATTTTGATTTTGTTACGGTGTAAGTCCCTGCCCTATAAGAAATGACTATAATACCCTTGTTATTTTTTTCAGCTTTTTTAAAAAATTTTATATTTAAGGAAAACAAATTAATTGATTTATTGATAGGTGGGACCACTTGCACTCCCAGTCCACCTCCACTCTAACCACTCCGACCACCAGCTGCCATCAGCCACCGACAACCGACACCTGCCACCGGAAAAATTGATCCACAACCTGTAACACCACCCGAATCAAACCTTAAACCATAATCTAACCTCAAACCTGAAAATCAACTAACCCTTCTAAAAATCAAACCAAAATCAAATCTTAAAAAACAAAAATCCTTAACCAAATCAAACCCCCAAACTCAGTTACCGCCATGAAACCCACCTAAAAAGTCGAGAGTCAGAGTTTGGATGTTGAGAGGGAAGAAGAAAAAAGGGATGTTAGCAATGGTGTTATACTTATCGCTAGATGGTGGTGGTTTTCGTCGGAGTTGAAAGATGGCAGCGGTGGGGTTAGGTTTACTGGAAGATGAGTGATTGGGAAGAAATTATCGCCCTTAATCACCTCCCACTGTCACTAACCACCACCGGCTTAACCACCTCCCACCGGTGTTAGATTTACTCAGAACATATTCTCAAATTTGATTTTTATCCCAGAAGTGCCCTAGAATCGTGAACCTAGATGCAATACACCAATACAAGATCGATAAACAGACCAGATACACCTTATGCAAGATCTGTTCAACAAACTCTAAGTCCCTAAGCATTGACTTCCTGGTTCATGGTTCATCAGGTATAAGATGGAGATGGAGTCGATGAAGACTAAGGAGAAAGAATGAGAGAGGCGGTGCTGATTTTTCCAGGTTCACGTTTTCTGGTGACGTCGACATCGTGGCTAACATTTTTCTAGAGACGAAGAGGTTGTGATGGATCGATGACATATATGGGGAGAGAAAGGTGATACAGAAGCATGGTTTTGATGGTGGTGCACTGGGTCCATGATTCAGGAATATTTGTGGGTTAAACTCAGTTTTAGGCGACGAAAGGAATAGAGGCGGAGATAGGCGGCGGCTGGAAGACGTGAAAAAGATGATGAACAACAACTTAGGGCTGACGAAATTTGAAAGGTGAGACAAAGTTTAAAGGGTGGGCCCTTTTCCTTTTTTTATTATATATATAATAGAAGTTATAAAAAGTCTGAAAAAAATAAAACAAAAGGGCAATATAGTCTTTTTATATCTACGAGGGACCAAAAACGCAACAAAATAAAAATGTAAGGACGGTCCGAGTGCAAAAAAAAAAGATAGGACCAAACATGTAATTTTTGGCAAACCACAGGGACGATTTCAGTAATTTGTTCAATTTATAATGCACCTTTTGTCCACTTCTATTTCCTTCAAACTAATGAAATTGCCATTTTAAGCTCTCTCTCTCTCTCTCTCTCTAAGACATGATCAATCTATTTCAATGGGAGAAGATGGCTAGCTAACATAACACTTTGGTCATTTGACAATTCTAAGACATGATCAATCTATTTCAATGGGAGAAGATGGCTAGCTAACATAACACTTTGGTCATTTGACAATTCTAGCCCATCTATTTTTTATTTCCAAGGCATTCCACCTTTTAAGTTAGTATTTAAATAAACTTCTATGACCATAACTAATGTCCTAAAGTAAAATCACCCCTATAGATTAGTCCTTAGACTAATTCAATACTACATGATAAGTTTTGCTAATTTGTTATTTATAGTCCTTACTCCAAAATTTTATGATTTCAAGTCTAAATAATAATATTCAAACTTATTGTTCTTCTTTACTATCATAATCTCTCATACACACCCACCCATCTTACCCTCACCCTACTTTAACCCCACCTTCATCAATTCCCCTATCCTACCTACAATCACGCCCACCCCAAACCTTCCCTAACAACCACACTTGCACACCCATATCCACCTGAATTACATATAATCCACCCACCCATCCTACATATACCTATACCTCCCACCTAAACCTTCATACCCACCCGCCCACTCTCATACCACAAACACTCATACATATTCATACACACACCACACCCACACCCATACTAATATAATAAAAAGGTACTTTGGTCATATTACATAAGTCATTATCCAATTCATTTGACAAATATACAACCAAACTAAAAACATATTTCATTTTATGTCAACAAAACACATAATTGATCCTAATTCCTTCATATTACAACTCATCTGAAAACTTTCATTCATTCTTAAAACATTATGCAAACCAAACGCCCCTTAAAGTTAACTTATTTGTGGATATTACTTTTCAATTATGTAACTGACAAAATTTCAGACTTTTAATAACAAAATATGATTTCATATATATTATGTATTTGCATATATCGAGCCATTTAATGCACATCTTTTATACTTATTTGAACCAATGGTCGGAGATGCAATCCACACCGTTCATATCTAACTGATGCGACCGCTAAATTTCATAATCCGTGTCTTTCCTAATCGACCAATCAAAGCAACTTTCAATTGCCTATATAAACATATCAACCATAACCTCATTTTACACAACTAAGCATTTTACTTTCCTTTTAATAAGCCCTCTTTTTCATCAAATATTTATCTTGTTCTATATTTTTCTTTCTCTAACAATGGTTGAGAAAACAATAAACTTGAAGAAAGCATCGATTGAAAAGAACATTAGAAATGAGAATACCCCCTCGAAGGATTTAACCGGAACAAGTCGGGAGAAAAAAAAGAGATGGAATAAGAAACCCGTGGAGTCGTATAAAACATACATCTTCAAGGTCTTGAAGGAGGTCCATGGTGACATTGGGATCTCAAATAAGGCGATGGAGATCATGAACTCGTTCGTTAATGATATGTTTCAAAAAATCGCACAAGAAGCTTCAAAGCTGACAAGATACAACAATAAGAGCACCTTATCGGCGAGGGAAATTGAGACTGCTGTCAAGCTTGTGCTTCATGGAGCATTGGCTAAGCATGCTGTGCAGGAAGGCACCAAGGCTGTGGCAAACTTGACTAGGTCTTAGATAGAACTTTTTGTGTTTGTTTTAATAACCTATAAATGGAAAAATAAATAAAGCTATACTATAAAAAGTTGATTTACAACTTAATTATGTTATAATCCATTTGACAAAATGAAATGGATGATTAGATTTTATATTCGATGTTATGACGTGAATCTTATCAAAATGTTTCTCACGAAGTCATATATAACAAAAATTTATAGCTAAATTATATTAGAGAAACAAATATCACGGACTGGTATTGTAAAAAAAATGTTTGGTTTTTTAAGTTGCACATGAATTCATAACTTACTGAAATATTAAAAAAAAGGCAAGTCTTGTAATTTGAAGTTTGACCGATAAGATTTTTAAAACTTTTAATCCCCGATAAATACGTGAACACTAGTCTTAAAGTTTAAACAAATCATTCTTCCAGGTTAGTTATGTAAATGCTATTTATATTTTATATAATTCGAAATCAAAATAATTGTTTTTAAAATCATCAACATCAAGCCGCCACATTCACTGCTGAAGTGGGTCTTAAGTAGTTCATGCGAGGGTCTTGATGAGGTCAAGTGTGTAGAAGGAAGACATTGAAAGAAATATATCTTGAAAATGAATTCATTAAGATTTCAATTATGACCTAATTTAAAGTATGATTGGCTTAGATTGTGTTTTTTGTTAAGACCAGTTGATGGAATATCGTGAATCATGCGTTTATCTCATAAATGAGCGACTGAGTTGGACGGACAATACGAGGCGAGTTGGACGGACAATACGGGGCTCTGATACAGTAAAAAGGAGGTTCAATTGGTAATTTAAATATTTTTATACTTCACTTTCCAGCATTCACACCGTGAATCTGAACTAAAAGTTCGATTTTTTTTACATCCCCATAAGTGTCTATTTAAATAGTACCAAAAATTATGAATTTGTATATATATTTGTTTTATTTTTCCAATAAAAATCAGGATATATATATATATATATATATATATATATATATATATATATATATATATATGTTCAAATAAGAAGTGAAATTTTGGTAGGAAGGTAAACGAAATGAATCATTAGATGATTTAAAAGTAAGTCGATGTAACGCCCGTGTTTCTAGGCTAGGCATTAATATTGACATAATGGTCTGGGTTAACCTTTGTGACTCATTTTGGAGAAATGAAAAGGAATTATGTGAATATTATGTGTTTTATGCTTAATTATTAGGGTTTAAATAATTAAGAATAAAAATAAGCGACAAAAATTAAATTTTAGATAAAGCCGATATCTATTAAGAAACTTGTAGTGGGCGTGACAAGGATTACGGATATATAAAGAATGCCGAAATCCGAGTTATAACGAAGAAGTTATGACCTGTCGAAGTTTCGCTATAAACCGGCACGGTGCCGAATGTCGTAAAAAGTGAGTTTTTGATAAATTACTTTTTAGCCTTAGTAATCTAAACGAAACTCATAGTATTCGTTAAACCGAGAAGTTCGATAAAAAGAACGCCCAAATCTGACTTCGTATGAGGAAGTTATGATTTTTCGAAGTTTCAGCTTAGCAGTAGACAACTAAAAACTCGAATTTTAGATCGAGTGATTTTTAGCCAACACGACCTAAACGATAATCGAAGGTCTCGTCATTAGTAGCACAACGGTAAAAAGTCTGACGAAAACGGACGTCGGATGAAGAAGTTATGAATTTTTAACGGATTTCATGTCCCGGTCTGTTAAAAATAATAATATAAAAATTAAAGTCAAAATTAGCCGATGAAGTCTAAACAGAAGTTGTAGAGCGTAATTTTACCTACGCGTGCATATAAAGAACGTCAAAAACGGAGCTCGTATGCGAAAGTTATGGATTTTAGAAGTTTTGGCGCGAAAATCGAGAAAATTCGCATAGTCACGTTTTTGCCACGTCACCTTCGCTGAAAGAGTGCCACGTGTCCGAAATTGGTGAGTCATGCGAAGCCACGTGTCGCCTTCCCTCGCATGAACAGTAGCTGCGTGTCGGATTCTGATTCGACCGAAGGGAGACCCAATCTGAAGCTCGCAGCTGGACCGAGCCTCGCTCCGCCTTAGCCTCCGAGCCTCGCAGATGGACCACTAGACCTCGGTCCAATCAGCAGCTGCCACCGAGGCCTTCGCACGTGCAGCCACCTGCAGACCCCACCTCCTTAGCCGACCTTCGGACCCGGACTTCGGTCCAATCAGGGACTGCCACCTGATCCCTCGCATGCGCAGCCCACGTGACTACTCTTCGGATCTGCTGTCGCGTGGACTCTTCTCATCCGTCCGATCAGCAGCTTCGGACCCTATAAATAGAAGGGTATGCGAACCCTCCCGGGTACTTTTGGGATTTTGCCACTTTTAACCCCTTTTTCCATATTTTCTTCACCTTAACATTCCCCGAAGCCCCGGTATCGATTCTAACACCGGAATACGCCACGAAGTGCCCGAGAAGCCCGGAAAATTTATCTTTTCGGTTTCGAAGCCCGACCCTTCGCAGAGCTCGGTTTCTCAATAAAACTCCCGGTTTTATTAGAAACGATCGTTTTAGGAAACGAATTGCTGCCCGATTTTCATTAGATCAGGTGAGTGTGTAGTTACTTTCACCTTACACATAGATATGAAGTATTTTACATAAAATACGTGTTGTGTGAATATTTATTGTTTGTTTATTTGAGTTGGATGTTGAAGGTATGATTTATACATGTTTTTAAATAATTTAAACTGTATATGTATTTTTATCTACAAAAATGTTGGGTAAAACATGGGTAGATGAAATAATGGGTGTGTGATGATAGGTGAGTTGGATAAAGGAGATGATCAGTAATATTGATCATGAGTTGAGGGTGAGTGGTGAAATTTGAGAGAATCACTTACCCAAAATGTTGACCCCCGTCATTCAGCAGAGTAGGGATGACAACCATGGACTATTCTAGATGGTATGTGGAACACTAGCAGGCCCGCAACCTGTAGGTGTAATGAACTATATGTTCATTTGATGTACTCTAAAAACCCATTCACATGTATTGCAGGGGGGAATACCTGTAAATAATACTGTCGATAAATGAGAGCTGTGTACTTAGCACATGTTGAATAAACCTTGGCAGCTATGGACTTAGTGCCTGTTGTATAAACCCAGGTGATGGTGTGACCTTGTGCCTATTCCTTAGGATGAATCCTTAGGAAGGAGTGATAGTTGAATCTTAGGGTAAACCCTTAAGAAATTAATAAGATAATGGGGTTGGGGTAATTTGGTTGTTTGATTGATGTTTAAGTACAATAAATTTAATTATTGTGGGTTGAAAACCCTATATGCTCACCAGGCTTCAAAGCCTGACCCACTCAGCTTTATATATATTACAGGTAGTGGACCCCGAGCATAGTCGGATGATGATGATGAGTGATTTTTGGATTATAAGCCAGTAGTTATAAATAACTGTTGTAAGGTTTATAATGTCTTGTTTATGCTTTTGATCTGTATCGGAACATGACATCCCGAGGTTTTGATATAAAAGGAAATTATATATTTCTTAAAGAAAGGTTTTGACAAACTTTTATCATGTTTTGTTTTGGGGACCGATTCCGCAACATCTTTTAAAAAGATTTCTCTGATTTTATTTTAAAAAGCATAAATTAAATCGGTCTTTTCTGACCGAGAAATTAGGGGATGTCACAGATGATTCATAAGAAAAAATTCACAAAAAAGCACATTAATGATTCATTTTTAAGTAAATCAAGAAAAAAATCATTTTTATGACAGTTTTAGTGAATATCAAAAAAATCATCGTAAAAGTGAATCATTGAAATATTTTTTTGGCATTTTTTTGTGAAACATTGTATTTTTTATTCATCTACTGATTCATTTGTTTTGTTCGCAAAAAAAATATGCCGAGAATTTTAAATCATATATGCATTGTAATCGTCCAAAGTTCTTAAAATTCAACTCGTAACTTGAATTGCTTCCAGAATTTTAAAAAATTTCACCATATCTTCCTCTTATATAATTTTCATTTGCAACTATATTATATGTAGCATGGTGGGTGTTCGGAAAAAAGATGTGGTGTATGAGGAATATAATAGTAGGGGCAAACATAGATCGGTTTTTGGGTAAGCCCGAACCCAAAACCGACTTATCGGTTTTCAAAAAATTAGAACCCAACCCAAAACCCAAACCGTTGGGTTCAGTTTCTCAGTTTTTTGGTTTTTCCGGATCGGTTTCGGGTTTAAACCCAAACCCAAACCCAATCCAAACCTAATTTTGAGAATTGATAAGTTGGTATTGGCTTATATAAGAGATGAATAAGGGGTAAGTTTCATATGAGGGCTGATGTGGGACAAAGTTCGGAAGTTAAAGAAAGAACTTACAAGGGATGTTGGATAAACTTGTTGAACAAAATAAAACTTTTCATATGTACTTCGAACCTTGGTGGTTTGCCTAATGCATTCAGCACCTCAACCACATGATCTACTAAATGTTTGTGTCTAATTTTCACACCACTAATATATAATACCAACTAGTTTATAACCCGTGGGAGGCACGGTTATAAAATTAATTAAAATTTTATAATAAAAATTTATAATTATTAATCTGTTATTTTAAATATGTAATTTTAAATAAATTATTAATTAAGAGATATATCAAAATTTTAAAGTTATTATAACTTCAAATTTCACATATAATTAGAAAGTGTAAATTTGAATTTTGAAATGAGTTGTCTAATATATCTACATGACACATGACATAATTTTAATGATGAGTTGTATTAGAGTGACACTTGGCAAAAGGAAATTAAAACTATTCATTTATTATAATAGGGATATGGATATATAATACCTATATAATATGTATTTTTCTTTATATAATTATATATTCGGTTCGATTCGGTTTTTTATTGGTTTTTATATATACTAAAACTGAAACCAACCCATTATTTCGGTTTTAAAAAACTTGAACCCAAACCGTCGGCTTCTATATCGGTTTCGATTTTTAAAAAAATTGAACCCAAACCGTTTGTTTCTATTTTGGTTTCGGTTTTTTGATTTTGGTTTTGTCGGTTTTTATTGTTTTTTGGATTTTCGGGTTCGTTTTTGCTCACCCCTAGATAGTGGTGAAAATTTTAAAAATCTTGGAAGTAATCAAGTTATTGGTTAAATTTTAAGAACGTTAGACGATTACAATGCATATATGATACAGAAACTACGTAATATGGTGAGCTTGGATAATTAAGCTTATATACCTTATATGGTACTTACACTAGTCGTTTACCTGCGCTAAGCGATGGATGCGTTTTTTTCATAAACTCGATTCTAATGGTTGAATTTATAAATATTAATTGTACAACATTTCTTTATACACCACATTTGACGTATATACTTTGTTATCGTTGGACCGATATCGGTTTTTTTAAATGAAATAAATAATATAAAGGGTTTAGATCATTTTTTGTCACTTAACTTTTGACTTTGTGCTCATTTTGTCACTTAACTTATTTTAAGTTTTAAAATGTCATCGAACTTTTGGTTTTGTGCTCATTTAGTTACTTAACTTTTGGTTTGGTCACTTAACTTTTGGATTTGTGCTCATTTAGTCACCTAACTTTTAAAATTGTGCTCATTTAGTCTAGTGACTAAATGAGCACAATTTTAAAAGTTAGGTGACTAAATGAGCACAAATCCAAAAGTTAAGTGACCAAACCAAAATTTAAGTGACTAAATGAGCACAAAGTCAAAAGTTGGATGACCTTTTAAAACTTAAAAAAATTTAAGTGACCAAATGAGTACAAAACCAAAAGTTAAGCGACCAAAAATGATCTAAACTCATAATATAAACTAATGTTTTTCGATACAAATTCTCAACAATTTTAAACATATTGTTAAAATAAATAATCGATGTTAATTGAAATTTTACAAATAAGATATTTATATTCTCATAAATGTTTTTTATCATTTAGTATCTCCATTAATTGCACATACTTTTTATTAGTTATATATTATAATTTTCTTTATTGTAGATTTTATTTTAGATATTAGAAAGACAAATTAATTATTTTATTGGTTGAGTTTAGTTAAAGAAATAAAATTTGATTAATGTTAGATATAAATAAATATAAAAGATTATGAAAACCAATACAAATTAAAACACAAGAAAAGTTGTCATGTTGAATTTGTATGGGCATAACTAAGCTGATATATAAATTCAATTTTTGAAAGATAAATGCATACATACGGCGATAAAAAAACATGAATATCAAGTATGTTCAATATTTGGACCAAGTTTTCTGTGAACTTCTTACGTATACTTACATTAATCAACCAATTGTTTTTAAAAACGAACAATTCAACAATAAAGACAATAGACGTAAATCACATTTTGTTACCCGGTGACACCCAATAACCTTTGATAAAAACCTAGTCATTCTTCATAAACATGAAACTGTAGCTTAAAAAACAACAAATGTGGTAAAAATTAGAAATAATTTGTGCTTCCCTCCCATCTTTTGTATAAAAATGTTCGTTCTCAGCATTAAAAATCAGATTTCACACTTGATGTTTACAAATGTCCATTTCTTAGGACTAACCTTCAAATACAAGCACTAATTGTAGGAATAGTATTACGGATATGTACGAAAACAAATAAGAAATAGGAAAAAGTTGAGGCATGTGTTTAACACGTTGTCTTTAAAACAAATTTGTCCGCTATCGGGTGTTTGCTTCCCAGGATACAACAACTTTGGTTCTTCTAGACCACCCGAACTCTCATTAAGCTTGAATTTTACCTTCAATATAGCTAGAAAAAGAAGAAGATGAAGTGGGGAAGACGAGAGTTTTCTTGCATTCTTTTGGTGTCCTCAAATGGTTGTAGAGTAGTGGTATTTATACTGCATATTCTATAACCTCCCATTTAAACACCTCTATTAATCATAAAGATTAATGTGTGTTAATATGTAATTAAATCGTAATATTAATTACAATTTCAGTTACGAAAGAAATAAATATTTGCAAGAAAGGTCCCTAAACTTTTCTTTTCTTTCTCCCACCCATTAAACTCTTTTATTTACTTCTTCCAACATCATTACTTTAAGGATTAATTTCTCATTCATATTAAATCCATTTTGGACGTGTTAAAAAATAGGGAAACCCCATTTTTTTAAATTGGTTAACACCAATTTTCCAACAATCCCCCACATGAACGAAAATTGATCAAGCATTTTCAAGCTACCTAGATAAAATCCAACAGTTGAATCATGCATAGGATAGGTAGGTGTTACCCTTTGAACCTTCCCTTAAGATACATATTTATTTTACTAGCAGACCAGTAGACTCGATGTCCTTGAATTGTTTTGTCGTTTGTGTAAATAATCAATAAGTGTCTCACATGATTCTCCCTGACCTAGTTAGGTTGTCACTGATGTGTCCGTTATGGTTATGGACACTTGCCTGGTTCTGTAAGAGCTCTTAGGAATGTGCCCATACAATTCCTTTTGAAGCGACCCCACTTCTCTCTCACATAGGTGATTTTGTAATAATCATTAAAAGCTAATTCGTGATGATTTCCAATTTATCATCCACTACTATGAGCTTAACATGCATCACTGTTTGTTTTAGGAATGGGTTGGGGTTAACCCCCACAGTGATTCACAAATGTTATATGCAAGTAGGTTGTCCTATTGAACCTAGATCTTGGGATCTCCAGTCAACTAGGTTGGGTTTTCCTTTGCAATAACTTATTAATTTATGGGTTTTCATACCATTCCTCATAACGACCTCTCATTCCAAGCATTTTGTTAGCGGATCCGCAATCTTATTTTGACTTTATGTAGTCATTCACATTGAGAGTCATTGTCGAATGGTGTTATATATTTGACTAATATGTCTTGACTCACCATTATTTACATTATCATGTATATAGGAGTTATTGGCTCGTCATGGGACATCTCCCAAAAGCTTACAAAGCCCTTTAGTTCATTGTCTAACCTTGGATAAACTTGCAAATTTGTTCTCCTATATTTTCCAACAAATATTGACCATTATCAATATGGTTATTACTACACCATAGTTACCACTATTGAATATGCATAATTGTGTCAACATAATACGATAAGCATATGCACTACATGTATTTGTGAATTCACAATAACATTGGCCAGATGTAATTATAAATATACCATACATGAGTCTCCTTGCAAATATCGTATTTTTCAATGCAATTTCTTGCTTTAACCATCTACATGTAAAATTATTAAGGCATCCTATCTCAAGGATCCTAAATATGTCACAAAATAGAACACCATTTTGAAGTGTCATTTAAATGGATTGATTTCAACACATTCATTCATGTTGAAATGACATAGTCAAAATTTTGATACTATTGTTCCAAAACTTGCTTTAAGTCACATAATGACTTTACTACTCACACATTTTGTTGCTTTCCCTCGGGTAAGATAACTGTTTGGTAGTTCCATGTAGATTTATACTTCTAAAACTATGTTTAGAAGTTTTAGTTTCATATCAAAATGATATACTTCCAAATTTTGAGAAGTTACAAACACATATAATAATAAGAGCATACAAATGAAATTAATTAAGACATTCTTATGTTTGTAATCCAAACATATATTTCAAAAGCTCTTATTTCCCATTTGGAAACCCACTAAACCGCAATGATTTCTCAAATTCAATAGTTTAAACGGTAGAACCATTATTAGTTTTTACAACTTAATCCAATATGATCTTCTAAGAAACGATCATATGATTCCAAATTTAGAATACTCATATTTCCATTCATAGTCCTTTCAACTTCATGTTGAATATCTTAATATCCATCAAAACCTTTATCTTGTTTTGATGAATTCCAACCAATATTAGTCGATTTAATGGAAATATCTTCTTGGAGTACAGAAGTAACATTTGATTCTAAATTTCCAAACAAGAAATCAGTACATATTTCTATTTAAATCATAGACCATTACGTTCTAACCGATTCTCATATTCTTTGGATCTATCTGCTTTCATTTTTCTCTCGAAAATACATATATAACCTAGTGGCTTACATCCTAGAGGTATATCCACTACATTTCATGTGTAATTTTGCAAGATAGAATCTATTTCACTTTTAATTACCTTTCTCCATTAAGGTATTTCATAGGAATCTTTTTCACTGTTAATTCCTTTTTGAAAGTTTGAGGCTCTCTTTCAACCATATAATTGTAAGAATCATCTCCAAATGATTTCTCAATAAGAACTACTATTGTTTTGTGCATAACCAATAAATATGCAACCAACAATCTAGTGTCTAATCCTTACAACCTTGGGGTTAGGTATAAAACCTTTATGAGACACCCCCATATTTTTTTCTGTATTTGTAAGATTGTTTTATATCCGACCATAACTTAGATGGTATTTTTTCCCGTTTTCTTTTGGGGTACCTTATTTAAAAGGTAATTAGTTGACAACACAACTTCCCCCCACATTGAGTGTGGCAACCCAAAACATAAGCAACAACATGACATTCATCATTTCATTTAAGATTTGATGTTTCCTTTCGGTGATGTCATTTGTTATGGTGAATAAGGTGCCTTAAGCTCATGTTTAATATCATGACTTGCAAAAAAAAATTCCTCAAATGGTGATGCATATTCACCTCCACATTCACTCTTTTTGTTGAGATGATTCTCAACCTCACTTTTGTACAATTTAAGCTTGTACATCTTTACTTTTAAGTAAATTAACATAACAAAGTTTAATGCAATCGTCAATAAAAGTGATAAAGTACTTATATCACCGTTATATGGATTCGACTTCATATCACACACATTTGTGTGAATTAATCCAAGGGGTTTAGTTGTCCTTTCAACGAACTTGAATGATTGGTCTATTAACTTTGACTCAACACAAGTGTTGCATCCATATTTTGACTTATATGAAAGTGAGGTATGTGTTCAAGTTTGATTAACCTTCTGAATGTGTCAATATTAACATGTCTAAATCTAGCATGTCACACATTAGAAATTTAAGCAAGTAAGCGGAAGAGTTATCCAACTCATTGATATTAGGCTCATTAGCCAATATATGGAATTTAAACATTCCGCCATCCTCATAGACCTTGCCTATAAACATACTTTTTTAGGTTAATACAAACTTATTGGACTCAAACACCAAACAAAATCCATGTTTGATCAAAACCATCCAAACACTAAGTTATTATATGGAACATACACCACATCATTAAGTGTTAGCTCTTTTCTTTGTTATACAATTTATGGAATGTTTTAAACACCAAATTTAAGTGTTTAGAATCACAATTTCAAGAATAAATTTTTGCCTCAACTTTGACAACCTTATAATTTTTGAGTCGCTTCCTCTTTGAGCACACATGTCGTGTAGCACCCATATCAATCCATCACTCAATGGAGTTACCATCCATTGAGTTTACTTTAGAAATCGTTTCACTTTGGATAGTGATGTTTCTGAAATCATTTATACCCTAAATATAAAATGTTTAGAATTCTAATTTCTAGAAAATATGTTTGCCTCTTGCTTGGAAAAAAAACTCAACATAATTAAAAATCTATATTTGAACAAATATGAAACTTGATTTCTGATGCAAAAATTCTAAAATTTGATTTCACATGCAGAAAACTGATGCATAAATTATGATATCAGAAAATATGATGTTTTCTTTCATAAAAACTATTTAAAATTTGATGTTTTTAAGTAAAACCAAGTTGTTTTCTGATTTCCAAGGCTGTTTTACACAAAATTGAAGTCGTTTTTTACTAAACAAAGCTTTTTTGTTTTTCACAAAACAATGCAGTCTATTCAAGGCTGCTTTAGCCCCACTTAAACCTGTCAAAAATGAAATCTAAGTTCATAGTCCAATATCCCTATCTCTTAGATTTCCAGGGACTACTTTCACAAGTTCATACGATTTTTCTACATTTTATTATGAATTTTACAAAACTATGTATCATAGCTGCTAAAAAAACTAACCAGTCAGTGAAAATCGTATTTTTCACCATAGTTAGAGTTGTTTCCAGCTTTCGACCAAAAATAATGAAATGAAGTAGACTCATATACAAAACTTTGAGAATTGGTTTCAACAAAAATTGAGCATCCATGACAAAGCTACGATTTTTCAAAGATTGGGACATATTAGAGCATTTCACAGCAACTCGTAAATTGTGTTTTTGAGTTTAGCTAGCTTCTTAACCCATTAGGTACTTAATGAAATGAGTATCAAAGCTGGAAAATTTGATACTTAATAAAAAAAACATGTCTTAATGAATTAATGACCAAATGTGCTTCAAGATCACAAAACAATTCTTTTTTTTTCTATGAAAATCGTACAATATCAAAATAATGTAAGTAAAATTGTTTCCGATTTATAGTTTGATTCGTACAAACGAAATTTGTTTTAAGATTGTACGAATAATATTACGGAAATATACGAAAACAAATAAGAAATAGGAAAAAGTTGAGGCATGTGTTTAACACATTGTCTTTAAAACAAATTTGTCCGCTATCGGGTGTTTGTTTCCCAGGATACAACAACTGGAAGTGGTTCTTCTAGACCACCCGGACCCTCATTAGACCTGAATTTTACCTTCAATATAGCTAGAAAAAGAAGAAGATGAAGTGGGGAATAAGAGAGTTTTCTTGCATTCTTTTGGTGTCCTCGAATGGTTGTAGAGTAGTGGTATTTATACTGCATATTCTATAACCTCCCATTTAAACACCTCTATTAATCACAAAGATTAATGTGTGTTAATATGTAATTGAACTGTAATATTAATTATAATTTCAGTTACGAAAGAAATAAATATTTGCAAGAAAGGTCCCTAAACTTTTCTTTTTCTTTCTCCCACCAATTAAACTCTTTTATTTACTTCTTCCAACACCCTTACTTTAAGGATTAATTTCTCATTCATATTAAATCCATTTTGGACGTGTTAAAAAATGGGGAAAACCCATTTTTATAAATTGGTTAACACCAATTTTCCAACACTAATCTTCTTTAACTCCTTTTTCTAGCTTGCCCTTCAAACGGGAGTACCATCATTGCTTCAATCAGCTCGTGCTTCGTCCTAAAAGAAAGTAATTAAAAGAAGAAAAAGAAAATTTCGTGATATATGATTTGTTCAACTGTTATCACGAATCTTCATCCAAATGAAATATGAAATAAATCATCGCCATTTTTAATATAGAATAGTTGGGAAGAAATTCAGGGGGCTAACCTAAAATCTCAATAATTTGTAGAGGGTATGAAGTTGATGATGCAAGGGAGCCTTGAGAATATGCATGTTCTCAAAACTAAACTTGCAGCCGATGTGTATGGTGTCTCTTCAGATGTAACCTAAACAGATTGCATAAAACCTTAACACAATAAATATGTTAACAAAGTATAAAACCGAAACAAAGATTGTAACAATGAGAGAAAGTGCATGCCTTTTATTGCTTGGGTGCTGGAATTTTCAAGATTTTGGAGCAATGAGAGAATGTATATGCATTTTGATTGTAGTGGTTAGATTAGAAGCGGAAGAGGTTGGTGACCATAGGGGATTGGGAAGCAGCGAAACATTGAGAATAAAAGATTTTGTTGTTTCCTTTCTTCAGTATCGATCTCAAAGAGAGGAAAATGAATCCTAATTAAAAGATAAAGAGAAAAAAAAGTTAGAAGAAGAATAAAGGTGCTATAGGCTACCTGCCAAATATAAAATTATTTTTCTTATGTTATCAATATCATTTATTGATATATACAACATCATCATTGATTAAAAAAAAACAAAAAACAAATTTAAAAGTCATTCACCAAGGAGCAAGGCACATTAACATATTATAGGAACTCGAATCTTATATGATCTCATTGTTCATCCCTACCAAAATTTCAAAATAGATGAATAACTAAAAGAGATCACAGGAAAAAGATAATAAAATATGTAGGTTTGAGTTATGGGTTACCGACATAATTTATTTGTCATACTGATTCTTTTTGGAGCATCTTCATCTCTCACAACAAAATATTGACCCTAAAGAATTTGCAAATTGGAAAAAAATGAGCCTAAAGAGTTTGTAAATCATGAAAAAAAGAATACTAACCCTGAAAAATTGAGACCTTGAAGCATCAAACTAATCGTTGAAATCCCTTTCTCTCTCTATTCCTACTGCTCGTTCCTCTCCTACCTGTAAGAGAAAATTATGTTGATAAGCTTTACCTCATAGTTATTAGTTATTAAAACTCGAGCCCCATCTTGTTGTGGTTAATATTTGCATCAAATGGTAAAGTACTTATACATCTTTACACATAATATAAGTCATATATGAAAGTAGGATAAAGTAATTTCACCATTTATTCTTTTTCCAAAAAAAAGGTCACCTAGCCAAAATCAAATAAAGAGCAGAACAACAAAGATGAAATATGAAACGATTATAGTCGTAGGCATGCCTTTCAAAGTTACATCCATCAATTTAATATTCAATTGAGCATATTACACACAAATTGAAACATGGAAATGAAGAAGAAAACATAAATAAGAAAGCATAAGTAGAAGATCACAACCAATTGCAATGACAGATTTGAAGGTGATGAAAGTGGTGGTAGCGGGAATGTTCGACCTAGGTTTTATGGATATAGAGAAAATGTACAAAATGTGTTACATGTTCGATTTTCTTATTTGTTGAGTCTGAAAGGAGAAGCTGGCGGTCAAACATCCACAATAACAGTGAGGAAGGGTGGCCTCCGATGCAGGTAAGCAATGTTGTGATGGTGGTGAGCGGTGAATGGGGGTGTGAGTAGCAAATGGTTTTTTGATTGGGGCTTCTAATTTTTAGGGAGAGAAAGATTATGGATGAGAGTGAATGATCCAATGGTGATTGGTTTGCGCATGTGAGTTGTGACCTAACAGTGATAGAGGAAGTGGAAGAGGAAATGTTATATAAAGGGTAGTTGGTGTTGATCGATTCATTATGTTGAAAGTGTGGAACGCCAATTCAAAGGCACATCTAACTTTCTCTTTTATTTGACCAAATAAGATTTTGATGCATAATTTCATTGCACAAATGACATTATGTCTTGTACCTCTTAATATTCAGTCTTTGATCAAATATGTATATTAAGGTGTATATATATATATATATATATATATATATATATATATATATATATGTGTGTGTGTGTGTGTGTTTGTTTATTTATTGTGACGTACAATGTAGTGAATACCATTACACTTTTGACATAGGATAGGATAGTAAAAGTTCTAGAAATATATTATTAACCAGTGCAACTAATTGATAATTAAATTATTTTCATAAATTTAAAAAACAAAAATTTTACATTAATGTCACCTAAAATGGTGTTAACGGTTAAATAGTCGACTCATAAAATTGTTGTTGAGCAATCAATTGAAAAAAAAGCAAGAATATATATATATATATATATATATATATATATATATATATATATATATATGGGAAAATTTCATACATATCCTTGCAAACATTAATTATTACATTTATATATTTCCAAATTTCATAATTACATATATATCCTTCTTAACCTATTAAACTCATATGTATATCCAATCTTATAATTTAATGAGATATAAATCAATTTAACACCATGAAATATGTTTAAAAATCAAAGTAAAAGTTGATTGTACAAAAATACCCTTTCCAAATTATTAAATAATAAAACTAAATGAATTTAATTAGAATTAAAACCTAATTAACTATGAGAAAAATTCAAACACGTGATTTACAAAAATCTATGATTACTTGTTGAGATCGAGTTAAAGAGTCGAAATCCAATTGACTTACTAAGTAATCGACATGTATAGCAAGTGTGGAAGCATGGTAGACACACACCGAGTGTTCGATCGTATGTCTGACAAAACAAAACAATGGACACTTGGAATCTGATCATAAACGGGTATGCATCAAACGGATTAGGAGATGATGATTGGAAATGTTTGAACATATGAAAAACCATATATTACAACCAAACGAAGAAACCTTACTTGATGTTCTTGAATCTTTTGCATGTGATGAAGCAATTGAATAAGGATTCATACACTTCGAATCAATGAAAAAACAATACAACATTTACCAAAAAACAAACATAATTTTGGGGGTTTTTTCTATTTTTTGGGCAATCTGGACACCTTGATCAAGCTTTGGAGTACATCCATACATTAAAATTTGAACCCACATCAAAATCTGGGAAGTTGTAAAGAACTATGCTCAAATCCATGAAGATGTCGATCTTGAATATAAAGCTGAAGATATATTAATCAATCTTGATCCATAAAAGATTGAACCAAAAAATATTATAACGCCACTTCTTAAGAAATTTTCTGCCATTAACATGCTTGTAGGTAAGAACATGGTGGGTGAGTTTAGAAACCCTAGTGTGTATAAAGATGAATAAAAGTTTAGGGCTGAAAATAAAGAATGGAGTTATGTACCAAATACCAGGTATGTTCTTCATGATATTGATCAAGAAGCTAAATAACATGCTTTACTTTATCATAGTGAAAGATTGTCGATTGATTATGGATTAATTTCTACTCCAATAAGAACACCTCAAAGGTTGATTAAAATATATAAATTATAGTTATACATTATAGATTTGATGATGCAAAATATATACATTATAGTTATAGTTTATGATATGCTGATGTAAGTTTATATGTCGGAAACTGGAGATCATCCCTTGATGAGCAAAAGACACTAAAGACGCTATCAGCATCAGTCACTAAAGACCTGATCAGTGTGTCCATACGTTGAAGGTATTACACCAATGACACACTAATCAGGTGATACATTGATGACACTCGTTGATGGTCATATACTATCTGCTGAAGCTAAAGCTGCATGAGTTGTGTGACAACCCGATATTCCAAATCAATGTATTGTTCAAAAAGTCAAATGTTATAATCTATTTTGGAATCAATAAAAATAGCGTCAAAAATAAAGTGTTCTAAAGTCTCAATTGGGATGCATAAAATGTTAGATATTGTGTCAAGGTTTTCATAAATATAAACAACACTCAAATCCGAGTTATAACGAAGAAGTTATGACCAATCGAAAATCCGCGACACAACCGGTGAAACACTGTTAAGCGTAAAAAGTGAAATTTCAATAAAATACTTTTTAGCCTTAAGTATCTAAACGAAAGTCGTATATAATAACAAACCGTGAGCGTACATAAAAAGAACATCCAAATATGACTTCGTATGAGGAAGTTATGATTTTTCTAAGTTTCAGAACAGCAATAGACAGCTAAAAATTCGAAATAAAGATCGAACGATTTTTAGCCGACGCAACCTAAACGAGAATTGAAGATCTCAACAATAGTAGTACAACGGTAAAAAGACAGACGAAAACGGACATCGAATGAAGAAGTTATGAATTTTTAACGGATTTATCCTGTCCCGGCCTATTAAAAATTATATAATTAAAAATAAAGTCAAAATTTGCCGACGAAGTCTAAACGAGAGTTGTAGAGTATATTCTCACCTACGCGTGGATATAAAGAATGTCGAAAATGGAGAAAGTTACGGATTTTCAAAGATTTGGGCACACACTTCGAAGCTTATCCGAAGGGTTACGCCCCGCGTACTTCAGAGTACGTCCAGCGTACCCAATGCACGGCCTCGGATCGGTCACGTCGCCCCTATACCCTCTACTCCCGTCCCATCCGAAGACCGGAGACCGGGGACGTCATCGCTGACGTACTCCCCGCGTACGAGGGTACGCCCAGCATACGAGGTACGCCCAGCGTACTTCGGAGTACGCCCAACGTACGAGGCCAACTTCCACCCCTATAAATAGGATGCGAGGGTTCCGACTTTTAGTTGCAAATTTACTACCCTCTCTCCCAAATTTCATACTTCTACCCCCTCGAGACTCCCCCGACGCCCCAGTTTTGTATCCAAGACCCGACGAAGGTCCGAAGCCCCGAGATTCCCGAGGAATATACCACTTTCCGGTCAAAGTGCTGCCCGAGAAAATATCGTTTTCTTCAAATCACCACACTTTCCAGGTGAGTTCATACCCCTATATTTTCACGTCTTTTTCATGTTTTAAGGGGGTAAATACAAGTGAAACACAATAAAAACTTATGTTAAAATACGCATCGTTACATATGGTTTCAAATACTTTACCTACATTTTGTTTATAAATGTAAACAACATTACTACCAACGTTGCACTTTACATGCAAAGTTGGTATTACACCGAGTTTCATCACCAAATGGAACACACTTTCGAAAAACTATAATGGGTATAGTTTACAAGTTATTCATGACATCTTTACGTAAACATTATAAAAAGGAAATATTTTCATTTACAAGAAATGTGGTCTTCTCATTCCGTAAATCTATTGATACAAAGTTTTGTGAGACATCCGGCTTCACTGTACTCTCAAGTACGCATTTCAAGTCCTGTATTATAAACCATAATCTCTTGTAGGGAGAGCGTGATACTTGTGTATAGATCTATACGGGATTGACAATCCCGCACCTAAACTGTTAGCTACAGTTAGACCGGCAGGTCTGGGGTGACAAATGTCATAACACTGCAACGCCTGAAGAACGTTGTTACAGGCAGTCTGGGTCAATAGCATGGTTATAAAACTCACATGGAGTATCGAAATATCTTGATTTACGAGACTATTAAATGCATTCAGTAATTACATTATATATGTATAAATCCACTTACACCATTTTTAGCATGAAAGATACTATTGCATTTCAGTCATTGGAACTTTTTCAAACTACTACACATACATGGAAAATATTGGATTTTCTGGAAACGCGTTCAGTTATTTTTATCGAAAGACATACAAATTTTAGTACAAAAGCGCTTATGAACTCACCAACTTAATTGTTGACACTTTTTCAAAACTACTTGTATTTCTCAGGGAATCAGTAATACAGGTAAAACATCAGCTTTTGGAGAAGGGACGCTAAGGCGTCAGTTTTCAAAACTTATTTAATCATCATATTGTAATATTCTTTTGGAGACATGTATCACATGCAACAATGTAACTTTTGATTTATATTTATGATGGTTGTGTTTACTTTCTTTACAAATATTCAACTGTTATGATACTACGTGAAGTCATCCACCCCCAAATGTTTCCGCCATTCTGGTTTGGGGGTGTGACAAGTTGAAGTTGAAGCTGATCAGTGGATGAATCCCTAACATTGCTACTAATACCCTGCTCAGCAAGACTCGTTGAAGTTGATGCTCTGATCAGCGTATGATGTGTTGATGCTAATATCCGAATATGGAGCAAATCAAATCTACTTTGTGAAGATGTATTATGAAGATCTGGTCTTATCCATTCCTTATATACCATATTAGTTTATATGTATATAGGATGCAATCCCTTGGTTGACAGGATTCTCTATAATAGTATAGTATATAGTCTAACATTAGGGTGAAACCCTAATTTGTCTTTGTGACGACTTTGTGCCAATTGCTTTGTGCATCCGTTCTCTTTGTGAGAACCCTCTTTCTTAGTGAAAGTATCTTTGTGATCATTTTGTTTCTTGTTTTGTGTTTGTTGTTCATTGTTCATACTTTAGTGTATCCAATCGATACAAACCTTCAATTGGTATCAGAGCGGGTTTTTCTGATACATTCAAGTTATCATAGCAGGTTAGAACTTTTTGTTCTTAAATTTGTTCATACAAGGTCAAAAATCGTTTTTCAGAAACCACGAAAATCAAAAGAAGAAAAAGAAAAAACTTTCATTATGCAATCATCCACCAAATCCGACAGCTATTACAAAGATGCAGAAGAAAGATTACACAAGTTAAAATATTTATTCATCTCTGTGGAGAGTAATGGTTGATGTGGTATCAGTTGAAGGACCATATATTGTTTCTCAAATGAGAAAACAATTTACAGATGGAAAGATAAACGAAGATACTTATGTCTATAATGATATAACTTATATATATCCTCTGTCTTGCTTTCCTGGTCTGATGAAAGAAGATCCATATTCTTGTGTTAAAGGCTTTAAAGTTGAACTATATCTGAAACTTTGATGCATATCAAATGGATGTGAAGTGTGCATTTCTCAACGGAGAACTTGAAAAAGCAGTCTATGTTGAACAAACTCCAGGTGTTGTGAACGAATTTTTTTTGAAACATTGTTATATTATGGACAAAGCAGTATATGGTCTTAAACAAGCTCCAAGGGCATGGTATGAAACTCTGAATCGTTTTCTTAAACAATATAAATTTAATCAAGGTTATGTTGATCATACCTTCTTTCGGGAGGAGGGTACCCATTTAATGATAGTTCATATTTATGTTGATGACATTATTTTCGGATAAACTAATCCCAACTTAACTGTTGAATTCCGACAATGAAGGGAAACAAAATTTGAAATGATTTATATGGGTAAAATTAACTTTTTCCTTAGATTAAATATAAGACATAGTTCGGAGGGAATATTCATCAATCAAGAAGCCTTCACAAAGACGTTATTGTCAAAATTTGGAATGGTGGGTGATTCAAAAGTCAAAGTCCATATGGCGTTCGGAACGAAACTCACTCCTTATCTTGATAAACTAGCAGCGGATATCACCTTGTTTCGTCAGATGATTGGATCTCTATTATATCTAACATCCAAACGTCCTGACATAATGTTTGTTGTGTGTTAATGTGCCAAGTTTCAAGAGAATCCTCGAGAACATCACATGTTGACGATTAAGAACATATTATGGTATCTGAAGCGAACCACTTCTCTTGGTTTATGGCATCCATCAAATTTTGGATTCTTTGTGCAAGCGTACTCCAATGTTAGCTTAGGAGGATGTGGTCTTGATTGAAAAATCACATCAGGTGGATGTCAGTTTCTCGATGAAAGCTCGTTAGTTGACAATCTAAGAAGCAAACATGTGTATCCTTCTCCACAGCGGAAGCGGAATACATCGCAGCAGCATCATGTATGTAACGCCCTGTCCTTAATCGCTTCCCTAATTCGGGATTGTGGCATGAGGATAGGTTATCATAAGGCTTGGTCCTTTTGAATAGAGAGATCTAAACCCATTTAAGTATGGATAATGGAAATGAGGTGATCCGGGAGCTGGGTTGTGTCTTGAAGCCAAAGTGGTATATCGGTAATGTGGCAGTTCGAGCTCTTTCAGGGTTTTGGGTTTTATTTGGAAGGTGTTAAGGCGCAGGGGTGTTTCTAGGAGCGTGGGGCTTCTCGCCACCTTTTTGTGGATATAAGGTTTGTCGGAAACGGACCAAGAATGAGGGAGTGATGTATGTTAGTTTGAAGGTTTTGCCAGTTTGGTCCCTGGGCGGGAAAAGATTGCATTTCAGCATGCATGTAAAGGTGATAAACAAGTGAGTATGCCCAACGTAAGCTGGGGTACGCCCAAAGTAGTGATGGATAAGTGAAACGCGGGTGCGAAAGACGTACGCCCAACGTATAGGGAGTAGGCACAACGTACGTCCAGGATCTTCAAAACCCTAATTTTTAGGGTTGGCTCACTATTTAAAGTACCTTAAGTCCAAGGGGGTGCACCTATCTTTCATTCTCAGAGCCAGAAACCCTAATTTCGAGTGGTAGCTTCATCCAAGAGTGTTGTGAGCTTTATGGGTGCATTTTGGGTGGTTTTTGGTGCATTTCAATAAGTGGAAGCTCAACACAAGGTGGTGGTTTAAGGGAGGACTTGTAGATATGGACTTCTTGCTACATTTTCAGCTCAAAGAAGGTAAAAGGTTCTGATCTTGATCACTAGATGTTGTTATTTATGAATATGTGGGTTTTTGGTCCCTTTTTGGGCTCATGAGCAAGATCTAGTGGATAGACACCACTTCAGGAGCTTTGAGTTGCTACTCTTAGCATTTCAGAGGTTATAAGCCTATAAAGTTGCAATATCTGAGGCTAGAAACCCTTCATGCATGTTCTAAATGGGTGTTATTGGGTTAAGTTGGTCATTAAGACCCTTTGAACCATGCAAGTGCATAAAGGTGCCAACTTTATGCATTAAGAGCTTCATTTGGTGGTTCTCTGAAGTTTACACGCAACGCTCTTAACTGATTAAGTCACAAAAGTAGTTTGAAAGTTCTACGGGTACGCCCCACGTACAGAGTCAACCATCCCGTAGATGGTCAATGCGAGGCGAGGATACGCCCAACGTACGCCTCTGTTTGGGATTTCGGACTTTGGGCTTTGGGTTTGGGCCATCTGTTTGGGCCTAAATTCTTGGAACCTAATGGACTATCATATTGGTTGTATTTTGGGCTAATTAAGGATTGGACCTTAGGACAAGGCCCAATAAGGAGTGTGAGATCGATTTGGAAAATTGGGCCATTAATGGGCTTGTAAGTACATGGATTTCATTGGGCTAGCTATGGACATGTATAATGATTAAGAAAAAGTAAACGGGCTTTAGGGAAAGGCCATGTAAGGGATTGGGCCTAATTTAGAAAATTGGGCCATTAGTGGGCCTTTATGGATTTTGGAGTTTTGGACTTGTTTGGTTTTGGACTTGGGCCTTAGTTAAGTATCTTGCGGGCCAACGGTAAAATGATCATTTTACCCCAAGTATAGATTATGGACCATGGTATAAAATCTAATTGCTAATTGAGATGATTGTCTTTGTGATAATTGTATGGTATGCCACTATCTATTATGTTTTATGTGCTAGTATGCTACGTTATTATGCAGTAGTGGTAGGGGTTTAATAGTCCCCTGTTACCGGTTGAAAAAGACCGAAGGGGTAGGCCAACACCCATATATGCTAGGCAGTATGTGATTTATGTGTATATGCTAGGATATTATGTGGTAGTGGTAGGGGTGAAATAGTCCCCTATTACCGATTGAAATAGACCGAAGAGGTAGGCAAACACCCAGATATGCTAGGCGGTTACCGGTTGAAAGAGACCGAAGGGGTAGGCTGACACCCATATATGCTAGGCGGTTACCAGTTGAAAGAGACCGAAGGGGGTAGGCCAGCACCCAAATATGTTAGGCAGTTACTGGTTGAATGAGACCGAAGGGGTAGGTCGAGCACCCAGATATGCCTGACGGTATGTTTATGATATGTGATTATGTGGTATGATGAGGGAACTCACTAAGCTTCGTGCTTACAGTTTTCACTTTTGGTTTTAGGTACTTGTTTTTCAAAAGGAACAGGGCCAGCAGGATCGCAACGCATCGCACTATTATTTCCGCATTATGAGATCTGTGGGAGTTGTACTCTGATAATAATTTTCTATGACATGTTTAATTATTTGAAATACTAGTTTTTTATTATGAATTGAGTTAACACTATGGATGTTCAGACCACTGGTTTTATAATAAATTAAATAAAACTCAAATTTTTTGTCTTGAATTTTGGGATGTTACAATGTATATCGCAAGTGGTTTGGATTCAGAATCAACTAAGAGACTACGAAATCAATATGAAAAGAATTCCATTATATTACGATTCCGAAAGTGACTTAAGAATCTGCCACAATCCAGTGCAACATTCCAAGACAAAGCATATAGCTATGAGATACCACTTCATAAAGGACCATGTTGAAGATGAGAATGTGGAAGTTCACTTCGTTCGTTCTTCATATCAGTTGGCTGATATATTCACGAAGGCATTACCATTAGTATCATTTAATCGAATTCTACAAGGGTTGGGAATGACTGAAGCTGACTTAGTTCCGAAATCCACTTCGTAATCGTCAGAGGTATCGTTCACATTTCGAACGGTTTCGAGCTTCGGAATGGTTCAGAATTCACTGTTCACTTCCGACTTTTTCCGATCTTCGTAATGGTTTTGAAGTTACAGTTCATTAGGATTCCAGAACCTTTTCTCTTTGTAAGTCTTTTGTTCTTTTCTTTATTTTTGTCCATTTCTTTATTTTCATTATTTTTCAGAAAAATAAAATTCCAAAATTATTTTATTAGTTTCATATTTTCTTTTCAAAAATCAAAAACAACCAAAATATTATTTTCTAAGAATTGAAATTCATTTCTGAATTTGAGTCTGCAACAAGGAACTGACGGTTAAAATTCTTTCTACCATATCTTATCACGACTTCCACATAGTCCCTTGATTATTGGAACATCGGTATAGGGCTACAAAAACTCTAGTTAATGATCGCAAAATCATTGTCAAAATGATTTTCGTGAAACTCTCAACCATTCAACTCCCAATCTATTATTCTACATCGACCTCACTGTCATAAATGTAACCATTGAGACTCTCAGAAATTACCACTGAGGTTTATGGTTACACAACATCTGTGTTTATGATCTTGAAATTTGTATCACCATGATTTTGAGCAAAACCCAAAACTCCGAATACATTTTCTGAATTGACAGTGAATAGTTTATTGTTCTAGATATTTACCCAATGAATTGATGGTGAACAAATATTTGTTCTGGTTATTTTACCAATTGAATTAACGGATAAAGCCATTTGGTTCGTACCTTTACATGTTCGAAATCTCATTTTTTTTTTATTTGTGTGAGCTTGATGAAATGTTCTCAACCCAAGTCATTTCTTCCCAAACGATCCAGGTTTTTTTTTTTTAAGATTTCCATTATATCCAGTCGCTTTAAAAGAATATCCAAAGCTTACTTGTAATTATGGCTACACTGGTCAAACACGTGCTTCTTGCAAATTTTCGAACTTATGTTAAGTTTCGGAATTTGTAGTTGAAACCACCCTTTAAGCCTTATAAACGAAGCCTTTTACTGTTTATCAACAAACTGATGATCGTATTTCAACGGGAAACCACATAAGCACTTCGGAGTCTCTATTGACTCAGAAGGAAGAGATCGTTGCCCAGAATCCACCCGCTTTTCATAACAATCTATTTTGATATCACAAAATCCCACACATTAAATTTGTTTTATTTCTTTTTTCTTTGGCACACTCTTGCACTAAAATCCTTGTGATTTTACAAAGTCTGGTTTCGGTTCCGATTGGTTGCTTTAATTCATAAGATCGGATCTTGGTCGTAATTTCAAGAGGCAAGTGATGAAGGAACCTCTAACACTAGCACTCAACCAGAGGAAGAAACTTTTGTTGAACCTATTGACGAGTCATTACCTTTATTTCCCTTCCCACTCCTCAAATTTTAATCTAGAGAACAATGTGTAATTTATTGAAAGTTAAAAAATTACGAAGGTTTCAAATTAATATGATGTAAATATTTTTTGATATATATCTTGAAACATTTTCATTTGAATGATATTTTTTTATAATATTTTTAAAGATAAAGCTAGTGAAAAAAAATACAACATGCAAAACTTCTTTAAATAGTCTATTATAATGTTTTTATTCAAATAATGAATGTAAATTTATTCGAAAAGAGTAAACCAACAAATATAAGAAAAACTTGATGGGTAGATGCTTCGAACCAATAATCAGCACATATGTTTAAAAGTTTTAAATTTCATTCTAATTTAAGTTCTAAAAAGATTTTACCGCCAGAAATTGAAACCTCTTTAAAAATTTCGAGATCCGCTACATCCACCGTTCAATCGCGCTCTAAAAACCAACGGCCAGTAATCACTATCCGCGTCAGTTTGATCCAACCAATCAAATCAGTTTTACATAGCCTATATAAACACATCCCCAGTACATCAACAAACACATCCAAGCTTTCGTATTCCTCTTCTACAAACACATCCTCCCAATTTCCATTTTCACTTCAACTCTAACAGTAGCAATGGCACCAAAGGCAGTTGCCGGAAAGAAACCAGTGGCTGAAAAGGCACCAGCTGAGAAGGTACCAGCGGAGAAGAAGCCCAAGGCAGAGAAGAAACTCCCAAAAGACGCATCGGCTGCCGGAGCAGATAAGAAGAAGAAGAGACACAAGAAATCAGTCGAGACCTACAAGATCTACATCTTTAAGGTTTTGAAGCAGGTTCACCCTGACATTGGTATCTCTAGTAAAGCAATGGGCATCATGAACTCTTTCATCAACGACATTTTCGAGAAGCTCGCTCAGGAGGCATCTAAGCTTGCAAGGTACAACAAGAAGCACACTCTGTCTTCTAGGGAGATTCAAACTGCAGTCAGACTTGTACTTCCCGGGGAGTTGGCTAAGCATGCTGTGTCTGAAGGTACCAAGGCTGTGACTAAGTTCACTAGCGGTTAGATTGTGTTTATCTGTTCGTAGCTTTTGTGACATGGGTGTCGTTGGTTTTTGTGATCTATGATGTAAGTACTTTGTAGTGGAAAAGTTCTGGAACTGAAATGAAACTATCTTGTTTTGGCAATTGAATGTTTTGGTTAATCAACCACATTATGTTTCCTTTTGATCAGTTTGTTTGTCTGAAACGAAATTAGGGATGGTGTTGTTCGTTGATCTCTATTTTGTTAGTGGTTTGTATCAATTTGTTTTCACTTCCAGCAGGTGTTTGTGTTTATGCCTGTGACGATCCAGTTGAAAATATGAACAAAAGTCTAACGTTTTTATAGTTTTCATTCACAGCAACACTTGTGAGATGAAACGTTGATTTTAAATATGTTATCGACCAGCTTTTCCCTGAAGAATCTGGTGAACAACTTGTTTCTTTTGGTTGTTGAAAGTTACGTCCACATTTGTTGCTTTGATTTTAGTAGCTACGAGTATAGCGTGTTTGCGCATATATTGTGTTGGAGACGAAGTTATGCACATTAGATACAACTGAGGTCCGTGGGTCGTCAACCAGTCTAGCAATGTTTTTCTTGCATACAAAATAGATTAATGCTTCAGAAAGTTTTTATTAGTGTTTACATTGCGTTGTATCTATGTTAGTATAGCCTAGTTACTCTCCTGTATAGTTAGCCCAGTATAGGCCCAAATGCATGTGTATTGTTCCCGTTTAATGATGAATAATCATTAATGGGAAAACCTAACATAAAAGCGCCCGCACTTCCAACAAAATGGAATGTCTGGACACATTCACATAATTAATAATGTTATGCCAACCTTTTATCACCTTACCCCATCCACATCTATTGGGAACGCGATACCACCATTCACAAAACAATTTAAGAAACGCCCCTCATTCTCACAGTATACGGGTGCTTATGTTGCTTATGTTACCCATGTATCTACCGCATAAACTTGCTCTAAAGTTCACAACTTGTCTCTTCCTCAGGTACCCGTCTAAGTATCTCGTCTAACTATCATGGATACCGATTTCTTGACCTTTCATCTCATAAAAATATCACATCTTAACGTCATTTTTGACGAATCCTCATTTACTTTTCGATCCTCGACTCCCACCCAATTCCTACCATAAACCTTCCTTGATTATAAGGACCTCACATCTTTAGTTTCTCGTCAATTTATTGAAACACCGAAACCACCCTCTCCGCCTAAAATCGTGAATCCTACCCAACCCACCCCACTACCGAACATCCACCTCTCACCCCCTCCCACCCAAGTTCAAACCCTACCACTTCTCATACTTATCTTATGGTCACCATGCAGAACGTGGTATCACCAAACGCATCGCTTGGCTAAACCTTCAAACCACAACCGAGTAATCAACCCCCAAATCCTACTTGCATTACTTTCGTTACACTAACTGCACCATTGCCATAAAGGATTGATTTGATGCTCTTATTTCTAACAAAACTTAGGTACTTGTTTTGAGGCCTCTAATGGAAAATACTGTTTGTTCTATTTGGTTATTTAAAATGAAATACAAGGTTGATGGTACTATTGAGAGATACAAAATACGTTTGGTGGGTAACGGGAAGAGTCAGCACCCCAACATCGACTGCGACGGGACCTTTATCCCGATTGTGTAACACCGAATCCGCATGTATGAACTTCATTGGATTAATTTGGCTTTATTTGCATTTTTATGTCTAACATCCCAAAAATCATAGTAAAAATTTTGATTTTTCAAGACCATTTTCATAAACCATAAGTTATACAAAACACTGTTTCCAAATCATAGCCATAAAAATCAGAGTATCAAAATCTCTCAATGACAAATATCAGCAGGAGGATGTGTACGATTACGCCTTCGCCTTGCCCCGATTATCTTATGTACCTAAAACCATGAAATCAAACAGTATGCACGAAGCTTAATTAGTTCCCCCAAAATATCCACACCACAAAACATATACAACATGCATGTTGGGTCCACAGTCTCCCAAATGGATTACCCCTGGCCTATAGTCTCCCAAATGAATTGCCTACGGCCCACAGTCTCCTGACTGGATTGCCTTTGGGTTTGTTGGCCTATAGCACAATACATGACCGCCTCAACCCACCTGCACTATCTTAACATATGCAACAGATAAATACATAACCAACAAGTACATATAATCATACAGATCTACCAATCTAACATATAACCAGCATAACAACATCCTATATACCACGATACATAACCTAGTGGACCGACTTTGGTGCCTTCGACCCACGAATACAGTGGGGAAAACTCACATCAAAGCCTAGAAGATAGATGAACTGATCACTGCTCTAAATACCAGCTCTACAGGTCACATATACATTAAACAGGGAACAAGCCTCAATCTACGACTCAAATTACTCCATTTGACCTAAAGTAAAACTTTGTTAAAGTAAACGGTCAACGGCCAAAAGTCAAAGGTTAACCGTCAGCTGGTCTCCACGTCGTGGCCATCCTTGGCCACGTCGTGGCAGTAAAATGAAGAAACAGACGAGGCATTTCCAAGTCACCACACGATGGTGACCTAAGGCCACGTCGTGGGCACTGGGTTTCTAACAACTTAATGGGTTAAACTGTTTTCTTCGATTCTAAGAGCTCCAAAGCTCAGATCTGGTCCATTCTATGGTCTAAATGGATAAAGTTTCCAACTTTATCCCTTGAGACTCTCCAAGAGATCAACATCTAGACTCCTTGGTCCAAAAAGGGCAAAAACATTACATGGCTTAATCATTAAGAACTTAATCTTGAAGGTCCTGTCCATCAAGTGTAGAAGGGTTCTTAGCATCATTATTAACATAAAAATTTGTGCTTTACAAACATGCATGTCAAATGCATGTCTTGAACTCCTATTAGGTCAAAACAAGGGCTTTATTACCAAAATTCCATGCATGAAACCAAAACTCATTCCTACTTCAGATCCAAAGCATCAAATACTCTAAATGGTCTGGAGATTCATAAAATTGCAAACTTTATGAGATCTAACCACCCAAACTCATCAAGACACGAAGAAAAGGGACAAAATTTAAAGCTCTAGCAACTTAACAAGGAAAATGTTGGGTCTTGGACACTCACAATGATCAAGTAGATATGCTAGAAGATGTAGATGATGCTTGCAAGGTAAATCACCACACCAGAGGCTTCCTTCTCCTTCCAAATATCACCAAAAGTACAAAAATGAGTTCACAAATGCAATGAAGGCTAATGTTAGGGTTTTTGAGTTTGAAAGGGTGATGGAGGCTGAATGATCACGAAACCCCAGCCACAATGTCCTTTAAATAAGGCCCAAAGCCCAAGGATGAGGTTTTCTTCCAAAAACAGTTGCCACATCGTGGCACCTATGGCCACGCTGTGGCGAGTCATTTAATTCCCACGACCATAAAAACATTGCCACGCCGTGGCCACCCAAACATGAAAGTTTAACATTCAGAAATTAACTCATACTTGGAACGGGTGTTACACGGGGCGTATGATAGCCTCCTACGCTAAGCGTAGGAGGAAGAATTCATGTGGGGACTTAAAGACTTATGTTGGGCATAATTTGAGCTACACAAAGCATAATACATAGGATCAAAAACTCTAATTCTCGGGGTTGTGAGCCCATTTAAAGGCTCTAATTCCTTGAGGACCTCTTCGTACCCAACCTCCATCATCCTATCCAATCCCTTCGAAACCCTAGCCATTTTTGTGAGAATCTTGAGGTCTTAAAGTGTTCTTGTGTGCACTTTTGAAGGAAAAGACCATTGGAGAAGCACTTAGGAGCTCTAATCCTTGTAGATCCATATCCTTCATCTTGTTTTCCACCTCCAAAAGGTATAAAGTTCCCATCTTGGTATTCTTTCATGCTAGATCTATTTAGTCTTGGATTTATATGTTTTTTTGTCCCATAACTTTGGTTCTGGTGAGTATAGATTACTCCATACCATTTAAAGACCATTTCCTGATGTTATTGAGGTTTTTGAGTCATAAAAATGAGAGCTTGATCACTCTCATCTACCCCATGCATGAGATATTGAGCATTAATGTACTTCATGGACTTAGGGTTTGGTTTTATTGCTCATTGATGGCATGTAAAAGGATAAAGTTAGATACTTTATCCAGTGGGACGTTCCTTTGGTTTATATCTGGAAGTTTGAGGAGCTAACTTTCTGTATTAAGAGCTTAACGGAAATTTTGACAATCAGTCGGCTGTGCGGGGCGTAAATTCCTCTACGTTGGGAGTGAAAGATCTTGTATGCCCAAGAGTCATTATATAATGATATTGCTAATAATATATGATCCTATATGGTCACACTAACAACAACTTGATGAAAATATATTATTTATAAGAATTTGATTCTTGATAAATAAATATATATATGTTGTAATGAATTGGAAATTATTTATTTCATGAAAATATTAATTTTCAATGTTAAGTATCAAAATATATCATAATATATCATAAGGTATGCTTTATTATGTAATGTACATCTTTTTGGACCAAAAGGGGTTTTTGTCCTATACGGATTTATATGTTTTATAAGTTATAAAAATTAGAAGAGTTTTTATAGAAAAACTAGCTTCTTCTTTTTATAAAATTATCAAGGAGACAATAAAGGGTAAAGAAGACATGCTGGCATTTATTTAATCATAAAGCCATGTTCTTACACTTATAGCCTTTTGTTGCTAGATTCATGGTGTATTAAAGCATCAAGACTCAATGGGTAAGGACTAGGATTAAGATGACTAAAAGGCTTGCATGTATTTCTTCTTTTACTATCTAAAATCCACGAAATTTTGTGCTTCCTATCTCCATATTCTCTCTAGTTTTGTCTCTTAAAGTGTTAAGAACATAAAGATGAAGATGATACTTGAATACTCTCTTTGAAGACAAACTAGTTTCTTTGTCTTAAGAGCTTAAGATATTATTTTATTACAAGAAGAAGACTAGCATCTTCTCAAGTTGATTTATTGTTGGTGGATATCTCTAGAGAACTTATACCTTGAAGTTTCATGCCATACTTCATCAACTTCCAATCTCCCATGAGAATCAAAGTCTTCAAAGGTTGTAACATTTTTCTTTCTATGGTTGTTTATATCTTTCAAAGTCTTGCAAAAGATCCTTGGTAGGTAAAATAGTTTTAGTTTTATTCAACAATTTTAAAGCTTCCGTTGCCGTTTTTACCAATTGTGAAACCAGATTTCTGAATAAAAACCCAACAGGGAGTAGCTTGGTTTTGGCCCATTTCCATCTAGAGTCCTACACCATGCATAGAGCAGCTTGTACGCAGGGCGCAGGAGGGTTGACCGTTGACTTTGACCTTGATGGACCTTTGCTCAAAATTAGGTTTTAGAGTATAGACTGAAGGGGATATTTCTTTATTGTTGTTAGGTGACTTGTTGTACCTGTCTACTCTGTGTGAGCTGTTGTGTTTAGTTGTTGTCTGCAAGCTAGTATTCATACTACATTTACTTGTGTGGTATTTATGTATATGACCAACTAGGTCTTAATTGTTTATTGCTATTACATTTGAATTAAATTTCTAATAACTTTAGGATTGTTGAGAATCCCAGGGTTGCTGATAACCCCTAAAATGTGCTGTTAATCCACAGGGCGTTCTGTTAGCCCACTAGGATTGCTGATAATCCCCTCGGTTGCTGATAACCCATAAGTTGTTTATTATGATGTGTTGTATGAATATTTTGGGAAGAAATCACTAATATTTGTGCTTACAGTTGTGGATTATATGTGTTTCAGGTACTTATGATGATCGCGAAAAGGTGAAGGCTTGACTGTACACTCCGACTTACAGATTTTATGATTTCACATTTTGATACTTTGATTTGGGATGATTGTACTTGATATACCTAGGATTTCATTGTCTTGGTTTTTATAACACTTGAGATTTTTATATATTAAAAATGAAAATTTTTTTGGTAAAAATTGTATGTTACAGATTGTCAAACCGATTACGATTCGATATGTTCTTAGCATAAATGTCACTTGTCATTGGCCTAATCATCGGTTATGTAAGAACCTGAAAATTTAAAGAAATATGACTTTAAGTCAAATATTGACCATAAGGGCAAAATGGTCAATTATGAGAAGATGCATGAGAAGATGCATTTTTGGTCAAAAGGGTAAAATTGGAATTTTATGCTTTTAGGGCCAAGTTTGTGACTTAACAGATTAAGACCCTATTAAGTTAATGAGAAATGAATTAAAAAAATTGTAGAGTATGTTCCCACCTTCGTGTGGATATAAAGATCATAGAAAACATGATAGAAACGAAGAAGTTATGAACGTTAGAAGTTGGGACAAAACGTCCCAAAGTTGGAATGGAATCAACCAAGGAGTTGTTGTCAAGCAGCTACCGCAACGCGGTGGATAGATCACCACACCGCGACATAACTTCTTCGTAAGAAAAAAACGTAATGACCTTTACTCCACTACACAGTATATGGGTGCTATGACGCGGTGGCCAAAGGTGGACGATAATGGAGAAAGAGCACCACGACGTGGCAAGCAAATGGTTGTCATTGACCGAGGTTAACTGTAAGATTCAGATGATGAGTTATTTTCAATTTTAACCCAAAGTATGAAGATTAATTGCATTTTAGCCATTGTGTATGAAAAATGTTGCAAAATGGCCCACAGTGGCATTTTTGTAATTTTGGGACCGAGCTCACGAACGCTGGGCGTACATAGCGTACACTAGGCATACGTTCCTGAACCAGGATCCCTAATTTTTAGGGTTTGGACCCATTATAAGCATCATTATCTCCCCAAGGCTCATTCCCTCATCATCCTCCAACGCACTTTTATCTCTCAAAGCAAACCCTAATCCATTTAGAGCCTTCTTGAGCTTTGTATGTGTATTTTGGTAATCTTGAAGGAGAGATGTAACATCCCAAAAATCATGACCAAGAATTTCATTTTTGATATAATGATTCATAAAACAATTTATAGAAAACATCATCAATTTATTTCATTTTATAAAAACCATAGATCATGTGTCTCAAAAGCATGTCATAATATAGTAACAATGTCATAGTACAAACCCCAAGAATCTCATATGCAGAAAATCATGCGTGTGTAGCGCTGCTACCGTGCCGACTCCTTTCCCTTCGAAGAGGAAGTACCTCAAACCAAAACTAAAAACCGTAAGAACAAAGATTAGTGAGTTCCCCCATCATACCACATACCGTACATAACACATACTGTCTAACACATCCGGGTACTAGCTACCCCTTCGGTCTCTTTCAACCGGTAACTTGCCTAGCATATCAGGGTGCTGGGCTACCCCTTCGGTCCTTTCAACATGTAACTTTCCTAGCATATCAGGGTGCTGGCCTACCCCTTCGGTCCTGTCGAGTGGTACCTCGCCTAGCATATCAGGGTGATGGCCTACCCCTTCGGTCCTTTCGACCAGTACCGGAGACTATTTCACCCCTACTTCTACCACATAGCATCCTAGTACATAAACATATAAGTCATATATTGCCCAGCTTATTCTGGTGCTGGCATACCCCTTCGACCCTATCGATCGGTACTGGGGTCAATCCTACCCCTCCTACCACTATCACATAACATCATAGCATACTAGCACATAAATCATAACATATAGTGACATACCAGATAATTATCACAAAGACAATCATCTCTACTATAACTCTTACTAGTGGGTCGACATTGGTGCCTTCGAACCACTTCTACTGGAAGGTAACTCACCTCAATGTCGTAAAGTAGTTGAACTGTCCTCGGCTCTGGGATCAACTCCTCTTAAACTCCTACACACAACAATCTACTTTAATTACTCTTTCATACTCATAACCCCTTAAGGGTCAACTCTGGTCAATGGTCAAAGTTAAAGTCAACATCCTGGTTGACTCAACTCGCCGAGTTGGTTCATCAACTCGTCGAGTTCCAAAATCCATAAAACCCTGAAATCTCGATCCTACTCGTCAAGTCCTTTCATGAACTCGTCGAGTTCATCCTCATAGCATAGTATGGACCTTTTACCCACAACTCGCCGAGTCCCTCCTTGAACTTGTCGAGTTCCTCAATCTTCATAACCCAAACCATGGCCAACTCACTGAGTCATCTTCTAGACTCAACGAGTTTGCTCAGTAACAGAAAAGGTTGGGGGACCACGACCCAACTCGCCGAGTTGTATAAACAACTCTTCGAGTCCCCCATAGTCTAAATCTATACAGTCGTTTCTAGTCGGGCTTACTGCATTCAAATCATAGATCTGGTTCCCTAGGGTCGATATATCACGTAGAGTTTCTAACTTTACGTCCATGCATCAGTTATTTGGCTCAAAATCCCTACAAAGTGGTTCACAAGTTGCATGGGATTCCCATGGCCATAAAATTGGCACCTTTATGCCATGGAGTCCCTCAAAGGCTCCAGATCTAAAGTCATGATTCCAAAACATGCTTGTATCCATGAATGGTTCCGAAAGATGCTCCTTAAAGCCCTAAACTACCCCATGAAGAGATCTAGTAAATGAATAGTCAAGGTATAATCTTTATACCTCAATAAGGCTGCTTGGACAACGAAATCTCTGGATCCAAAGCTTCCTCCTTTAACCAAGCACTTCTAGCTTCCACTCCTTCAAGGAAATACCAAAGAATCATTCTCTTTTCAGTCACACACACTCAAAAGGCTCTAGATCACGAATTAGGGTTTGCTGGACTGGAGGAGGTGATAAAGGGAGGTCCCAATGAAGTATTAAGGTGCTTAAATAGTGTGCAAACCCTGAAAATTAGTGTTTCATTTTGGCAGCTCTACTCGTCGAGTATTGACTTCTCAACTCGTCGAGTAGACTTCAAGTCCCGCTTCCAAAAATCCCATTCCTACTCGACGAGTTTGGGGTATTCAACTCGTCGAGTCCCTTTGCAAAAATGAATAATTCTTATTAAAATAAATACCAGGAACCGGACGTTACAAATCTCCCCCACTTATTTTAGATCTCGTCCTCGAAGTTTGCTGCATCTGGGAATAACTCGGGGTAGTGCTCCCTTATCTCGTCCTCCAGCTCCCAATTCCATTCTGAGCCCTTGCGGTGCTGCCATTACACCTCGAACTTCTTGTTCCTCAGATCCTTCGTCTTCCTGTCGAGGATGGCTACCGGTCACTCAATGTAGTTCAGGCTATCGTCCACCTGAATATCCTCTAGAGGTAGCACCGCAGAGTCATCTACCAGGCACTTCCGCAGCTGGGAGACATGGAAGGTACCGTGGATCTGACAAAGCTCGGCTAACAGATCCAACCTATACGCCACTTTGCCCACCTGGGCTGCAACCCTAAAAGGACCAATGTAACTAGGGCCCAACTTGCCTCGCTTCCTGAACCGGAAGACACCTTTCCAAGGTAACACCTTCAGGAGAACCATATCCCCGACCTGGAACTCCAAGTCCGATCGACGTCTGTCAGCGTAGCTCTTCTGCTGACTCTGAGAAGTCTGAAGCCTGCTCCAGACCTGCTGGATCCTCTCCGTCGTCTTGAGTACCACCTCGGTACTCCCCATGACCCTCTGTCCAACCTCACCCCAACATATCGGGGTTCTGCACTTCCTCCCGTATAACCTCTCGAAGGGAGGACGATTGATACTTGCATGGTAGCTATTATTGTAGGAAAACTCTGCCAAGGGAAGGTAGGTATCCCAGATACCACCAAAGTCCAGGACGCGTGCCCGCAGCATATCCTCCAGAGTCTGGATGGTCCGCTCGCTCTGACCATCCGTCTGCGGGTGAAAATTCGTGCTAAAGTGCAGGCGAGTACCCAACTCGTCATGAAATTTCTTCCAGAATCTGGAAGTAAATCGTACGTCTCGGTCAGAAATCACGGAAACTGGCACTCCGTGTAGAGCTACTACCTCTCTGATGTAGATCTCGGCCAGCTTCTCTGCCAAAATGCTCTCGTGGATCAGAATGAAATGGGCACTCTTGGTCAACCGATCCACGATGACCCATATCGAATCCACTCCCCGTGCGGTCCTGGGAAGTTTTGTGATAAAATTCATAGTAAAATTCTCCCATTTCCACACAGGGATAACCAACGGCTGTGTCTTTCCGTGAGGCCTCTGGTGCTCGGCTGTGACCTTCCTGCAGGTCAGACATCTCTCGACGTACCAGGCTACATTCCGCTTCATGCAGGGCCACCAGTAATCAGAAAGAAGATCTATGTACATCTTCGTCGCCCCGGGATCGATGGAAAATCTAGAGTTGTGGGCCTCATCTACCAGAATCTGTCGTACTCCACCCCAGTATGGAACCCAAACCCTCCCATGCAGGGTAAGCAGCCTACGTCTATCATAGTCAAACGAGGCCACCTGGCCTATGATCCGCTCGCACTTCCGGCACTCCTCCTTCATTCCCTCAACCTGCGCCTCTCGGATCCGCTCCAAAAGTGGAGTCACCACCTTCATCCTCAAGCAAATGTCTCTGATCAGGGCTGCCTTGAGGCTAAGAGCATCGGCCACAACGTTGGCCTTCCCCGGGTGGTAGAGGATATCACAGTCGTAATCCTTCACCACATCTAGCCACCGACGTTGCCTCATGTTCAAGTTCGACTGATCCATGAGGTACCTCAAACTCTTGTGGTCCGTGTAAATGGTACATCGGACGCCATATAGGTAGTATCACCAAATATTGAGGGCGAAGACAACCGCCCCCAACTCCAGATTGTGCGTCGGGTAGTTTGCCTGGTGAGGCTTCAGCTGCCTCGAGGCGTAGGCGATGACGTGCCCCCTCTGCATCAAGATTGTGCCCAAGCCTGAGATGGACGCATCGCAGTACACTAAAAAAATCCTCCACGCCCTCTGGCAGGGCTAAGATCGGCGCCTCGCACAACCTCTGTCTCAACGTCTCGAATGCTGCCTGCTGCTCAGGCCCCCACGAAATACAATGACCTTCTTCGTCAGCCGGGTCAAGGGTACTGCTATTTTGGAGAAGTCCTGTATGAATCTCCGAAAATAGCCTACTAACCCAAGGAAACTCCGAATCTCAGATGGAGACTTCGAAACCTCCCATCTCATCACGACCTCCACTTTGGCCGGGTAGACCAAAATCCCGTTGTGGTTGACAAGGTGCCCCAAAAACTGCACCTCGCGCAATCAGGACTCACACTTGGAGAACATGGAATACAAGCTCTCCCTCCTCATGGTATCCAACACCTCCTGCAAGTGCTCCTCGTGCTGCTCCTGCGTCTTGGAGTAAACCAAGATGTCATCGATAAAGACTATCACAAACCGATCCATCATCGGTCTGCATATGTGGTTCATGAGGTCCATGAACGCGGCAGGAGCATTGGTGAGCCCGAAGGGCATCACCACAAACTCATAGTGACCATAGCGAGTCCTAAAAGCTGTCTTCTACACATCCTCGTCCCTGACTCGCATCTGGGTATAACCCGGTCGCAAATCAATCTTGTAGAACCAAGATGTACCCTGTAGCTGTTCAAACAAATCATCAATCATCGGGAGGGGATAACGGTTCTCCACCGTTACCTTATTCACCTCCCGGTAGTCTATGAACATTCGATATGACCCGTCCTTCTTCTTCACAAACAAGATCGGGGCTCCCCATGGTGAACTACTCGGCCTGATAAATTCCTTGTCTAGCAGCTCTTGCAGCTGCGTAGACAACTCCTGCATCTCAGGAGGAGCCAACTGATATGGTTCCTTGGCTATCGGAGCCGCACCTGGGACTAGGTCAATCCTGAACTCAACCTGTCTCTCCGGAGGTATCCCATGCAACTGCTTTGGAAATACGTCCGGGTACTCTCTCACCACTGCCACATCACTCACAGTCGCCTTACCCGCCTCCCAGGTATCCATAACGTAGGCGACATACCCTGTCCAACCCTGCCGAAGGTAGCGCCTAGCCCTCGCTGCCGAACACATAGCTGGTCCACGCTGCAGCCTCTCGTCCTGAATCACCAGCTCTCCCCCACTTAGGGTCCTGACACGTACCAACTGTTGCACACAATCGATCACCGCCCCATTAGGGCTCAACCAGTCTATGCCTATGATAACCTTGTTCCCCTTCAAAGGAATGGGAACCAAATCCATGAGGTGTCGCTCATCATACAACCTCAAAACACAATATCTGAAAACCTCTGATGCCCGGACAGATCGTTCGTCAGTAATCTCGACCTCTAAAGGACAATCTAATATGCCTGAAGACTCAGAAAGCCTCTTGCTAAGAGCAAGAGAGACAAATGATCGGGTATCCCCCGAGTCAAATAACACCTGAACTGGGATGCCGTTCACATGGAACGATCCTAAACAAAACATATAAACATAGCACATGAATATCATAACTGACATGTAATAAGAGTTAGGGAGAAGAAAACACACCCGTCACCACATCCAGTGCGGCACGTGCCTCCTCGGCAGTCAGCTGGAAGGCTCAGCTCCTTACCACTGGAGGATCTGTCTTGCCCTGTCGGCCATCCGTAATCTGCAGGGTTGCTGGAGCTGGCGCCACCATTGGCACTGCTGGTACTAATCTCGGGCAGTTGGCCTTTTTGTGGCCCTTCTGATTGCAATGAAAGAAAATTAGGTCTGATGTCTGAAGGGTGGGGGTAGGGGCAGTACAATCTTTACCAAAGTGCCCCAGCTTGCCGTACTTATAGCAGCCCGATGACCCTAGTCTACAAACCCCCTCATGTGTCTTGTCGCACTTCCCATAGTGGCTTCTGCCCTGCTGGCCCTTCGACCTAGTGTCGGGTCCCTTGGGTTTCTACCCTGAAACCCCGATCACCTGCCCAGCCTCCGCCTTCCTCTTCCGGATGTGCTCTATCTCTCTCTTTCTCTCTCTCTTTCTCTCTCTGTCGCTCCTGAACGCCCTGAGACGCTCCTCCATCAGCTCGATGATCCCTTCCTTGATCGACCCGAAAATCACCGGGGTCGCCTCAAGGATGCCTCTCGTAATCTCGGATGCAATGAATGCTCGCAATCCATCATCGACTGGCTTGGAACCAGAACCCGAACCTGATCCTGATCCTGACCCAGACCCTGAACCTCCCGCTCTGTGACGTGTCACCACCATTCTGAAACAAAACACATAATCGTCAGGGTCATACATAACCTCGAGAGGTCTCACACACTTTCCAAGTTCCTTGGTTCTATCACAACCCTCCTTGAATCGAGTATGGATCCTCTACTTTCAGTAGTACGGGCCCATACTACTTTCCACATCTATCCGTATTTTCCTCAAGGATTGCCTTGACTTCACCAAGTCCCTTCTACTACTACTACTCGATGCACTAATCTTATCATAGGCTTACCCTAGGGTAACTCTCCGATCTACTCTCCGCCATCAGCTGCATAAGAAATCCATGTTACCTTTAACTAACTAGCTCGTAAATACCATTACATATCACTAAGACCAGATGATTCTTTGAATGAGAGGTCCTACCCTACAACGGTTGGACTCAAATAAGAGCTGCGAAATAGGGCTAGACCTAACCTTATGAAATTATTTAGTCCTCGTAATATGTAACTTAACGTATTCATTTACTACCTAGTTAAATATAACTAGAACTCCTACAAGCACGAAGCAAGCAGCATTCGGGCATCGAGTAACCTAAACCAAGCATATCCTATTTAGGCCATCATATCACTGACTAATCAGTCCTAGCATGAAATTCAATAAGCACATATAGCAGGCACATAAGGCATCTTCCTAGATCCTTAACCCTAATCTAGCATGCAGTTCTCATAATCATATCATATATCATAATAAACATGTATGGGTATCTTGGGGAAAACTTACTTGAGCTCGGCCGATTGCACGCATCACACACCTTGTTCTTTCTCAAAACTCTTTATTTTAAATTTTAGAAAAACTATTTTCTTGAAAAATCTTTTAAATCCTCGATTTGAGTCCAGAAACCCCCGAAGGTGTGTCCGAATCCCTCAAACCAAGGCTCTGATACCAACTTGTAACATCCCAAAAATCATGAAAAAAAAATTCATTTTTGATATAACGATTCATAAAACAATTTATAGAAAACATCATTAAGTTATTTGATTTTATGAAAACCATAGATCATGTGTCTCAAAAGCATGTCATAATATAGTAACAATGTCAGAGTACAAACCCTAAGAATCTCATATGCGGAAAATCGTGCGTGTGATGCGCTGCTACAGTGCCGACTCCTTTCCCTTCGAAGAGGAAGTACCTGAAACCAAAACTGAAAACCATAAGCACAAAGTTTAGTGAGTTCCCCCATCATGCCACATACCGTACATAACACATACTATCTAACACATCCGAGTACTAGCTACCCCTACGTTCTCTTTCAACCGGTAACTTGCCTAGCATATCAGGGTGCTGGCCTACCCCTTCGGTCCTGTCGACCGGAACCTCGCCTAGCATATCAGGGTGTTGGCCTACCCATTCGGTCCTATCGACTGGTACCTCGCCTAGCATATCAGGGTGTTGGCCTACCCATTCGGTCCTTTCGACCGGTACCGAGGACTATTTCACCCCTACTTCTAACACATAGCATCCTAGTGCATAAACATATAAGTCATATACCGCCTAGCTTATCCGGGTGCTGGCATACCCCTTCGGCCCTATCGACCGGTACTGGGGTCTATCCTACCCCTCCTACCACTATCACATAACATCATAACATACTAGCACATAAAGCATAACAGATAGTGACATACCAAATAATTATCACAAAGACAATCATCTCTACTATAACTCTTACTAGTGGGCCGACATTGGTGCCTTCGACCCACTTCTACTGGAAGGTAACTCACCTCAATTTCGTAAAGTAGCTGAATTGTCCTCGGCTCTGGGATCAACTCCTCTTAAACTCCTACACACAACAATCTCATTTAATTACTCTTTCATACTCATAACCCCCTTAAGGGTCAACTCTGGTCAATGTTCAAATTCAAAGTCAACATCCTGGTTGACTCAACTCGCTTAGTTGGTCCATCAACTCGTTGAGTTCCAAAATCCATAAAACCTTGAAATCTCGATGCTACTCGTCGACTCCTTTCATAAACTCGTCGAGTTCATCCTCATAGCATAGTCGGGACCTTTTATCCATAACTTGCCGAGTTCCTCCTTGAACTCGTCGAGTTCCTCAATCTTCATAACCCAAACCATGGCCAACTCGCTGAGTCATCTTCTAGACTCAACGAGTTTGATCAGTAACAGAAAAGGTTGGGGGACCACGACCCAACTCGCCGAGTTGTATGAATAAATCGACGAGTCCCCCATAGTCTAAATCTATACAGTTGTTTCTAGTTGGTCTTACTACATTCAAATCATAGATCTGGTTCCCTAGGGTCGATATATCACGTAGAGTTTCTAACTTTACGTCCATGCATCAATTATTTGGCTCAAAAGCTCTACAAAGTGGTTCATAAGTTGCATGGGACTCCCATGGCCATAAAGTTGGCACATTTATGCCATGGAGTCCCTCAAAGGCTCCAGATCTAAATTCATGACTCCAAAACATGCTTGCATCCATGAATGGTTCCGAAATATGCTCCTTAAAGCCCTAAACTACCCCATGAAGAGATCTAGTAAATGAATAGTCAAGGTATAATCTTTATACCTCAATAAGGCTGCTTGGACAATGAAATCTCTGGATCCAAAGCTTCCTCCTTCAACCAAGCACTTCTAGCTTCCACTCCTTCAAGGAAATACCAAAGAATCACTATCTTTTCACTCACACACACTCAAAAGGCTCTAGATCACGAATTAGGGTTTGCTGGACTGGGGGAGGCGACGAGGGGAGGTCACAATGAAGTATTAAGGAGCTTAAATAGTTTTCAAACCCTGAGAATTAGGGTTTCATTTTGGCAGCTCTACTCGTCGAGTGGAGGCTTCTCAACTCGTCGAGTAGACTTCAAGTCCCGCGTCCAAAAATCTCATTCCTACTCGACGAGTTTGGGGCCTCCAATTCGTCGAGTCCCTTTGCAAAAATGAATAATTATTATTAAAATACATAGCAGGAACTGGGCGTTATAAGAGAGGAAGAAGAGAAGATCATCTTGGAGGAGTGGGAGTCCTTAGATCTAGAATAACAACATCTTTTGTCATCATTTGGATGTATAAAGTTTTGAATTTGGCTTGCATTTCTTTAGATCTTGTTAGTTCATCATTCATGAAGCATTTTGGTCCCAAGTATTGACCCTTATGAGTATGGCATATTCTAGCCCACTTAAGTTGTCCTTTTAGGCGTTTTGAGAGGTCTAGAAGCATAAAAATATGATATTGGATCTTATTTCTTCCCCATACATGAGTTTGGCTGTCTTAAGGGGTTAAGAGGTTAGGGTTTTTAGTATTTAGCACTTAATGGCCATGCGAGACCATAAAGTTGGAAACTTTATGGTCAAGGACAACATTTGGGGCATGGATTTATAGTTTGGACGTAAGGGCTTAAGTATTAAGCACTTAATAAGTTGGGAAAAGATTCAACTACATACGTTGGGGTACCAAGTGGTCCGTTGTGCGTACACGGTGAAGCCCTCGCACCTGGTCAATGTCCAAGTACGCCCCGCGTACTGGATGAGTATGCCCAACTTCTTCGACTGAGTCAACCCGGTGGACTTTTTGAATTTTAGATTTGACTATAGTTTGACCAATTTTGACCAAAGGGTATTTTGGGTAATTTGATATAAAATTTAAGTTGGACAATGATTTGAATAATAGGTGACGGGTAGAGCCACTATTCGGAGCAGAGACTTATTCAGCTTTTGTTTGGACTGAGAGGTGAGTTTTCCTCACTGTACTTGTGGGTCGAAGACACCAATGTCAACCCACTAGATTACGTATCTTTTTTTATAGGATAGTACTATGCTAGTATATGACTGATTAGTAGATCGGTATGATATTTGTATTTGTTGGTTCTGTGTTTATGTTTAGTTGTTACATATGTTGACATATTGTGGTTGGGTTGAGACGGTGTTGGTTTGTGCTGAAGGCCAAGACACCCGGGGCGGTCCGGATAGGTTGTAGGCCCTGCGAGGCGGTTTATTCAGGCCGAAGGACCGTAGAGCGGTGAAGATAGGTTGTAGGCCTTGCGAGGCTGTCCAGTCAGGATGAAGGCTCATATTTACATGCTTTGATTGTTATATTTTGTGATGGTACCCTGGGAGAACTCACTAAACTTTGGCTTACAGTTTTAGTTTATTGTTTCAGGTACTTCAGAGGACCGAGGGAAAGCGAAGGCCTGACCATGCACATCTTCCTATTTTCATGATATTGATTTTTGGGACACTCTGATATGACTGTACACTTGAATCAATGGTTCCTTTTTGTCAACAATTATGGATAATGGTTGTTTTTAAAAATTTTAAAATTTTATGATTTTTAGAGTGTTACATTAATTGGTTGCTGGAATGCGGTAAACAGATGGTCGCGACACAGTTACGCATAAGAGTTAAAAGGCTGTTAACCATTTCATTCTCGTCATAATGCACCCCAACCCTCCCAAGTGAAGCTCTGGCAATTTAGAGAAGGATATGGACAAAGTGGTGGTCTATAGTGCTTGTGGCTTGGATTAGACATCAAAAGCTTATGAGGTGATCATATATTCATCTTTAAGCTTGTTAGGAAGTAAAGCGGATAACTAGAAAATCCAAAAGCACACAAGACACAATATGTACGTGGTTCGGCCAAGGTGACCTACGTTCACGGGAAGGAGGGGAGTATTCTTTATTTCAGAGCTCTCAACACAGAGGTTACAAGTACAATTACACAAAGATTTTCCTATCACTTTAGAATTCAAGATACAAAATGACCTAGCATGCATCCCTATTTATACTCGAGGGATCAGACCTAAAACCATAATGGGCCATGCTTATTGGACCATAGGCCCATGAAAGGTGACAACCAAGCACAATCCGCCATGCAGAATCTTCTGGAACATTTTTTAGCATTATCATCTTCTAGGCATACTTGGATCAACATGGCATAGCAAAGGAATCAATATGGTGCATCATGTACCAAGATGGTCCATGATGGCACAATAGCTTCTTCATGGCGCAACAGAAACCCTAGTTGGCGCAACAGGGATCAAGTATGGCGCACGACATCAATCTTGGAGCAACAGCATCACCATGAGAAACAGGCACATGTATGGCTCAACAAGGCCATGCATGGCGCAACAATAAAACAAGATGGCGCAATAGGAGAACAAGATGGCGCAAGAAGAAGTTCCATGGCGCAAGAGCATCCCTCTTGACCCATATCTTCATCACGTGGTGCAACAAGGACCCCTTGTTGCTCCATATCCATTACAAGTGCTCCAAACCTCTTCCAAGTGCTCCAAACTCCTTCCAGGTGCTCCAAACCCTCTTGAACACGACCCGTTCCTTTGGCACTTGATCAGTTCCTTTGTATGATGATCCATTCCTCTCTCAGAAGTTCCGTTCCTTTGTCACATGCTCCATGAACCCCAAGTGCTCCATTGAGGGCCAAATGCTACAAATGCTTCATGAACATGATCCAAATGCTCGAATCACATTTAAAAATCTCCACCTTGACTTGAGCATCCTCTGACCTCCGCCTTGAACAAGAACTTCCTCTCCCTTCCTGCCATTCGTCCCCGAAGGGACCTACCTTCTGCGAACATCAACCAAGTCCAAGCAAAGCTTGAACTTCTTCGTGGCCAACGACTTTGTCAACATATCTGTTGGGTTGACCTTGGTATCAATCTTCAGTATTGAAAACTTGTATCTTTCCAGAATATCCCGAATGAAATTCAGTCTGACTTCAATGTGCTTCGTCTTCTCGTGCTACACATGATTCTTTGCAAGACTCAAAGCACTTTGACTGTCACAATACAAGACATGTTTCTCCACCTTCATACCAAGACTCTGAATAAGCCCTTGCAACAATATCTCCTCCTTTATTCCTTCCGTCATGGACATGTACTCGGATTCAATTGTAGAAAAAGCAACGGTATCTTGTAATGTTGACTTCCAACTGATGGCACATCCAAATAAAGTGAATATGTAGCACGTCTGTGACCTGCGCTTCAACAAGTCACCACCATAATCAGAGTCAGCATATACCACCAAGTCACTCTTCGTATTGCTCCATACACCAGGCAAACATCCGTCGCTCCCTTCAAGTATCGCAAGATCCAATTTACAGCTTCCCAATGAGTCTTCCCTGGATTACTCATAAACCTGCTAACCACACTAACTTCATGAGCCAAATCAGGTCTGGTATAAACCATCACATACATGAGACTTCCAACAATACTAGAGTATGGAACCCTGCTCATGTACTTCCTTTCTTCATTAGTAGTGGGTATAGTGCTTGGACCAAGTTTAAAGTGAGCCGCCAAAAGAGTTCCAACTGGATTGGACCGATCACAGTTGAAGGATTGCAAAACTTTCTCAATGTACTTCTGTTGAGAAATACACAACCTCCGTGCTTTTCTATCCCATTGTATCTCCATCCCCAATATCTTCTTTGCTGCTCCCAAATCCTTCATCTCAAACTCATTCTTCAGGGTCGCCTTCAAGTCATTTATTCTAGCAATGTCTTTGGCTGCGATGAGCATATCATCAATATATAGCAACAGATATATGTAGGAATCTGGTGATAATTCCTTTGAGTAAACACAATTATCAAACTAGTTCTGAGTGTAGCCATTCGAGATCATGAATGAATCAAATCACTTGTACCATTGTCGTGGAGACTGCTTCAAACCATACAAGGATTTCTTTAGCAAATATACATGGTCATTCTTAGCATCAAGAAACCCTTTTGGCTGGGACATATAAATCTTCTCTTCTAAATTTCCATGAAGAAATGCAGTTTTCACATCAAGCTGTTCAAGCTCCAGATCAAATGCACTCACCATGGCCAAAAGAACCCGAATTTTCTTGTGCTTCACGACTGGTGAGAACACCTCGTGATAATCAATTCCTTCTTTCTGAGAGAACCCTTTTGCCACCAACCTTTCCTTGAACCTAGCAGGTTCAACTCCTGGTATCCCTTCATTCTTCTTAAAGATCCACTTGCATCCCACTGGCTTTGCTCCCTTTAGTAATGGAACAAGATCCCATATTTCATTCTTCTCTAATGATTGCATTTCTTCATTCATGGCCATCAACCAGTCATTTGATTCTTTACTCGCCATAACCTCTTTATACGATTGAGGCTCCTCGATGTCAATGTATTCTCCAGTTGATAAGGCAAAAGCAATGGAGTCAATTTCACCTGAATTTACACATCCCACATATCTGTCAGGTTGTCAAATAACCCTCTTCTATCTTCTCCTTGCAATAGATTCATACCCATCATCTTTCCCGACATCAGCACCACTGGACGAAGATCCCATGTGTGCTCTTAGGTTTCATCTTGTCTAGGTTGTTCACTGCTTCCTTGCTCTTTGTCACTTATCATAACTCTATCTGGAGTTTGAGATGCAAACTCCACATTCTGGCTAGTACCCTGATCTTTGTTCCATGTTTGACTTGTTTCACCTCCTCCCTGGTTACCCATGGAAAATTCATCAAAGGTCACATCTCTGCTCATGATAAATTTAGGAGTTCTTCCTTCTTCTATACACCACAGTCGATAACCTTTTACTCCTGTCACATATCCTAGAAATATGCACTTCATTGTCGTTGGCTCAAGTTTACCATCATTCACCTGAGCATATGCGAGGCATCCAAATATACGTAAACTAGAATAGTTAGAGGGTTTTCCGGACCATACCTCTTGAGGAGTCTTCAAGTCTATTGCATTTGATGGTTATTTGTTCACCAGATAGCATGCAATGTTAACTGCTTCCGCCCATAATTGCTTGGATAAGTTAGCAAATATCCGCATGCACCTTGCACGTTGCATGAGTGTTTGGTTCATACGTTCTGCCACTCCATTTTGATGTGGTGTGTCCCGTACAGTGCGGTGCCTCACTATACCTTCTGCCTTGAAGAAATTGTCAAATGGAGCATTGCAGAACTGCAACCAATTGTCTCTCCTCAGAGTCTTGACCTGTTTTCTAGTCCTTTTCTCAACCATGGTATTCCACTCCTTGAACTTCCCAAACACCTCATCCTTCGTCTTCATAAAGTACAACCAAACCTTCCATGAATAGTCATCAATAAACGTCATGAAGTATGAGCATCCTCCTTGAGACTTCACTGGTGCAGGACCCCACAGATCTGAGTGAACACACTTCAGGATTTCCTTGCTTGTGTGTTGACCGGTACCGAACTTCACTTTGCGATGCTTTCCCTTGACGCAAGCTTCACAAAAAATTGTTTTTCCAGTAGCCTCTCCACCAAGCAGTACTTGTTTACTTAGAGCTGACATGCCCTTCTCACTCATGTGCCCCAACCTACGATGCCACAACTCTGTCTTGTCATCACCTTCATTCAAGGAATGCGAGATAGCCACCGTTCCGATAACCGTACTGCCTTCTAGGATATAGATCCCTCCACGATTCATCTTCTCTTTCATTATAACCAGAGAGCCTTTGGTCACTTTGACCCAGTCGCCTTCACCAGCGTACCTCATCCTATTCTTAGCCAATGTGCCAAGAGAAATTAGATTCTTCCGAAGTTCTGGAACGTACGGGCAATCTAACTTCCTGACCATGCCATAATGCATCTTGATCTGCACCATGCCACTACATTTGATACTGCTTACCCAATCATCACCCATCTTGACTGTGCCATCCCACCCTTTGAAGGAGTCAAACCAGTCACGATTATACGTCATGTGATAGGATGCTCCAGAATCGAAGACCCAAACATCAACATAACTTGATGTACACACAGTCAGTACATCACCATCGTCCCCTTCATCAAAACTTTCCTGAACCACATCAGCAGTGTTATTGCTGCTTGATTCACTCTTGGAATTCCCATTCCTTAGCTGTGTACAATTTCGCTTGAAGTGCCCCTTCTCCTTACAGTTATAACATTTCATGTTTGATGAACCTTTAGACTTCGACTTTGAACATGATCTCCCTTTGTTTCCCCCTTTCACCTCTTCTATCCTCCATCTCCCTGCAAACAAACCGGAACTGGACACCTCCTCTCCACCTGAAACTTTTCTTTTCAGTTCCTTGGACATCAGAGAGTCCTTCACATCATTCACAGTGATCGTTGTCCTACCATAAAGCATGGTATCAACGAAATTCTCATATGAGTTAGGAAGCAAACATAAGAGAATGAGCGCCTGATCTTCATCTTCAATCTTCACATCAACACCTTGTAGATCTAAGATGATATGATTAAAGTTATCCAGATGATCTTTCACTTGGGTACTTTCAGACATTATGAGAGTGTACAAACATTGCTTCTGATACAACCTGTTCGTCAGTGAGTTGTTCTGGTACTTGTCACAAAGTTTATCCCAGAGCCCAGAAGCAGTTGTTTGATCCACAACCTCCCTCAATACTTCATCTGTCAAGCTCAATAGAATGGCACTATGTGCCTTTGTCAGAATATCCACCTTCTTATCAGCCGCCATGTCCTTTGGCAGTTTTGCCTCTCCTACCAATGTCGCCACACATCCTTGTTGAACCAGAAGAGCCCTCATCTTCACATTCCACAAAGTGAAGTCATTTGAGCCATTGAACTTCTCCATATCGAACTTGTGAGTAGACATCTTCAATCACAGGAATACAAACCGCAGCTCTGATACCACTTGTTAGGAAGTAAAGCGGATAACTAGCAAATCCAAAAGCACACAAGACACAGTATTTACGTGGTTCGGTCAAGGTGACCTACGTTCACAGGCAGGAGGGGAGTATTATTTATTTTATAGCTCTCAATACAGAGGTTATAAGTACAATTACACATAGATTTTACTATCACTCTAGAATTCAAGATACAAAATGACCTAGCATGCATCCCTATTTATACTTGAGGGATTACACCTAAAACCCTAATAGGCCAAGTCCATTGGCCTATAGGCCCATGAAAGGTGACAACCAATCACAATCCGCCATGCAACATCTTCTGGAACATTCTTGAGCATTATAATCTTCTAGGCATACTTAGATCAACATGGCACAACAAAGGAATCAATATGGCGCATCATGTACCAAGATGGTCCATGATGGCACAATAGCTTCTTCATGGCGCAACAACAAACCTAGTTGGCGCAACAGGGATCTAAATGGTGCAAGAGCATCAAGTATGGCGCACAACATCAATCTTGGAGCAACAACATCACCATGAGCAACAGGCACATGCATGGCTCAACAAGACAATGCATGACGCTACAAGAAAACAAGATGGTGCAATAGGAGAACAAGATGGCGCAAGAAGGAGTGCAATGGTGCAAGAGCATCCTTCTTGACCCATCTCTTCATCATGTGGCGCAACAAGGACCCATTGTTGCTCCATATCCCTTCCAAGTGCTCCAAACCTCTTCCAAGTTCTCCAAACTCCTTCTAGGTGCTCCAAACCCCCTTGAACACGGTCCGTTCCTTTGGCACTTGATCAGTTTCTTTGTCTGATGATCCATTCCTGTCTTAGAAGATCCATTCCTTTGTCACATGATCCATGAACCCCAAGTGATCCATTGAGGTCCAAGTGCTCCAAATGCTACATGAACATGATCCAAAGGCTCGAGTCACATTTAACAAAGCTCTTAGGGATTTAAGGGGAATTTATGGAATTGAGTTAGATATGAATGATTTTCATTAAGAAGCTTGTTAATCGATATCATTGGTAGTGTTTACAAGCTTTGAACAAGCTTTATGTGTGATTTCAATGGTGAAATCTATATATGTGAAGTTAGGGTTTGAAACCCTAAACGAGTGAATATGTTAATTGATTCATTAGATGTTAAGTTATGATTAATTAATTATTACGTGATGCTTAATGTAACGCCCCATTTCTGGTATGTAATTTAAATATAGTATTTTCCTTCCTTAAGAGAAACTCGACGAGTCAATAGCCCGACTCGTCGAGTAGAGACGGGTTTTTGCACGTGTCTTTAGCAGGCGACTCGACGAGTCTGTATCCCGAACTCGGCGAGTCCGCTAGTCTGGATGAAACCCTAAATCCCAGGGTTTGTACCCTATTTAAACGTCATTATAGCCTCCCACCCCAGCCTCCAGCACCTTTAGAGCATTTCTCTGTAAAACCCTAGTCCCCATTGTTGACCTTGAGTGTTTTGTGATAGCTTGGGAGTTGTAGAAGAAAAGGAAGGAAAGAAGATCAATAGAAGAGAAAGGAGATCCAAGAGCTAGTTTCCATCTACTTCATATTCTGGTAATAAAGTTATTACCTTGCTTACTCTTCCATTAAACCCTCTTTTATGCTTGTTTATGTCTCTTTTGGAGCTTTATATGATTCAAACTCGAGAACTGAGCTCTACTTGGGATGGAGATCATAGATCTGGATGTTATTGAGCTCTAGGAACCCAATATAGCTACCTTTACGCAAATATAGCCTTGTTCCAAACCCTAAGTGCTTAGAGTTGGAGGATTTTGGTGTTTTATCCCCATTCTCGTGTGCATGCACGTACAGTTGGAAACTTTACATGCAAAACCAGCCCTAGAAGCCCAGATCTAATAATTGGATGCACTGAAATCGACTAGAATCGACTGTATAGTAATGACATGTAGGAGACTCGGCGAGTTGGCGGCCCAACTCGGCGAGTCCAAGGCAATCTTCTTGCCTCAAGAACAGACTCGACGAGTTATTCATACAACTCGGCGAGTCACAGTCTGGACGTGTTCTTATGATGAAGGAGAACTCGACGAGTTGTTCATACAACTCGGCGAGTCGTATGAAGTTAGATTCGATGTTAGTACGGAGGAAGAACTCGTCGAGTTGTTGCCAAACTCGACGAGTTGAAGCGAGTAGAGGATTAGAAAAGGTGTTAGGGACTCGGCGAGTTGGCGGCCCAACTCGGCGAGTCCGGTCAACTGAAAGTTGACTTTGACCAGGAAGGTGACTTTGACCAGGGTTAAAATAGTCATTTTACCCTGAGAGTAGTTATCAGTATTTGATTTAGTGTTTATGGGATCTATAGCCGGGGAGTTCCGTAGCAGCAGTCATACAGTTTCAGATTTAGCATCTCAGCAGCCAGCGTTACGAGGTGAGTTTTCCTTCCAATAGGAACAAGTCTACGGCCACAATGCCAGCCCTTTTAGTTATCAGTAGTTCCAGATTTCGGTTCGATGCAATAGTTCAGTGTGCTTGATGTCTTCGTGACTCAAGCATGTATGTGTGTTATGTGTTCCGGACTTCGGTCCGATGCAGTATGCAGTATATGTGTTTATGCTAGTAGTTATGATTATGCTATGCTATGTTCAGTTAGTTCCGGACTTCGGTCCGATGCAATTTCCGGACTTCGGTCCGATGCAGTGGGCAAGGCCCTGGTTAGTTTCGGACTTCGGTCCGATGCAGAGGGCAAGGCCCTGGTTTGTTCCGGACTTCGGTCCGATGCAGTTTCAGGACTTCGGTCCGATGCAGAGGGCAAGGCCCTGGTTAGTTTCGGACTTCGGTCCGATGCAGAGGGCAAGGTCCTGGTTAGTTCCGGACTTCGGTCTGATGCAGTTTCCGGATTTCGGTCCGATGCAGTGGGCAAGGCCCAGTAGTTGCTTTATATGTTTTTGTGTGGTATATGGTAGTTGGGGGAGCTCACTAAGCTTCGTGCTTATAGTTTCAGTTTTGGTTTCAGGTACTCCAGCTAGCAAGGGGAAGGGCTTGGGATGATGACATGACACACACCACAGTTTTAGCCTGGGAGTTAGACTCTGATATTTTTGACATGATATTGACATCGGTTTTGATTTGATACATTTATTATGACATTTGAGATACACGACTCATGGTTTTATTATATGGTATTTGATATTAGGGTTTTAGTAATGTTTTCAAACAAAAATTTTTGGGTTGTATTTTTGGGACGTTTCAAGTTGGTATCAGAGCCTTGGTTTGAGGGATTCGGACGCACTTTCGGGTGTGTCTGAACTCAAACTAAGGAATTGGTATAGAAATTTTCAAAAGGAAAATCAATTTTTGTAAAAAGGAGTTTTGAGAAAAGAAAAGAGTTTTAGAAAAAGCGGAAAGAATTTTTAGAAAGAAAAGAACTTTAAAAATAAAAAAGGGTGTGGTGCATGCAATCAGCCGAGCTCAAGTAAGTACTCCCAAATTACCCATACAAGTTTATGATTATCAGTTTCAGTTTCAGTAGAACAGCATGCTAGAATAGGACTAAGGATCTAGGAGGATGCCTTATGTACCTGTTATATGTGTCTCAGCTTTATGAGAATTGCATGCTAGTATTGAGTAGACAATAGTAGGATAACCTGTTTAGGTTATGCCTGATAGTATGAGCTTAGCATTGTATCCTAGTACAGTTTCTTGTTATGAGGATAGAATTGCTTGAGTAGTTTCCTGTGTCTGAATGCTGCTTGCTTTGTGCTTTGTGGGACTCTGAGTGATGGGAGTTAGCCATTAGGTGAATACGTCACGTCACATGTGATCAGGGTTGAATAATCCCAGAGTGCTGGATTTGGCCCTATTGCGCAGCTCTTGTCTGAGTCTAACCATTGTAGGGACTAGTCTTTTACTCGAAGGATTATCTGAGCCTCGTCACATGTGATGGTATTCAGGTGATGGCTAAGTGGCATTACAAGGAGGCCTTCAGCAGCTGAGGATTGGGTGGGGTGGAGTCAGAGATTTCCCAAGGGAAAGCCTAGGATGAGAGTAGCAGAGATCAGTAGCAGTAGAAGTGACTTGGTGGAGTCAAGGCAGTCCTTGAGGAAAGTACGGATATATGTGGAAGGTAGTATGGGCTCGTACTACTGAAAGCAGAGGATCCGTACTTGAACCAATGAAGGCTGAGATGAGACCAGGGAACTTGTAAGTAGTAGCGATCCCCCAGATATATCAGTGTTTCTGACGTTTATCATGATGTGATTTCAGAATGGTGGTTTTATGCCCTAGGCCAGCAGTCGGCAGTTCAGGAGCCGACGAGGGATCAAGATCATGCTCGGGGGCCGAGCATCTAGATGAGCAGACCAGGGAGTTCCTCTCTTCAGAGGTTACTCGCACCATACTTGAGCAGACTCCTGTGATCTTCGGTTCGATCAAGGAGGGTATTTTAGAGCTGATGGACGAGAGGTTGAGCACATTCCGTGCTGAGGTGGCGGCCATGACGGGGTCGCGCACACTCACCTTCAGGGAGTTCCGAGCTTGTGGAGCTCCACACTACCATGGGGAACGGGATCCCATTGTGAGTACCAGGTGGTTGGCGGATGTCGCCAATGCGTTCTGTACCAGCAGATGTCCAGAGGGGGACAAGGTTAGAATAGCATCCTGTCTTCTGAAGGACATGGCACGAGATTGGTGGGAGGAGATTGGGCATGTTATCGGAGATGACGCAACTCTTTATGCGATGAACTGGGCTGATTTTACTACCAGGTTCAGAGCCGAGTTTGCACCGGTTATTGAGGTGCAACAGTTAGCTAGGGAGTTTCAGGATCTCACCCAGACTACAGAGACAGTGGCAGAGATTACCGCCAAGTTTAGGGAGAGGGCTCTTCTCATTCCTCAGTACGCAGTTGATGAGGAAATGAAGAAGGCCCGATATCATGAGATGTTGTGGAGTGATATCCGCCAGTTTGTGAGCCAGTCCAGCTGTAAAACGCTGGATGATATGATTGTGAGGGCTCGAGAGAGAGAGAGAGATAGATTTGGAGATGGAGAAGAAGAGGAAGCCAGAGGCGTCATCTGGCACAGGGAGTTCCAGAAAAAAGCCCAAGGTATCGGATCACATATCCAAAGGACAGCAGAGCCACAATAGGTGTGGCAAGTGTGGGAGATTGCACGATGGGACGTGCAAGGCAGGGATCTCCGGCTGCTACAAGTGCGGTCGGACCGGGCATATGAGTAGAGATTGTACAGCCACCACCACCACCACAGTAGCTGATTTGATTTGCTTCCATTGCAATCAGAGGGGACATAAAAAGTCTAAGTGTCCGAGTTTAGCAGCAGCAGGGAAGGTGGCAGCACCTGCCCCTGCTACTTTGAGGATTACAGACGGCCGTCAGGGTCGGACTGAGGCGCCAGTGGCGAAGAGTAGAGCTTTCCAGATGACAGCAGAGGAGGCGCGAGCGACTCCTGATGTGGTGACGGGTATGTATTTTCCTCTTATCTTTGTATTTGATATTGATTGTTTCTCATAGTTATATGTTTTCGTATAGGATCGTTCTTAGTGAACTGCATTTCAGCTACAATATTGTTTGACTTGGGGGCTACCCGATCATTTGTTTCACTTGCGCTTAGCAAGAGGTTTGGTAGAGCTCCGGGGGAGCTGGATTGTCCACTCGAGGTTGAGATACCTGATGATAGGACCGTTAGGGCCGCGAGAGTGCATAGGTGGTGTTCGCTGCAGTTATTTGATGAGCAGTTTTCAGGGTACTTGGTTCCTATTCCCCTGAGAAGGAATAAGGTTATAGTGGGTATGGATTGGCTGAGCCCCAATGGGGCAGTGATTGATTGTGAGCTACAGTTAGTGAGGGTTCGCACTCCCAGTGGGGGAGAGTTAGTGATTCAGGGCGATAGGCTACACAGCCGACCAGTTCTTTGTTCAGCAGCGAGAGCGAGGCGCTACGTTCAGCAGGGTTGCGCAGGGTACATCGCCTATGTTATAGATGCCCGGCAGAAGGGTAAGGCGACAGTTGATGATGTACCAGTAGTGCGAGAGTATCCGAACGTATTCCCGGAGGTCTTGCCTAGGATACCTCCGGAAAGACAGGTTGAGTTTCGGATTGACCTGGTTCCGGGTGCGGCTCCGATAGCCAAGGCACCATATCGGCTGGCTCCTCTAGAGATGCAGGAGTTGTCTACGCAGCTGCAGGAGCTGCTAGACAAGGGTTTCATCAGGCCGAGTAGTTCACCATGGGGAGCCCCGATCCTGTTCGTGACGAAGAAGGATGGGTCGCACCGTATGTGCATAGATTACCGGGATCTGAACAAGGTAACGGTGAAGAACCGTTACCCACTCCCGAGGATAGACGATTTGTTTGACCAACTTCAGGGAGCATCTTGGTTCTCCAAGATTGATCTTCGGTCAGGATATCACCAGATGCGGGTCAGGGATGAGGATGTGCAGAAGACCGCTTTTAGGACCCGCTATGGTCATTATGAGTTTGTGGTGATGCCGTTCGGGCTCACTAACGCTCCAGCCGCATTCATGGATCTCATGAATCGCGTATGCAGACCGATGCTGGATCGGTCAGTGATAGTGTTCATTGATGACATCTTGGTTTATTCCAAGACTCAGGAGCAGCATGAGGAGCACCTGAGAGAGGTGCTAGAGACGCTGAGGAGGGAGAGACTTTTCTCGAAGTTCTCCAAATGCGAGTTCTGGTTGCGCGAGATGCAGTTCCTTGGACACCTCATAAACCAGAAGGGTATACTAGTAGATCCGGCCAAGATAGAGGTCGTGATGCAGTGGGAGGTCCCGAGGTCTCCAATTGAGATTCAGAGCTTCCTAGGACTGGCAGGGTACTACAGGAGGTTCATCCAGGATTTCTCCAAGATAGCAGTTCCACTCACCCGACTGACCAAGAAGTCGGTGGTGTTTTGCTGGGGGCATGAGCAACAAGCAACATTTGAGACCCTCAGACAGAGATTGTGCGAGGCGCCGATTTTTACCCTGCCAGAGGGAGTAGAGGATTTTGTAGTCTATTGTGACGCTTCGATAACATGTATGGGAGCGGTTTTGATGCAGCGAGGCCATGTGATAGCTTACGCCTCTAGACAGTTGAAGCCTCACGAGGCTAACTATCCGACACATGACTTAGAGTTGGGGGCAGTAGTATTTGCCCTCAAGATTTGGCAACATTACCTCTATGGGGTCCGTTGTACCATTTACACGGATCACAAGAGTTTGAGGTACCTCATGGATCAGCCAAATCTCAACATGAGGCAGCGCCGATGGTTAGACGTGGTAAAGGATTATGACTGTGAGATCCTTTATCATCCAGGCAAGTCCAACGTAGTGGCCGACGCCCTGAGCCGCAAGGCAGTAGCAGCCCCGATCAGGGATATATGTCTGAGGATGACAGTGATTACTCCATTGTTGGAGCAGATTAGAGAGGCACAGGTTGAGGGCCGGAAGGAGGAGAGGCAAAAGTGTGAGAGGATTGTGGGCCGAGTAGCTTCCTTCGACTATGACAGTCGAGGATTGTTGACCCTTCATGGGAGAGTTTGGGTACCATACTGGGGCGGAGTATAGTAGGTGTTGATGGACGAGGCTCACAAGTCTCGGTTCCATCCACCCAGGGGCGACGAAGATGTACAGAGATCTTCAACCCGCTTATTGGTGGCCCTGCATGAAGCGGGACGTAGCTTGGTATGTGGAGAGATGCCTGACCTGCAGGAAGGTCAAGGCGGAACATCAGAGGCCCCATGGCAAGATGCAGCCGTTAGACATTCCCGTGTGGAAATGGGAGGATATCACTATGGATTTCATCACTAAGCTTCCCAGGACCGCACGTGGAGTTGATTCGATTTGGGTCATAGTGGATCGGCTGACCAAAAGCGCGCATTTCATACCAATTCAGGAGAGCATATCGGCCGAAAAGCTAGCCGATATTTATGTGCGCGAGGTAGTGGCACAGCATGGAGTGCCTGTATCAGTAGTATCAGATCGAGACGTCCGGTTCACTTCCAGGTTTTGGAAGCGGTTTCATGACGAGATGGGGACTCGTCTTCACTTCAGCACCGCTTTCCACCCTTAGACGGACGGGCAGAGCGAGAGGACGATTCAGACCCTCGAGGACATGTTGCGGGCATGTGTTCTAGATTTTGGTGGCAGTTGGGATACGTATCTTCCATTAGCGGAATTTTCGTATAGCAACAGTTTCCACGCTAGTATTGACCGCCCTCCGTTCGATATGCTTTACGGGAGGAAGTGTAGGACCCCGATTTGTTGGGGTGAGGTCAGTCAGAGGGTCATCGGGAGCACTGAGGTGGTGCTCAAGACCATAGAGTTGATCCAGCAGGTCCGTAGCAGACTGCAGACTGCGCAGAGTCGGCAAAAGAGTTACGCCGACAGGAGGCGTTCGGACTTGGAGTTTCAGGTGGGAGACATGGTCCTCCTGAAAGAGTCACCTTGGAAGGGTGTCATGAGGGGCAAGCTGGGCCCCAGGTTCATTAGTCCCTTTAGGGTTTTGGCCCGGGTGGGTCGGGTTGGTTACCGTTTGGAACTTCCAGCAGAGGTTAGCCAGATCCACAACACTTTCCATGTTTCTCAGTTACAGAAGTGTTTAGTGGATGAGTCAGCAGTGGTACCATTGGAGGATATTCAGGTTGATAGCAACCTGAATTATATCGAGAGACCAGTTGAGATCTTAGATCGGAAGACGAAGACCTTGAGGAACAAGGTGGTTCAGTTAGTGAAGGTGCAGTGGCAGCACCGGAAGGGTTCAGAGTGGAGGTGGGAGACCGAGGAAGAGATGAAGGAGCACTATCCGGAGTTATTTTCAGGACCAGTAGCAGCAGACTTCGAGGACGAAGTCTAAGATAAGTGGGGGAGAATTGTAACGCCCCATTTCTAGTATGTCATTTAAATATAGTATTTTCCTTACTTAAGAGAAACTCGACGAGTCAGCAGACTTCAAGGACCAGTAGCAGCAGACTTCGAGGACGAAGTCTAAGATAAGTTGGGGGAGCTCACTAAGCTTCGTGCTTATAGTTTCAATTTTGGTTTCAGGTACTCCAGCTAGCAAGGGGAAGGGCTTGGGATGATGGCATGGCACACACCATAGTTTTAGCCTGGGAGTTAGACTCTGATACATTTATTATGACATTTGAGATACACGACTCATGGTTTTATTATATGATATTTGATATTAGGGTTTTAGTAATGTTTTCAAACAAAAATTTTTGCGTTGTATTTTTGGGACATTTCACTTAATTCATTTATTGGATTGAATTTAACATTAGAGAATGAAATGTTAGACTTATGATAAATTTTAAGTGATAATTTTCACATTAAGAAGTAGATAAGCTCTTAAGAGGCTAATGCAAGTTTTAAGGAAATTGAAATGTTGTATGATTAGACTTTGAGCAAGAGGATGAGCCAAGATGCATCAATTGGAGGATTGTTGCCAAGTGCTAGTTAGTCCTCACTAACTAACAAGGTGAGTTATAGCTCTCACTCTCTTTGTCTATTTTGTGTTATATATATATATATATATATATATATAGGATTTTATGTGAGATTCATGTATCTGAGCATGTCAAAAGGAAAAAAAGAAAAGGATTATATGCACTATAATCCTATGTAAGATTATGTACTTGTGGTTATAAACTTAAGATCATGTATCTGGGCATGTGTGTATAACCAGAGTATGTAGAGATATATAGAGAAAGAATAGAGGTATTATGATTAAGATCCTTAAGAGTATATAAAGAAAGAATAGGATTATATGTATTATAAACATATGCATGAGTAGATGATGAGAAAAAAGTATATGTGGATACCTAAGGGATTGTAGATAGAGACAAAGAATGATTATATGTAATATAATCATACATGTATGTATATATGTATGTTTAGGCATGAATGATATTGCATAGAATACCTATATGTTAATAGACATAGATAAAAAAATAAGTACTTAATGAGTTAAGTACTAGCTGTGTAGAAGAATATCTCTTGACGAGATAAAGAGATAGAATATCCATGGGACAAGTATTATGTGATGAGCCACATAATAGAGATAACAATGTTTAAAAGATGATTCCTTCAGGAATGCGATAGAGGTTCTTTCGGGGACAAGAATATGATTCCTTCGGGAATGAAATAGAGGTTCCTTCGGGGACAAGAGTATGATTCGTTCGAGAATAAAGTGATGGTTATTTAGGGAACATAGATAGATGATCCCTTTGGGGATGTATGTGGAGGATTACTGCAGGAATAAAGATTATGAATGGTTAAAAAAGATAGAGAAAATGTTCCCATGAGTGGAACAATGTACTAGACATAATCCTTGAGTGATTTAGAGTAAGGAATTCGTTAAGGGGTTCAAGAGAAGAAAGAGAATGCCAAAGGATCCATGAGGGATCAAGATGAGAATTATGAGATGAGATAAGAAGAGCATGAGAATGCATGCTAAGATTTTGAGATATGAGAAGAACCGAGTAAGAGATAGAAAAGAGCATGCATAGAGCATAGAGAAAAGTAGAGGAAATATGAGATTAGATAATGTATAAAGAGAGATAGAAAGATGAAGATAATAGTAGAGAAGAGATAAGGGTAAAGGTAAAGGTAAAACGTATACATAGAATATGAGATGAGCCTGAGAAAAGGATAAGAGATGGTATGAGAATAAGAGTCGATGGTAGAGTAAATAACCAAATAGTCCCTACACTTTTAATCAATTCAATTAATCCCAAAATTAATTCCAATTAATTTATGATTAATACCAAATTAATTATTATTATTATTTATTATTAATATATTAATCATATTATATATTAATAAACTATTTATTCCAATTTATGAAAGTATCACGCTGTAATAGAAGAAAGTTGAAAGTAAATTGCATTTTTTTTCATTTACCTTAGTCATGGAAAAAATACAAAAGTTATCAGTATGCTTTCATTTTTTTTGGCCTGTCATACTATCTTTGTTTTCGTTTTGTTATTTTCACATATACATAAACCCTATTTTATCATTAATTTCTGTAATTTCATGTACTAAAGACATTTAATGTATTTTTTTTTTCAAATTACATAAACACACACAAACACCATCATAGCAATATACTCTTTTCAAATGTAAACATAAACACACACAAACACCATCAAAGCAATATACTTTCATTTTTATTTTTGTTAGTTGTAACATCATTGTCAATTCATAACAACATATTTTCAAGTTTGATGCAAAGTAAAAAATTTTTTAAGAAAAGGATAACTTTACATGAAAGTAAATTGCTATTTTTTTTTTTTGCATTTACCCCCATCATGGAAGATAAGCAAAAAATAGCTACAAATTTTCAATTTTGGTCATATGCTATCATTGTTTTCTTTTTCCCTATTTTCATTGTGTGTGTTTGTAAGTTATATCTTATTTTTATTTTTTGAAAAAATGTTAATGTACTGTGACCATTTATGTAAGGTCGTTAATTACGACCTTTTATGTAATTTTTGATAGACAAAACTGCAAAAATGGTCCCTGTGGTTTCTCATTTTATGTGGCGACGGTCCAAACGTTTGAAAAGTTGCAGATTTAGTCCTTTTCAACAAGTTTTGTTGCGGTTTTAGTCCCCCATCCGTTAACTTCCTTAAAATGACAATTTTAACCCCAGAGACCATTTTCGCAGTTTTGTCTTTTACTATACTATAAGGACCATTTTTGCATACATTAATTTTAATTTTAATGAGGTATTATATATTAATAGATATTATTTTTAATATATAATATTATATATTAATAAATATTTTTTATTGGATTATTAATTTATTTTAGTTGATTTTTAAAAAAAAAATTGTTGGAGTAATTCTTTTTTATTGAATTATTATATATCAATACATATAGTTTTTAATATATAATATTTATATCATAATAAATATTATATTATTGGATTATCAATTTTTTTAGTTAATTTTTGTAATTTTTAATTATTTTTTATTGTATTATTACTTTTAATTTATTATTTTCTTCATATACTAAATGTTGTTTTATTGGATTATTAATTTATTTTAGTTAATTATATTTTTTTAAATTTTTTTGTCGAAGTAATTCTTTTTTATTGAATTATTATATATCAGTACATATTGTTTTTAATATATAATATTTATATCATAATAAATATTATATTATGAGATTATTATATATTACAAAACATTATTTTATTGGATTATTAATTTCATTTAGTTGATTCTTTTTATAATTTCTTTTTTGTTGGAGCAATTTTTTTTATTAGATTATTATATATCAACAAATATTATTTTTAATATATAATATTTACCTCATAATAAATAATACATTATTGGATTATTAATTTTTCTAATTTGTTTTTTTGAATTATTAATTTGTTGAAATATTACTTTTAAATTTATTATTTTTTTAATATAATAAATATTATCTTATTGGATTATTATTTTATTTTTAATGTATACTATTAATTGTTTTTAATTTTATTATTTTCACCACAAAGTCGTCGTAAAAGTGTCGCTTATCATCGTCAAAAATTGGCAGGATCACCTCCAAACACCTTCATTGGAGGTTCAATAGATACCCTACCCTATTCCACCTAGCGTTGCTGGTAGCCACCTACGACAACCTCTTCATAATCCACTGGAATCCTTCATATCCCACATAATGCGCAACAAACCCGTATAACATTTATAAGTGGTGGTGGTGACCGAGTGATGGTGGTGGTATTTTCCCTATGGTTTCTCATTATAAGCTAGATGAAATGAAAGTGTTTGGCAGCGATCCTAACGATTTCGATGATGAGAGACGACGGTTTTGCGTATCCCATGACTTTGTGGTAGAACCAATAAAATTAACAAGAACTATTATTATAATTAAAAATAAATTAATAATCCAATAAAATAATATTTAGTATATGAATAAAATAATAAATTAAAATTAATAATCCAATAAAAAATAGTTTAAAAAAAAAGAAATTACAAAAATTAACGAAAAGATAATAATAATCCAATAATATAATATTTATTATGATATAAATATTATATATTAAAAACTATATTTATTGATATATAATAATTCAATAAAAAATAATTACTTCAACAATTGTTTTTTTTTAAAAGAAGAAAAAACATCATAAATGGTCCCTGTGGTTTCCCAAAATCTGAAGTTTAATCGTTGTGGTTTAAAAACGTCATAGATGGTCCCTATGCTTTCAAAACTTTTAATGTTTGATCCTTTTCGCTAACTCTGTTAATTTTCCACCGTTAAATGAAGGGTATTTCCGTCATTTACCTATCCAGGGACCTTTTATGAGGTTTTCCTTTCTTTTATTTATTTATTTTTTAAAAATTAAATTTAATATCCAAGGTCTCTCTCTCTCTCGTACACCACCATCGCCAGCACCATCCACCATCACCACTGCTATCATTAGACCAAAATCACCACCCTTATTTCTCCATTCCAGCACTACAAAACACCATCGTCATCGTTAACTTCCACCTGCCAAACCACCACATAACCTTCACCACCGCCATTATCTTTACTAATATCGTATTCTTCATCTTCTTCATTGAAATTGTTCATTTTTTCTCCCATGTGAATACCCAATCAATAATGAGCAAAAACAACCATCCCATTCATTAAACCAATCACAGTCCATCAACTACACTAGAACATAGACCTTCAAAATTATCAGATGCAAAAAATGTAAGAAATCGGAGATCAGTGCTTCAACGAGTCGAAAACAAAATTAGGCAAAACCCCCCATTGAATAAAATCGTTTAAACTTGTTTGGAAGCCGCCGAAGCAGTTTCCCTGAAATCAAATGCTAGGGTTTCCAACATATACACAGATCGAACAACCATAAACCCTCCACCACCGATACCATTAGCCATCAGATTCACAACACCACCAGACAGAACAACCGCCACAAAAACATTGGTATATTGGGAGATTTTTCCGGTGGGGATGAAGAGAGTTTAAGTGGTTTTCCAGATTGAAATCTAGTGGGATGAAGAGAGGCTTCCGACTTGAAATTCGGTGAGGATGAAGAGAGATTTCTGATGATGCTCTGATATCCAGCGAGCAATGATGGGGAAGCGGTGAAGCTTTCAGACGGGGCCACTGGACATTGGAGGCGATGGAGTTATCGGAGGATGTGGGAACCGGAAACGGAAATGGTGGGAGGTTTGGTTCACCAGATTGAGATGGATGATTAGATTGGGAAGCAAGGATCGATGAAGGTGAATGGTTAGGCTGGGGAAGAATAGTGGGGATCTAGTGTATGTATGTGTTTGTCGAGAGAGAGAGAGAGAGAGAGAGAGAGAGAGAGAGAGAGAGAGCTTTTATATATTTAATTATGTTTAAAATTTTCTTTTTTTAAAAGATACGAGAAAACATCATAAATGGTCCCTGTGGTGGTGAAATGACGAAAATACCCTTCAGTTAACGGACAAACTTAACGGAGTTAGCAAAAAGGACCAAACATCAAAAGTTTTGAAAACACAGGGACCATCTATGTGGTTTTTAAACCACGAGGACTAAACTTCAGATTTTGGGTAACCACAGGGACCATTTATGATGTTTTTTCAAGAATTAACTAAAATAAACTAATAATCCAATAAAACAATATTTAGTATATGAAGAAAATAAAAATTAAATAATCCAATAAAAATAATTTAAAAAAAAGAATTAAAAATATTAACTAAAAGAAATTTATAATCTAATAATATATTTATTATGATATAAATATTATATATTAAAAACTATATGTATTGATATATAATAACTCAATAAAAAGAATTACTCTAACAAAAAAAAATCAACTATAGTAAATTAATAATCCAATAAAACAATATTTATTAATATATAATATTATATATTAAAAATAATATATAATATTATATATTAAAAATAATATTTAATAATATATAATACTTCAATAAAATAAAAAAGAATGTATGCAAAAATGGTCCTTATGGTATGGTAAAAGACAAAACTGCGAAAATGGTCCATAGGGTAAAACTGTCATTTTAAAAAAGTTAACAGCCAACCAGTTAAACTTAACGGATGAGGGACCAAAACTACAATAAACTTGTTGAAAATGACTAAATCTGTAACTTTTCAAACGTTTGGACCATAACCACATAAAATAAGAAACCATGGGACCATTTTTGCAATTTTGTTTTATGATAGCAATGTATTTGTTAATTATACTATCATTGTTTTCATTTATTCTCTAAAAACCAACGGCCAGTAATCACGATCCGCGTCAGTCTGATCTAACCAATCAGATCAGTTTTACACAGCCTATATAAACACATCCCAATACGCCAACAAGCGCATCCTACCTTTCGAATTCATCTACTACAAACACATCTTCTCTATTTCCATTTTCCCTCCAACTGTATTAATGGCACCCAAGGCAGCTGCCGGAAAGAAACCAGTAGCGGAAAAGGCTCCAGCTGAGAAGGCACCAGCGGAGAAGAAGCCCAAGGCTATGAAGAAACTCCCAAAAGACGCATCGGCTGCCGGAGCAGATAAGAAGAAGAAGAGACACAAGAAATCAGTCGAGACCTACAAGATCTACATCTTTAAGGTTTTGAAGCAGGTTCACCCTGACATTGGTATCTCTAGTAAGGCAATGGGCATCATGAACTCCTTCATCAACGACATTTTCGAGAAGCTCGCTCAGGAGGCATCTAAGCTTGCAAGGTACAACAAGAAGAACACTCTGTCTTCGAGGGAGATTCAAACTGCAGTCAGACTTGTACTTCCCGGGGAGTTGGCTAAGCATGCTGTGTCTGAAGGTACCAAGGCTGTGACAAAGTTCACTAGCGGTTAGATTGTCATGATCTGTTGGTATCTGTTGTAATTTGGTTTTCGTTGGTTTTTGGGATCCCTATGTAATTACTTTCTAGCTGAAAAGTTCTGATATTGAAATGAAACTATCTTGCTTTGGTAATGGAATGTTCTTGTTAATCATCTTATGTTTCCTTTTGATTGCATCAAATGAAATTGTGCTTGATGGTCTTCGTTTTCATCTATTATTATTGTTTTGTATCGATGATTGCATTCGACTCACACCAGGTGTTTGTTTTTATGCCAAGGACCACCCAGTTACAATTTTGAGCAAAAGGATATCGTTTTTATACTTTTCATTCACTCCAACATTTGTGAAAAGAAACCTTGTTTTTAAATGTGCAATCAAAGAGTCTCCTTCTGATGAATGCGATTAACAATTGGTTTCTTTTATTGGTAGAAAGTTGTGTGGCCACATTTGATGCATTGATTTTAGTTGATGTGTCTATGGCTTGTTTGCGCATATATTGTGTAGGAGGCTAAGTTATGGACATGAGACGCAACTGAGGTCAGAGGTCCCATCTCCCAAAGCAGCCGAGCAATGTTTTTCTTGCATATAAAAGAGATCATTGCTTCAGAGTTTTTATAGGTGTTGTATATTGCATTATATCAATGTTAGTTTAGCCCAGTTATTATGCTGTATAGTTAGCCCAGTACAGGCCCAAATGTACGTGTGTTAGTTTAGTCCAGTTATTATGCTGTATAGTTAAGTATGATATGGTATCACCTTTGATGCCCTGTAAACATTGTTCTGAATTCAAGCTCTTCACCGGCGTCCCTCTTCCATTGTCAATCTCCCTCATACTTCTTTAATCACCTCGACCTTTTCATCATTCTCTTGCAATGGCCGGATATACTCCTACTAATATGAAACCATACGTAATAACGGACATAAAAGCCCCACACTTCCCAACAAAACATATAGTCTGAACACATGATTCGCCTAATTAATAATGTTATACGAACCTTTATGGCACACATACCACCAACCTATTGGGTCGTAGCTTTACATATGACCAATCACCTCCTCACAATTACCCCATCCATTGTCTATTGGGAATGAGATACCATGCACCAAACTATTTAAGAAAACCCCCTCATTCTCACACGTTATAGTCTTCGAGTGCATTTGTTACACACATATATGTCTCCCACATAAACTTGCTCCACAGTCCACTCCTTGTATCTTCATCGGGTATCCATCTAACCATCATGGATGGATATTGATGTATTGATCTCTCATCTCGTAAAATTATTGTGGGCACAGGCCCTTGAAAACACACACACAACACACATTACTCACGTAGTTGCAACAAATAGAATATGGAGAGGCTTCACCATTTCTGATGAACAAAAGGTCAGAGATACAAAAGGAAAATAACACCTATTTATAATTAAAAATAAACATGCACATGCTAATCTCGTATCTCCTATAAACTTGATCAAACTTGACCATTTCTCATGTGCAGCTCCTAAAACATGGGTTTTATCCCGTTATTTTAGCATGACTCTGATCCAACACTTTTGGATTGTTAACTGGATCCAGTTTGTGACCCGTTGAACCAACCGATTAACCCAACAACTATCATATCTCGTTATGTCATTTTTGACGAATCCTCATTTCCTTTTCGATCATTGACTCCCAACCAATCCCCACCATACACCTTCCTTGATTTTATGGATCTCACATCCCCATTGCCTCGTCATTTTTTGAGACACTGAAACCACCCCTCCACTTAAAATCGAGAATCCAACCCAACCCACCCCACTATCGAACATCCACATATTCCCCCTCCCACCCAGTTCAAACCCTACCACCCCACCGTCCTTCTATTCATCCTATGGTCACAACGTAAAACATGGTATCACCAAACCCACCGCTTGCCTAATCCTTTATAGCACAACCGAGTCACCCACCCTCAAATCCCACTTGCATGCCCTTCGTTACCCTATTTGGACCATTGCCATAAATAACCGATTTGCTGCTCTTATTTCTAACATAACTTAGGTAGTTGTTCCGAAGCCTCCAAGGGAAAATATTATTCATTTTATGTGGTCATTTAAAAACATATACAAGTTCAATGGTACTATTGAAATGTACAAAACACGTTTAGTGGCTAATCGTGAAAGTCAACGACTAAACATCGATTGTGCATGATTGTCAAACCGGCTGCGATTTGATCTGTTCTCAACATAACGGTCTCCGTCTCTTGTCCCTGGTTGATTCATCAGTTAGGCGTCAATAGCATTTTCTTGCATGGTCAATTGAATGAGACTATTTACATGCATCGACCTCCTGAATTTCGTGACCCTGATCATCCAAATTATGTATGTTATCTCCATACATCACTATACAACCTGAAATAGGCACCACATGTATGGTGTAATCGATTTGATGAGTTTATTACTTGGGTCAGTTTCCAACAACAAAACTAACTCCTCACTGTTCATATTCTAATTGGGGTGGGGTAACACCTATATTCTCTTCTACATAGATGATATTATCTTGACTGCTTCTTCGTCTGAATTATTCGATCTACCATTTCTCGGTTCCCGAGTGAGTCTACTGGGACTGATCTCGAGGATCTCTCATAGTTTTGGGTGTTTCAACGGTTCGCTGCAAGACTGGTGTTTTTCTCTCTCAACACAAATATGCGTTCAAAATTCTAGTGTAGGCACACATGTCAACCTACAACCCTTATAACACTCTCACAAATGCTCAGTTTAGGTTTGATCTCATGGGTCCCATGTTACGGATCCCATTAATATCACTCTTATAGGCGAAGTCTAGTATTTGAATTTTACTTGCCCTGATATCTCTTATCACTACTACAAAAAAGAGTATTACCGACGGATTTATCTCTTATCACTACTACAAAAAAAGAGTATTACCGACGGCCAAATCCGTCGGTAATACTCTTTACCGACGGAACTGTAACACACCAAACTCCGTCATATTCTTGTCGCTAATCGTTTGTAACGGATTTCTAACGGCTACGGCAAATTTTTAGCGACGGATTTTTTGTCAGTGATTAGTAACGGATCACCGACAAAATATTTTTTGTAACGGATTACTGACGGAAGATGTTTGCAACGGATTAGCAACGGAATGTGTTTGCAACGGATTACCGACGGAATCTGGGAATAACTCACTAACGGATTACCGACAGATTTTGTTGTGACCGATTAGCGACGGATTTTGGCATTACTAAAAAAATATATAAATTCATGAAAAAATAAAAGATAATTACATATTCAACACAAAAAAATCTTAAAGCATTCATCAAATTTATATTTTAAAACCAATAAAATAAAAGTAAAAAAGTCCAATACTCCCAAGATCGATTTCCAGACCTCCACTCAGCAGCAAACTAATTGTTTCCAAGTCACTCGGTAGATTGATTGTCTATAGACAACAATTACAAACTTAAAATTTTTAAAGCATGTTTATAAAGGTAAATGATATGCTAAATAACTAATAAGTACTTAATGTATGACCTTTTGCTGAGTAAAGTTGTATGTGGTTCCTCATAGCTGCAAAATTGATATGATCGAGTCAAAGCCTATAGTTTCCCTCAGCAACACCATTAAGCTTTCCCCATTAAGCTTTATACGTAGATGCAGCATTTTCATGCCTCGAATGATTAAGTATGCAGCATTCTGCCATTAAAATAAATATTTAATTATTAAAAAAAAAAAAAAAAAAACTAAGACACCCTTGTTATATATATCAAGCATGTTAAAAACAGCTCATAAGCTACTTACAGGATTCAGGGCACCACTTAAAACATGATGTAAGTTATGAACTTGAGAAATTATTTCAGCAGTGCCACTAATACAACCAGCAAGAACCTGAAAAAAAAAGTCAAAGATAGCCAATATTTGTTAATAATGGTAAAAAAAAAATTATTAGCAAAGAAATAGATTCTTGATTTTTTGCTTACATCATTGTGGCCACCAATGTATTTGGTTGCTGAGAGTAGAACAGGTGTTGCAAATATTCCATCAATGCAAACAATTGCTCCTTTTGCATGACACAGCTTTGAAACTAACTCAATGTCAACATATCTTAGGAATGGATTTGTGGGTGATTCTGTGAAGTAAAGACTAACCTGTGGTATAAATTATAAATTAGTTTATATACAAATTCTCTTTTATAACTCTGTTGTTGAAATAAAATGGATCTTTGGATAATAGATGGCAAAATGGACAAGTTTTAGGGTCAAATCTTCTGGATCAGATCCCAAAAGGAAACTTTTTTTGCAAATTTGGTCATTTTTAAAGGATTTTGTCACATGTTTGGTCCTTTCCCCATGTAAAAATGACTACTTTTCACCTTTTTATCACCACTAGGGAGCAAAGTAGTCATTATATCGGATATGGACTAAAAGTGTTATGGAAACCTTGAGTAAGGACCAAATTTGCAAAAAGATTCTGTTTTGGAAAGGATCCGAAAATAAAAATAAACACAGGGACCAAAAATGTAATATAATCTTTTATAGTTAACTCATTTGACCTGTTAGAGACAAAATACACCCAAAACGACCAATTTCATGGTAAATATATTAAAAATACCACCTCCATTTTGGAGAAAAAAACTAACTCAATCTACAAAAAAAGCAATAAAGTTGGATTTAATTTTGTACTGCTCACTTTGTGGTTGTCTAATGCAGCTTCAATGCCAGCATAATCTGCAGGGTCAAGAGCAGTTGCCTGCATAATGAAATATCAAATATTTAATTATTAAATATTTAACAAAAAAACAGAAACGAAACTTTCCCCATTAAGCCTTATACATTTTATAACTAGAGCATTTGGTGTGAAAACAAATTTCAGTATCTTGTTATTAATAACAATATGGAACACATCAATCATGTGAAATGGTCGGATTGGAATTCGAGATTCCGGTCCATGAAATCAATTAGTTTTAAAAAAGAAACATCAGGGCGTGTTAGTTTTGCGGATTCTGATGGAAACAGAAAGAATAGAAATTCATGATTCCCTTCCAAGGTGTGTCAGGTTGTCATATGGAAGGGACTCAATTCCATTAGATCCTCCAAATTATATGGCTGGCAGAGTTATCTAGGGTTCCATTTTGAGTGTGGTTACCCTTCCCAATCAAATAGATTCCCTCTATTCCAGGTTTAGGATTCTACTAAATAACAAACGAACAACAAATGCATCAATCAGCAAAAACAGATCATAAGTAAGATGGTTGATATTATTTTACATATGAGTTGACCTTTTTCTGAAAAAGAATGTTCAATTCAATTTAAAGAGAATCATAAAATTGCTCATTCCATTCCTTTATAGTTCCATTCCATCATTCCAAAAAGACCCTAAGAGATAAAACAGAATAATCCGGGAGGGATTACTTTGTATGGATGGATGGTGGATAGGAGTCTGATAAACACCATCTTCTTTATTGAGTTGTCTCTGGTTCTATTTCACAAGTGAGACTTTACCATGATTATGTCAAGATTGGTACTTGGTTTGTGATTATTATTATGGGTTCTATTTGATGATACCCAGAGAACATAGAATGAAGGAAAATGTATTAATTTATAACTGTCAATACAGTTATAATTGCATTCTATGAGAGGAGGACTAAAGTCTATTGTTTTTCTCTAGAAGAAGGGCTCATTCCTGTATAGAGTTAGAGTTGTATAAATAAGAAATTTTAAGTTTTTAGCTTCTTGTGGAAGTAATCAGAATATACGAGATAATCATACCAAGGAGCTGAGTCCCAGTGTCACGTCTAATCCGGATATGGTCCAGGTTATTGCTGAGGTGGAACCAAAAACCGAAACTGCAGCAAAGTAAAACCATCAATATTCATCTAAAAACATCTATTGAACAATCTATCAAGATTCAAGATTCAAGGGCAATATAAATTTTACTGAGTTTCCATATATTTAGAAGAACAAACAAAGCTTAAGATTTTTCTTACATTCCTCTTACTATAGCAAATTCACATCATTGAAAGTCATAGAATTGATAAGGTAAAAGACAAAATGCAACTGTTCCTTGTTTATGAAAAATGTTAACAGAAGAAATATGATTCAGTTACTTTGGTGGTTGTTATTGCTTAGTGAAGATTCTAATTGTGATATTATATGGTGAAGGGGGCGTTGCATTGTATCCTACATTAGGTTTTTACAAACATTTGCTGGTGAAAATCCAATTTGTAATCTCCTTACACGCATATATACCCATCGAATGATGAAATACTACTTGTATTCATGTTCTTGATTCGCTATATACATATACACCCCCTGCGAGTGTTTTTCCTACGCCCTCCAACGATCAAGAACTACAGTAGAGTTCCAATTGGAGTTCATTGTCGGAGAAAACTCAAATACAAACAAGTTTACTCCGATTACCAGGTTTAAAGCTCCGCATATGTACTTGATTAGATAATAATCGTGTCTATGGAATAGTCAGGAGCATCTAATGAATGATTTAAGATCCATAAATTGGTAAACCTAAAAAAAGCAAGGGGGAGGATAGCAGTACTCAATGAATTAAGCAGTTGATAAGTAGAGTCTGACCTAGTTGAAGTCATAATGCAAATCCATACCTGTATTGTAAGCTATTCAAAGAGAATTAAGCAGTACTCAACGAATTCCAGAAGTCGGAGCGGTCGATGCCTTCAGCTCCGTTGACGGCGGCGGCGGCAAGAAAGCCAGAGCTCGGAGGCGATGCTTCGTCTTGTCGTCGTCCGTTCACAAGTTCAGGGTGCCTTGATTTAGGTCAAGTTAATACGAAGCACATAGCCCGTGAAATACCCCTTTTTTTATTTCACCGGATTGCCCGTACGATTAAAAAATAAAATATTAATTTACCAACCGATTACCGACGGAGTTTCAAATTTGTTGATTTCCGTCGGTAAACAGTCGGAAGTTGTAACATACTGACTGATATTATTCTGTTGCCAAACATCGCAAATACGTCGCTAATATCCTAATAATTTTTCTGTCGGAAATCCGTCGGAAACCCGTCAGTTTTTCCAACGGATTTTTTCGTCGCTAAAATTCTGTCGCTAATGCTCTGTTTTCTAGTAGTGTATATAACATAATAAATATGCTTCTTCATGCATGAACCTGGAGAGACACACTTTCACGTAATCAAATTATTCTTCGCTATATCCGAGGCACACTTGATTTCGGTCTTCGGCTTCATCTATCGACCATATCCAGTTGATTACTTACTTGGATGTCGACTGTGGGGCAATGCCCGACTTATTTATGGTCCACCAATAGATATTACGTGTATCTAAGCGACAACCTTATCTCCTTGTCATTTTAGCGTCATGCCACCATGTCCCGATCCAATGTTGAAAAACTATACATGACCATAGCCAATACGTGGGTGATACATGTTGGCTTCCGAATCTCTTACGCAAGTTACATTATCTGTGTCAAAAGCAACCATCATTTATTGTGATAATGTTACCATCGTCTATCTTTCGACCAATTCAGTTTAACACCAACACACGAAGAACAGTGAGATTAATATTCACTTTGTACGAGATGCCGGTGATTTGTGTCACCAATGTTATTAAGTTTAATGGGATTAACTTGTCTGATCAATTTTACCTTGATTAATATTGAACAATGTTACCGTGTGAAAAAGTAAGTTTATACTCATTCTTGTGAAAAATAGGATGAAAAGATGAGAAATAGTGTTAAGTATGCAATGTGATTGCATAAGAGTATATAAAGTAATAGATGTCCTAAAACAACCATTGTGAGTAGTTAGATGAAGAGATTTTAGTAATTGCATGGAGAGTATAAAGAATTGGAAAAAAGATTGCTATTCTAGGTTATGAGGTTTGTAACATCCCAAAAAATACAGATATTTTTTTTTTAAATTCATTCAGTTCATAAGAAACTGATATCAAAATATTTGAAAGAGTCATATTGTAACATGTTCTCAGAGTACAAATCCCCAAATCACTAACTGCGAAAAAAACATAGAGTGATATGGTGCGATCAGGTTGGGCCATTCCCCTTCGAACTGGAAGTACATGAAATATAAACTGAAAATTGTAAGCACAAAGCTTAGTGAGTTCCTGTAACACCCAAAAATTTAAGCCAATTTAAAACTTTTAAAACATTTCCAAAACTATTAACCATTACAAAACTTGTTTTCAAAATGTATAATATCAGAGTATCCCAGAAACAAGGTCATAAAAAGTGAGGAGCGGTATGATCACGCCTTTGCCTTGCCACGATCCCCTGATGTACGTGCAACAATAAACTGAAACTGTAAGCCCGAAAGCTTAGTGAGTTCCCCCAAAATACTCATACCCACAACAATACATATATAATCATAAACAGCATATTATGGGTCCAATCAACCATCGGGTTGGTATACCCCAGGCCCACAACCAACATGTTGGATTGCCAACACACTATGGGTCCAATCAACCATCAGGTTGGGATACCCCAGGCCCACAACCAACAGGTTGGAATGCCCACATACTCTGAGTCCAATCATCCTCGGGATGGAATACTCACGGTCATACCACATATCATATAATATTATCCTACCCTCTAGGATACCGATCTAACAGATCATACTAGCATAACATAACCATATAATAATCCAAAGGGCCAGCCTTGGTGCCTTAGACCCTTGAGTATAGTGAGGAAAACTCACCTCGCAATTGTCGTCTGAAACTAGAAAGCTCAACTCCCGGATCACCAACACGAACTCCACCAACTATAGTTACCATAAAACCCTTTCTCATAAATCTCCAAATTACCAGAATACCCTCAGAAATCAACTGGTCAACCCTTGGTCTAAATCAAGGTCCACAGTCAAAGTCAACAGTCCATGTTGACTCGAGTCGTCGAGTGCAGTTCACCGACTCGTCGAGTCCTTCCTGCACTCGAGAAGTCGTGAAATCCTTGATTGGCTCGTCGAGTTCCCTTTTAACTCGCCGAGTTCATATGTGTCCAAGAATTAGGAGAAACCCTAGCCGACTCGCCGAGTCTTCGAACAACTCGCCGAGTTCAAGGAAATCTTCAACGGACTCGCCGAGTTGTTCATCCAACTCGTCGAGTTCATGGTCATCTTCAATGGACTCACCGAGTTGTTCATCCAACTCGTCGAGTCCTTGCAGACCTTTATCCATGCAGACGCTTTTTAAGCTATGACAAGGTTCCAGATTACAGATCCAAGCTTCTAAGGCATGTTTATCACGTAAAGTTGCAAACTTTACGCACGTGCAAGGCTCTAAAGGCCCTAAATGACCAATCTAAGCTTCTAATGGAGCTTTATATCTTGGGAGAGTCTCATCCTTGCACAAGCTGGAAACTTTATGGACTCAGAAGCCCAAGGGAGCTCAGTTCTGAAGTTACAACTTCAGATCTTAGCTTGCACACAAGAATAGCTTCCAATCATACCATGAAAACCCTAGAATTTGTCCAAAAAGGGGATTTAGAATGAAATGAGGTCAGGGTAACGATTTATACCTTCCAGAAGATGCCCAATAAGGTAGATTTCAGATCCCACAAGCTCCTTGCTTCTGAATACTTGCTCTTCAAGCTCCCTTCTCCACAAAATCCTCTTCCAAGCTCAAAATACACAAATGGAACACACACACTCGATTAGGATTTGAGAGGGACAAGAAGCCGTAAATGGGAGGCTGGGGGAGGCCAATGATCCTTTAAATAGGGTGCAAAACCCCAAGATTTAGGGTTTCATCTGCCAGCTCCTACTTATCGAGTCCCTTCTTGGACTCGGCGAGTAGGTCATTAAAATACGTGGACCAACCCACTGCTACTCGACGAGTAGGGCAATCAACTCGTCGAGTAGCCCTTGAAATAAAGAAACTCACACATTAAATCAATACCTGAGAATCAGGGCGTTACAATTCTCCCCCACTTGACTTAGACTTCGTCCTCGATCAGTTGTAGCGAATAACTCCGGGTAATTCTCCCGCATCTCAGCCTCCGACTCCCATGTCCACTCGGATCCCCTCCGATGCTCCCATTGTATCTTTACCAACGGAACCTCCTTGTTGCGTAGGACCTTCACTTTCCTTTCCAAAACGGCAATCGACCTCTCAATATAATTCAGGCGCTCATCAACATGAATGTCATCCAGTGGCACCACTGCCTCCGTGTCCACAATGCACTTTCGCAACTGCGAAACGTGGAAAGTACTGTGGATCCGACTAAGCTCCTCCGACAGCTCTAGTCTGTAAGCCACCTTGCCAACCCTGGCAATGATCCTGAACGACCCAATATATCGGGGACCCAATTTTCCCCTCTTCCTGAAGCGGATCACACCCTTCCAGGGAGAGACCTTCAGGAGTACCATGTCACCGACCTGAAACTCTAGCTCGGACCGGCGTCGGTCAGCGTAACTCTTCTACCGACTCTGAGCGGTCTGCAGCCGCTGTCTAACCTGCTGAATCTTCTCGGTAGTCTGCAAGACCACTTCCGTCAGACCCGTCACCTTGTGACCAACCTCCCCCCAACAAACCGGGGTGCGACATCTCCGCCCATACAACAGCTCGAATGGTGGGGCGCCAATGCTGGAATGATAGCTGTTGTTGTAGGCGAACTCTGCAAGCGGTAGGTGGGAATCCCAGCTCCCCCCGAAATCGATGATACATGCCCTCAACATATCCTCGAGGGTCTGAATGGTCCGCTCGCTCTGACCATCAGTCTGCGGATGGAAGGCTGTGCTGAAGTGTAACCGTGTGCCCAGCTCCTCGTGAAACTTCTGCCAGAAGCGGGAGGTAAACCTGACATCCCGATAAGAGACAATGGAAACGGGAACCCCATGGCGAGACACGATCTCGCGAACGTACATGTCGGCCAATTTCTCGGCCGATGAGCTCTCCCGTATGGCCAAGAAATGGGCACTCTTGGTCAATCGATCCACGATGACCCATATAGCATTAAACCCCTTTGCCGTCCTCGACAACTTGGTAATAAAATCCATCGTGATCTGTTCCCATTTCCACATGGGGATCTCCAGGGGCTGCAGCTTGCCATGCGGCCTCTGATGCTTGGCCTTGACCATCCTACAGGTCAAGCACCTCTCGACGTACCAAGCGATTTCTCGCTTCATGCACGGCCACCAATAGCTCAAACTCAAATCCCGGAACATCTTGGTGGCCCCCGGGTGAATAGAGAAATGAGACTTATGAGCCTCCTCCATAACCGTCTGCCTAACCCCGCCAGACATCGGAACCCAAACCCGACCGCATCGGGTCAATAATCCCCGACTATCCTGCTCAAACCGTGTATTCTCACCCTTGATCCTCTCCAGCTTCCAATTCTCCGGTCGCATGCCCTCAACCTGGGCATCTCTGATCAGACTCACAAGCGGGGAGTCCGCTGTTATCCTCATCAGGTCCATGAACACCGCTGGCGCGTTGGTGAGCCCAAACGGCATTACCACGAACTCCTAATGTCCATAACGAGTTCGGAACGCGGTCTTCTCCACGTCCTCCTCTCTGACCCTGACCTGATGATACCCAGACCTCAAGTCTATCTTGGAAAACCAAGATGCACCCTGTAACTGATCGAAGAGATCGTCTATCCTCGGGAGTGGGTAACGGTTCTTCACCGTTAGTTTATTCAACTCCCGGTAGTCAATGCACATCCGGTGCGAACTGTCCTTCTTCCGGACAAAAAGAATCGGTGCTCCCCATGGAGAACTGCTCGGACGAATGAACTGCTTGCCTAGCAGTTCCTGTAGTTGTGACGACAGCTCCTGCATCTCTGGTGGTGCCAATCGGTACGACGCCTTAGCGATAGGGGCCGCGCCCGACACCAGGTCGATTCTAAACTCGACCTGCCTCTCCGGAGGTATCCCCGGCAACTCCTCCGGAAACACATCTGCAAACTCCCTGAACAACGGTACATCGGAAACCGAAATCTGATCCCTGACCCGAGTATCTACCACATACGCTAGATAACCCGCACACCCGTGCTGAATGTACTGCCGAGCCCTGGCAGCTGAACAAAACCCTGATCCCATTTTGGTGCCCTCACCATAGACATTCAGTTCTCCCCCACTTGGGGTTCGAACTACCACTCGCTGGCCCTCGCAATCAATCATAGCACCGAACCGACTGAGCCAATCCATGCCTACAATCACGCACACCTCCCCCATGGGGATCGGAATCAAATCTATCGGAAAGGACACCCCGAAAATCTCCAATTCACACCCTCGATAAACTGAAGAAACAGAAACCCCGTGTTCGTTGGCGATAGACACTCGCAACGGACACTCTAACTCACCTATTGGCACATTGAACTCCCTACTAAATGACTGAGATACGAAGGACCGACTCGCCCCCGAGTCGAATAAAACCAAAGCAGGCAAAGAGTTCACTAAAAATGTACCTAATCACAGGTACAACAGATAAGCATAACACAATTATAATAAATGAGATAGAGGGGAGAAACATACCGACAACCACATCTGGCCTGCCCTGGCTTCCTCTGCGGTCAACTGGAAAGCACGACCCTGAGCCTTCGGAGGCTCTGCCCTGACTGGTCTCCCATCAGTGATCCTCAAGGTAGTCGGCGCTGGAGCCTGCGCCGGCTTAGCGGCTAGTAGAGGACACTGGGCCTTCATATGGCCCAGTTGCTCACAATGATAGCAAAGCCTGACTCCGGAAGTCGGAGTCGGCTGCCTGCAATCCCTGGCCAAATGGCCCTGCTTGCCACATCGGTGACATCCACTCCCTGTCCGACACATCCCTGAATGAGCCTTCCCGCACTTCCCACAAGTGCGGCCTGGCTGTCCCCCAGTCCTCGTATCAGCAATCTTGGACCGCTTTGGCGCCGGCTGTGACTGAGTCAGGGCCTGCCGCTGCTCCCTCAACTGCAGCTCAATCTCCAACTCACGCCGTCTAGCGGCCTCCTGTAACTCCAGAAGTGTATCACATCGCTGGGTAGACACAAACTAACGGATGTCAGTCTTGAGCATGCTCAGATAACGGGTCATCTGAGCCTGCTCGGAAGCGAACTCCTGGCAAAACATCGCCCTCTCAGTGAACATACGGGTGATCTCCCTCACCGACTCCCCATCCTGTCTCAAACTCAGAAACTCCTGTGCTAAACGCTCCCGCTCGACCCGCGGAATGTATCGAGCACAGAACATGTCTCTGAACTGCTCCCAAGTAACAGCAGCTCTCTGGTCATCAGTGTACGACCCAGTCGCAAGTCTCCACCAGTCCTTGGCCCTGGACCTTAGCAGGTTCAGAGCACACCTGACCTTCTGGTCAGTAGGACACGAGCAGGTGAAGAAACACCCCTCCACATCCGAGATCCACCTCATAGCCTTGATGGGATACAACGTCCCATCAAAAGTAGGGGGCTTCATGTTATCAAAGTCCCTGTACTGAAAAACTCGCCCCGCTCCCCCTCCCGCCGTTGTTACAGCCGCGGTGGCTGCAGAGGCCGCTGTCTTAGCGAGGGCTGCATATCTGTCGTCGAAATACTCCATCATAGCGGACTTAATAGTCCCGAACAACTCCAGAATCTGACCCCATACAATCTCGACCACCTCCTCGCGGATGATCTCCCTGACCCTATCCTCTGTCAACATTGGCCCCTCCTGGCCGATAGCCTCAGGTGCCACTGGGGCCTCCTGATCACCATGTCCTGATCCTGATCCGGACCCCGACGTGAAACGCCTCGTAACTTCCATTCTGAAACATAACAGGAAGATATCAGACAATCCACATAAGTAACTGGGAACCAACTCCCGACAAATCCCTAGGGGTTGTGACTTCCTTGCTACGCGTATGGGTCATGTGCTTTCAGTAGTACGGGCCCATACTACTTTCCACACCTACCCATATTTGTCTCAAGTATCACCACAACACCCTAACAACATACATATCATAGAGAACACTCAATCCTCACTCCTAGAGGAAGGCTAACCGTCTCACAACTGACCTACCGGTCCCCTTACAACTTACCCATCCATGAAAATTCCACCAACCCCTGCAGCCCTAGTGTATGCTAGTCATACATAACGCTGGACCCTATAGACTTTCGAATATCCAATCCTACCCTAAGCTCCCAATCAAACAAGAACAGAACATAAGGCCAAATCAAACATTCTCAGGCTATAAGATCTTAGTTATGTATAGCCGTGATGCATACACTAATCAACTACAGTAATGATGTCAATCCCATATAAAGATAACCCTAGGCTAACAGGCATCATGTAATCAGGCAATTCTATCATGCAATTCTTGAAGATCCCTAGCCTAGTACTAACATGCTGTTTTAACATATCACATGATCAAATAACTGTATGGTATTTTGGGGATTCTTACTGGCTCCGGTTGATCGTACATCCTGCATCCTCATTCGCTTATTTTGAAAATCGTTTAGAAATCATTTTGAAAACCTTTCCTTGATTTGAGACTGGATTCACACGCATGTTCCTCCAATTCACTCAAACCAACGCTCTGATACCAACTTGTAACACCCAAAAATTTAAGCCAATTTAAAACTTTTAAAACATTTCCAAAACCATTAACCATTACAAAACTTGTTTTCAAAATGTATAATATCATAGTATCCCAGAAACAAGGTCATAAAAAGTGACAAGCGGTACGATCACGCCTTTGCCTTGCCACGATCCCCTGATGTACCTGCAACAATAAACTGAAACTGTAAGCCCGAAAGCTTAGTGAGTTCCCCAAAAATACCCATAACCACAACAATACACATTTAATCATAAACAACATACTGTGGGTCCAATCAAACATCGGGTTGGAATACCCCAGGCCCACAACCAACAGGTTGGATTGCCAACACGCTATGGGTCCAATCAACCATCAGGTCGGGATACCCGAGGCCCACAACCAACAGGTTGGAATGCCCACATACTCTAAGTCCAATCATCCTCGGGATGGAATACTCACGGCCCACAACCTACAGGTTGGAATGCCCAGGTCTATTGGCCTTCGCACCAAGCAGATAAGCCTCAACCGCTAAACAAACATGTGCACATATAATAGATAATCACATAACAGTCTATAGACAATACTTGATCTAACGGATCTCACCACATAGCACATAACACCATCCTATCTACCAGGATGCCAATCTAACAGGTCATACCACATATCATATAATATTATCCTACCCTCTAGGATACCGATCTAACAGATCATACTAGCATAACATAACCATATAATAATCCAAAGGGCCAGCCTTGGTGCCTTAGACCCTTGAGTATAGTGAGGAAAACTCACCTCGCAACTGTCGTCTGAAACTAGAAAACTCAACTCCCGGATCACCAACACGAACTCCACCACCTATAGTTACCATAAAACCCTTTCTCATAAATCTCCAAATTACCAGAATACCCTCAGAAGTCAACTGGTCAACCCTTGGTCTAAGTCAAGGTCCACAGTCAAAGTCAACAGTCCATGTTGACTCGAGTCGTCGAGTGCAGTTCACCGACTCGTCGAGTCCTTCCTGCACTCGAGAAGTCGTGAAATCCTTGATTGGCTCGTCGAGTTCCCTTTTAACTCATCGAGTTCATACGTGTCCAAGCATTGGGAGAAACCCTAGCCGACTCGCCGAGTTCAAGGCAATATTCAACGGACTCGTCGAGTTGTTCATCCAACTCGTCGAGTTCATGGCCATCTTCAACGGACTCGCCGAGTTGTTCATCCAACTCGCCGATTCCTTGCAGACCTTTATCCATGCAGCCGCTTTTTAAGCCATGGCACGGTTCCAGATTACAGATCCAAGCTTCTAAGGCATGTTTACCCTAGAATTTAGCTTGCACACAAGAATAGCTTCCAATCATACCATGAAAACCCTAGAATTTGTCCAAAAAGGGGATTTAGAATGAAATGAGGTCAGGGTAACGATTTATACCTTCCAGAAGATGCCCAATAAGGTAGATTTCAGATCCCACAAGCTCCTTGCTTCTGAATACTTGCTCTCCAAGCTCCCTTCTCCACAAAATCCTCTTCCAAGCTCAAAATACACAAATAGAACACACACACTCGATTAGGGTTTGAGAGGGACAAGAAGCAGTAAAGGGGTGGCTGGGGGGAGGCCAATGATCCTTTAAATAGGGTGCAAAACCCCAAGATTTAGGGTTTCATCTGCCAGCTCCTACTCGTCGAGTCCCTTCTTGGACTCGGCGAGTAGGTCATTAAAATACGTGGACCAACCCGCTGCTACTCGACGAGTAGGGAAATCAACTCGTCGAGTAGTCCTTGAAATCAAGAAACTCACACATTAAATCAATACCTGAGAATCGGGGCGTTACAGTTCCCCCAAAATACCACATATTAAACAAACATACTGCCAAGCATATCTGGGTGCCAGCCTGCCCCTTCGGTCTATTTCAACCGAATACTGCCAAGCTTATCTGGGTGCTTGCCTACCCCTTCAGTCTATCTCAACCGAATACTATCAAGCATATTTGGGTGCTTGCAATCCCTTTCGGTCTATTTCAATCGGATACCGGGTCTATTTCACCCCTTACTACTACCATATAATATCATAACAGAAATCACAGAGTCATCAAGCAAGTACAGACATAACTAACAACTAACACAAAGACAATCATCACACTATAACATAACTAATGGGCCGACCTTGGTGACTTCGACCCACGACTACTTCGAAGGAATACTCACCTCAGACTGTGGGTATCAAATCACACTAAGTTTATGAATCGCGAATTCCTCTCCGTATCGCACAAGCATAAAACCCTAATTAGAAATTAGGTCGCATTCTAACCCAAAGGTCCAAAACCCTAATTCTTGTCTTAAGGCAAAAGGGCTCATTTACCTTTGCCTTATTGGGCCTCCTTTCCTCCAAGGCCTAAATCCACAAAAATCCAATAAGGCATCCAAGCCTACTATAGGGCTTCTATGGCCCAATATGGCCCAAGAACACCAAACATGGCCTTAGGCCCACAAATTACCTGCTATAATCAGGTGGGCCCAAGGCCCAACTTACTCAAGTCCAAATCCCAACACCAAACGAGCCTAAAAATCTCCTAGTCCCACAGACTGCGTACATGCGGTGTACTTGGCTTGTACACCCAGTGTACATTGGTGTTGGCCAGGAGTCGGGGCGTTGACCTGGTACGCGTAACGTACACTGGAGTACGCATGGCGTACTGGTCTGCCAACCCAAACTCACTTCTATGTCTTAATCCTTTAAGACCTAACACTCAAAACTTAGATCCAGGCACCTAAAAACGTCCTAAGCCATAAATTTGCAAACTTTATGCTTTTGCATGCAAGGATGGGGCTCAAAATATGAATCAAGTCCATAAGCATACTTGTATGGTTCCTAACTCTTGCATGGTTAAGGCTTAACCATCAAGATATGATTTTTATGACTCAAAACAGTTCCAAGAGCTCAAAAGGACAACTCATATGGTCTGAAGTTGCTCAACTCCAATAATCCAAACTATAGGACCAAAAGATGCCATTTTATACCCTAAACCTAGATCTAAGCATGCAATGATCATGGTTTAAACTTTATACCTTTAATAGGACATAAATGGTGCCAAACTTCTAGATCTACAAGCTCTTCCCACGTCTTTTCTTCTTCCCAAGCTTCCTTCTTCTTCAAAGACTCTAAAGAACACCAAAAAGTCTCAAGAAAGATCACAAATGCACTCAAGGTGTCTTAGGGTTAGAGATTAGCACAACAAGGGCAATGGAGGATGAAAAGGTAAAGGGCTTGGGGGACTTAAGGTCCTTAAATAGGGTGCAAACCCTAAAAACTAGGGTTTGTCTCAGACTTACATACGACATGCTTACTTCACGTACGCCCCGCATACATGGTTAAGTTCCGCGACCAGATTATGGCTAGTACGCTAAGCGTACCCAATGAGTACGCCCCACGTACTAACCAAGGGACCAATTTTGAAAGAAATTTGCATTAGGGGCTAAAATAGGAACTTACCAAAACCTGAATGTTACAATTCTCCCTCACTTGAAAGAGACTTTGTCCTCGAAGTTCGCTGCTCCAAATAACTTTGGGTAATGCTCCTTCATCTCATCCTCCGGCTCTCACATCCATTCTGAACCCTTGCGATGTTGCCACTGGACTTTCACTAACTTAACAACCATGTTCCTAAAGGTTTTCGTCTTCCGGTCAAGGATCATCACCGGTCTCTCAATATAGTTCAGGCGGTCATCCACCTGAATATCCTCCAATGGAACCACTGTGGAATCATCAACCAAACATTTTCGTAGTTGTGAGACATGGAAAGTACTATAAATATGACTAAGCTCCTCCGTAAGATCCAATCGATATGTCACCCTGCCCACCATGGCTATAACCCTGAAAGGACCGATATACATGGGGCCCAGCTTTCCCCACTTCCTGAATCGAATGAGACCCTGAAAGGAGGTTGATCGATGCTTGCGTGGTAGCTATTGTTATATGAGAATTCCGCTAACGGAAGAAACGTATCCCAGCTACCACCGAAATCCAGAACACACGACCGCTACATATCCTCCAATGTCTAGATGGTCCGCTCGCTATGACCATCCTTCTGCGGGTGAAAGGTCGTGCTGAAATGCAGACGAGTACCCAACTCGTCGTGAAATTTCTTCCAAAATCTGGAAGTAAACCGGACGTCCCTGTCAGAAACCACAAAAACCAACAACCCATGTCGTTCTACGACCTCCCTGATATATACCTCAACCAGCTTCTCCGTAGAGATACTCTCCTGGATCGGGATAAAATACTCGCTCTTGGTCAATCGATCCACGATGACCCAAATCGAATCCACACCGCGCGCAGTCTGAGGCAAATTCGTAATGATGTCCATGGTAATCTCCTCCCATTTCCAAACGGGAATATCCAACGGTTGCATCTTGTCGTGAGGTCGCTGATGCTCAGACTTGACTTTCCTGCAATTCAAGCACCTCTCCACGTACCAAGCTACATCTCGCTTCATTTAGGGCCACCAATAGTTAGGATGAAGATCTCTATACATCTTCGTCGCCCCAGCATGAATGGAGAATCTCAATTTGTGCACCTCCTCCATCAGAACCTGACGCACACTACCACAATAAGGAAACAACACTCTCCGATGGAGAGTCAGTAAACCCTAACTATCATAATCGAAGGAAGCCACCTGAACCACAATGCGCTCACTCTTACGGTGCTCCTCGTTCATAGCCTCAATCTATGCCTCTCGAATCTGCTCCAGAAGCGGGGTAATCACAATCATCCTCAGACAAATATCCCTGATTGGAGTCGCGACTACCTTGCGGCTAAGACCATCGGCCACCACATTGGCCTTCCCCGGATGGTAAAGGATCTCATAATCATAATCCTTCACCGAATCCAACCACTAACGCTGCCTCACGTTCAGATTCGACTGATCCATCAAGTACCTCATGCTCCAATGATCCATGTAAATAGTACAGCGGACCCCATAGAGGTAATGTTGCCAAATCTTGAGGGAAAAAACCACAGCCCCCAGCTCCAAATCGTGTGTCGGATACTTTGCCTCATGAGGCTTCAACTGCGTCGAGGCATAAGCAATAACACGACCCCTCTGCATCAAGATTGCGGCAAATCCTGTGATAGAAGCGTCACAGTATATAGGGTTGTTCACTATTTGGATAAAACCGAATTATCCAATTGGACAATTTGGATTGGACTATTTGGTTCGGATATTCAGATCTTTGGATTGGTTTTCAACAAAACCGAATTATTATTTTCGATTTCAGATTGGTTTTGGTTTATAAAATAAGAACCGAATAGTCCAAAAAAACCGAATAAACATTTATTATTTATTTAGTTATAATATATATCTATAATTATTTCTTAATTTTGTAATTTATTTTTTCAAATAGGTTCAAAACGTTACACCCGATAAAAAAACATTAATATGCATTTTCTTTCAAAAGTTTTTTATCAATAAAATATTTAACTATAATATATCTTCTTAGTAATTGTTTATAAATTTGAAATCACAACTAAATAATTTGTTTTTGCTTCTTGTGTAAAGTTGGATAATATTATAATTATATGTCGTATTAAAATGTTTTGGGTTTTTGAAAACCGAATTATAAAAACCTATCCAATCGAATTGTAATTGGATTGGATCAGATCGGATTTGAATTTAGTTTGGACTATTTGGATCCATGTTTTGAAAACCGAAATTAATTTGGATTCACTTGATTGGATCGGATCAAACCGATCCATCCAAACGAACACCCCTAATAGTATACCATAAAATCCTTGACACCCTCTGGCAGGGTCAAGATCGACGCCTCGCATAATCTCTGTCTCAGGGTCTCAAACGTTGCCTGCTGCTCAGCCCCCCAACGAAAAGTAACAGTCTTCTTCGCCAGTCAGGTCAGGGGAACCACTACCTTGGAGAAATCCTCAATAAATCTCCGGTAATATCCTGCCAACCCAAGGAAAATCCGAATCTCAGATGGAGACCTCGGAACTTCCCACCTCATCACGACATCCACCTTGGTCGGATCGACTAGAATACCATTATGGTTAACAAGGTGCCCTAGAAACTGCATCTTGCGCAACGAGAACTTGCACTTGGAGAACTTCGCATACAACCTCTCCTTCCTCAGGGTCTCCAACACCTCTCGCAAGTGCTCCCCAAGTTGTTCCTTGGTCTTGGAATAGACCAGGATATCATCAATGAATACAATAATTACCAATCAAACATCAGTCGACACACGCGGTTCATGAGGTCCATGAATGCGACTGGAGCATTGGTGAGCCCGAAGGGCATCACCACGAACTCGTAATGACCATAGCGAGTCCGGAAGGCCATCTTCTGCATATCGTCCTCTCTGAACCTCATATGATGATAACCCAAACGTAGATCGATATTGGAAAACCAAGACGCACCCTGAAGCTGGTCAAACAAAGCATCAATCCTCGGGAATGGATAACGATTCTTCACCGTTAGCTTATTCAACTCCCGTTAGTGAATACACATCTAATGCGACCCATCCTTCATCTTCACAAACAGGATCGGTGCACCCCAAGGCGAACTACTCGGTCGGATGAATCCTTTGTCTAACAACTACTGCAGTTGTGTAGAAAACTCCTGCATCTCTTGTGGAGCTAATCTATATGGTGCTTTGGCTATCGGAGCCGCACCAGGAGCCAAATCAATTTGGAACTCCACCTGCCTCTTCGGAGGTGCGCCAGGTAAATCCTCCGGAAACACATTTGGGTTTTAGTATACTACAACATCCTATGGTGCACATACAACCCTAAATACCTTGGATCTATGTTTTCTCTATTATACATGCAAATATAAAGTTTCCAAGATATTACCCTATACTAGCATACAAATATCATATACTTGGGTAATAAAATAGATAGAATACATACCTTTTTTTTATGTAACTTGTCTTCATGAAGCTTGAGTGCCTAGTGCCCCAAGTGTGACACCTCAAATGGTTCACACAACACCATGAACACCTGGAATAACCTTGAGAATAAGGATACTTTGGTTCTCTCTAGTGAAATCGGCCTTGCCCTTTTGTGTACACACACTAGTGCCCATTTCACCAACCAAGGACATCTTTATATAGTGTGGAGATTAGGGTTAAACCCTAATACCCATGACCTTTCATTTCATATAATCCATGGGTTAAACACTCCATGGACTATCCATGAAAGCTTAGCCCAACCTAAATGAACTTGGCCCATCACACACATATATCTTAGAGTCCATATTTAATTAGTTCCTTTTGATCACTTAATTAATTATAAATTAATTCTTGATCAATACTAATTAAATAATATGATTATATATTAATATATTAGAACTTATAATATATTAATATAAATCACTAGTATCCTTTTTCCTCATCTTGTCTATCCAATTGTCCCGATGCCATGCAACCCAAATGGACCATGCCGGGTCGGGTCAAGTCTTACCAATTATAGTTATGGACTTAGACATTAATCCAACAGTCTCCCACTTGGATAAGTCTAAAACTATTATTGAGTATGACTTCAAAAACCAACTAGCAATCGTAGCTCTCAAAAGCTTCTGTTGAACTCTGACCTTGCCGATGAACTCTGACCTTTGTCAATGACTTGTCCATTAGATAAGGGATCATATATTCCTCCATTCTAGATATCATATGGACTGAGACATGGATTATCAATCATTCTCTCTGTCCATTTGTTGTTTCCCGATTTCCGATTTATGATGACTGACGGATTGAACAAATCAAATCAGTCCTGGCTTGGCCAAGCACTCACATGTGTCATCGCTAAATCATCGAGGGGCCCACATATATTGCTTTTATCCCGAAGGTAAAAGGAATGGATAAACTTCGACTCATATGGCTTGTTCTACTACTTGTTGAATCATACACAAAGGCACGTTTTATAACATCGAGTTACCAATGGCTTTTCGTGTAATCAATGTATAACCAACTCATAGTAACAACTCATATCTCTAGGTTTTAAGAATATAAGATATTATCGTCTCATGATCACTCGTGATGAAATCCATGAAGTGATTCAAATGAGCGTGGGTTGAATCCAATACTCAGAACTTATGAGCACTCATGAGTGTTGTAGCACCGCTTTGTCCAACATCTTAGACCTCTACAAGCCAACCCATGACAATCTTGATTCATATCTACTTCCAACATATGACCGACTGTGGATAGTTTGAATAACTTAGTCATTCAGGAAGAATGACCTAGTTTATTCTGGAAGTCAAAACATGCAAAATGAAACACAAGAATAAATGAATCAAATATGGTATCAAACCCTATGAATATAAATAGACCACTTTTATTTATCACCATACTGATTACTCATTATTTCATTGTTTCGGTTTTATCAACTTTATACCTGAATTAAAAACACTAGTTGTCCCATGCTCCAAACATGTACACTATGTTTTTCTAAATAATAGCTTTGCCATACACCAAGTATGCACTCTATGTTTGTCTATGATCCTTACTTTGTGAAATAAACCAATTGAACATAATTTCAATGATTCTAATTTCACACTCCCAAATCCTTATTGAAAAATGTGAGAATTTCAAATTCCTATCATTTATCGAAATCTGTTTAGATTTTAAACTTATATGCACTGACCCTCCTGTAATGAATATGTACAAAGTCACAAAGACTTGTCAACAATCATTATAAGGTATTCCAATGGAGATCAACTCCATGGAAACTAAGTCTCATATTCAAAGTACATTGCTTTGGACATGCTTCTTGCATTAAGTTTTCTAATCTTACACATATAACTTCCACCTATGGAGACAACTCCATATTCTCATTTTGACTATCACTTCTGAACAAGATATGCCTCTTTTCAGAATATGTCAATATGGCCCTTCCAAAATTAACACTATACTTCCAGCTGTCCCTGAGCAACCAATCTTTGGTAAACCTCAGATTGTCCTCGACAATTGCTTAATCATTTTAGTCATATCCAATTCTAGACCTTTTCCCTTCTTAATGCCTCTAGGCATTTGAAAAAATTTAGAAATGACAAATATTATAGCACATGCAATCGATCCTGTACCCAAAACAAATGGTACACGATTCATGATGTCTCACATAAAGACAAGATTCTGGACCAGTCTTTTGCTACAATATTTTTATTTGCCATGTTTTCAAAATTTGACTATGAACATAATCGAATTTTGAGAACTCAATATATAGAATTTCCTTAAGTTGAACCAATCCAACATGAAATTCATATATATATTATTGACTAAAGATGATTAAGGTCTCAATCTAAGCCTTTAGAACTGAAATGAAGTATATCCTCTCCCTTAATTATAGCAAAACAACTTTTTCAATCCCTGCAGCCTCACGAATTGAAACTTTTGTTTTCTATAATTAACATTGCTAACTTGCAACACTAACAATAATTATCATGCTCCCACTAACATGATGATTATTAGCATAACACTTATGCTCCCACTAGCTTTGACATGTACTCAGAAATCAGCTGGACTTCTAGAAATCAATACTTTATTGACTTTCTTACCAAAGTTCAGATTTATGATACGAGATGCTTTGATAAAACTTTATCAAAATCATACACCTTTCCTTAGATAGCATGCATGTGTGTCTAAACAATTTCAGAACTATGAAAAAGGATGCCGTAATCATAGTCTCAATTGTTTAGACCTTTTGCCATCTGCTTCAAATCTACTTGGTGGAAGTGTGTCCTCACCATCATTTTCATGAATCGGAGAGAAACCTTATGACCCTTATATTTTATGGTGTATGTGTTTTTATCCATGTGAATCGTCATAACCATAGTCACAAGACAAGGATAATGACAAATCCAAACTCATATGGACTGAACTTATGCAATCTTAACTTCTTGCCACCTGGCAGTACAGGGCCTGCCATTGCTTCCAAGTTGTTATGCAACCAATTGAGAACTTTCAGAACTCCTATGCAAAGCCAACTTTAAGTGGAATGGGCACAGAATATGTCAACACGATAGGTTATAAACCTCAAGTCGTGTGCTAGTGAAGAACCTCAGGTTTTATTCTTGATTAGTTCTTGAAATTCTTTTTAGGATCTTTAAGACTCCCACTGTCCTCTTGACATATAAGACTATCTTGCCAAATATTCAAGAGATAGTGCGGATTCTTTATCAAGACAAACACTTCACACAATTGGCCTTAGTTGGTCTTTGTTTTATCCAAAACATCACAACTTACCAATTTCAAATGTACAAGAGTAGGACACTTTTACTCTTACATTTGACAAGTGTTTTAAACCTTTCTTTAAGATATGTCACTCAAGTTACAATCTTTGAGTATGACTCTAAGAATTGTTTTGGAACGAAGTATGACTCATCTTCCTGATCTAACCATTTCAACAATTCATGACTCCTCTTCTTAGTCATAAGAATGCACTAAGATGACCTTTAGAGGACTAATTGTGATATGATTTCTAAATCATTAAGATGATCACAAACATGATACTAAAGTACTCTCCCATTTTTTCAGATTTGAGAAACTTTTATCTTTCTGCCTAATTTGATTCTTCCCATTCGTTCGGCCATACATTGAGACTTTTCCAATGTTTCAGAATTATACTTAAACTTGTAAGTATAACCACATTTACTAAACTTTAGTAAATCAAATAGTCTTAACGAGCTTTGTGGCGGACATGACCAGTGCACAAGAATGTGTACTCGATCCCTTTAGTCCTTCACTTGACTCACACATCCATGTGAACAAGTAATTAGTCTTGATTTTCCAATGCTTGAAAGTTCTCATTCATCATACTATTCAACTTGCATGATTCCAAGTTTCGGTCCAATTGAAACTTGGGCGATGAGGAACTTTCCTGATTTGGTAAATTTAGACACTACCACAAATGAAAGAATCAAATCCATTTTCCAATATTGCTGTCAGTAGAATCATATAAGCAACAATTTTCCACAAATGCCATTGTAAGGATACTTCAAATAAATAAAATTAAACAGTTTTCTTTTATTTTAAAACTTTGCGGAAAAACTTATCCTTACAATCCACATGAAAATTGTTGTTATCTATTCCTTAGCAATATATCATAACTTCTTAAGCAACTGCTCAAAATTCTGATGCGATCGAAATCCACATTCGCGATCAGAATCAACATATACTTCCTTTAAGATTTCTCTCTATTCTTTGATTCTTAAAACATCAACATGTGACCCAGTCACATCATGTAATGAGGATCTCAGAATAGAACTTAACAGAGTTAGATAATGGGCTCTACCTGATGTAGAGTCAAACTTATTGACTTTAACATCCTTAGGTAAATTTGGCAGCTTTGCAATCAACGCCCCTTCCTTTGGCAAAATAAACATATAGACCATTTGGTTATGGGACTATCTCAGACTTAGCCTTTCTCTTTACCATTTGGTCAACCGGGTTGACTATGGCCAATCCCTTTCCATTGGGAAGAGAATGCTTTTTCTGGATTTCCAGTGTCACCATTGTCACTGTCCATAAAGTTTTTAGGAAGTTGATCTTCTAATAAAATTTGCTTTACTATCGTTCCAAATCATTGCTGATTCAGCAGCACCAAGCAAATAGATATGATCATTAAGGTTCATGTCATAGTCTGTTTCATAGTAGTCCCAAAGGAACTCACTATGTGACTTAGAAAGTGATTGAACATCCAACTTTCTCAAGACTTTGACACCCAACTCTCCCGGCTTGTCAATATGTGACTTCATCTCTTAGACGTGATCACACATAGACCTTGCTTGCCATTAGGGCTTGAGTGACCTTGAACTTGTGGGTTAGGGAGAATAATTGGAGGAGGTGGAGGAAGTAAAGTTCCAAGAGATTTGGGAAGATCATAGATGTCTGAACTAGACATCTTTTGGGAGATATTCAAGATAGTTGATCTAAAGTCCTTAATATAACACCCAATATGAAATATTAAGGCTAGGATCCAACAACCTATTTATAACTGGAAGAGGGATGCCGTAATCCGAGTTCTAAAATAGTTGAAGGTAGGTAAATGACGATTTACCAATTTCCACCATGAAAAACGAAATAATTTAATTAGGTTTTTACTTGGATTTGAAACTCCTAGATCTTTTGAGATTCATTGAAATTTTCAATGGCATGTTTCAATCTCGAGTGTGCCCTTCAGGTTTTGTGATTGGGATGCCGATGATCACAAAACAAGGTGTGAAGTAACCATGCAAATATACTTGGTACCCTTAATATTTACCCCTCAATCGATGTGCCGGTTAACCACACGAGCTCCACCGATACTATGATAAATATTAAGTTACCCTTTGCCTACTTTGTTAAATCCAGGTTAGTGTGCCGGTTAACCACACACGCTCCACTAACGGTTTAAACAAAGTACAAAGTGTAATTTCATAGATTAGCACCTTATTCACATTTTCCTAAGTAACTTAGATTGGGAATTAATAAAAGGTTTAGTTACTTAGTATTTATCATTAATACTTTTAATGAAGGGAGAATTATAGTCCTTGTCCTACCTGTTCGGCTAACGACCCTCCACCAGTCAAGGAAGCGGTGGGTGAGAGTGGACACCCATTAAGCTGCCATTTTATAGGCAACAACCTTATACCCCCCTTATAGACCGGCTTCGTGAATGAGGCCTACTAATGGTAAGACTGACTTGCTCTTATACATATATATATATTATTAACTTATAATATTATAAAGTATAAGGGTTGAATTTTAACTTTTAAAATTCGAAGGGTTTAACTTGGAATTAAAGTATTCATTAGAGAAAACTTTTCAAATTCCAAAACTTGAGGGCAAGTTTTGAAACTATTCAAAACTCTTGGATTTTCATAACTTATGAGTTTTAAGTAAAGCTTTAAAACTTTTAATGAAGAGACTCTTAGACATCCATAACTTGAGGACAAGTTATGGAGCCATAAAAACTATTTATAAGAAAAGACTCTTTATTTTTTTGTAACCTAAGGCATATTTATGAGTTTTTTAAGATTCATAAATGTGACTTTTCATATAACTTGAGGACAAGTTACAAAAAAAAACACATTTTGTAAACAACTTTTAGATTAATTAGGATTGAAAACAACTAAAACACAATTTTTTTTCCATTAATCTAAACTAACTCATAAATCAAGGAAACATAGAACTTTTGGTAATCCATAACTTATGGAGTTAAATGCTTGTTTTATGATGAAACTTTTCATGTTCCATAACTTAAGAATAAGTTATGAAATTCTTTAAAACATTAACACCAAATTTTGTAACTCCATAAAAACAATTTTTTTAAAACCTTTTCATATCCATAACTTATGGAGGTTTCAAAACACATAAGATCACAACTTCAAAAAAAAAACTTTTTGAGCTCCAAAATTTTATGACAAAATTTGTAACTCCTTAAAACATTTAGATCAAACTTTTAAAACTAATAAAATAATCATATCATTTTATCTTTTACTAAATTTGACCTAATTCAACTCATATAGCAAATGATTCAAATTTTACAAATAATTAGTTTTTCACAAAACAAGTAATTATCTTAAAATTTGTCAAACTTCATGTTTTTTTTTTCAACTTTGAAAATTAAACATTTGCATGAATATAACAGAAAACAACCCATGGCTCTGATACCACTGTTGGGTTTTAGTATACTACAACATCCTATGGTGCACATACAACCCTAAATACCTTGGATCTATGTTTTCTCTATTATACATGCAAATATAAAGTTTCCAAGATATTACCCTATACTAGCATACAAATATCATATACTTGGGTAATAAAATAGATAGAATACATACCTTTTTTTGATGTAACTTGTCTTCATGAAGCTTGAGTGCCTAGTGCCCCAAGTGTGACACCTCAAATGGTTCACACAACACCATGAACACCTGGAATAACCTTGAGAATAAGGATACTTTGGTTCTCTCTAGTGAAATCGGCCTTGCCCTTTTGTGTACACACACTAGTGCCCATTTTACCAACCAAGGACATCTTTATACAGTGTGGAGATTAGGGTTAAACCCTAATACCCATGACCTTTCATTTCATATGATCCATGGGTTAAACACTCCATGGACTATCCATGAAAGCTTAGCCCAACCTAAATGAACTTGGCCCATCACACACATATATCTTAGAGTCCATATTTAATTAGTTCCTTTTGATCACTTAATTAATTATAAATTAATTCTTGATCAATACTAATTAAATAATCTGATTATATATTAATATATTAGAACTTATAATATATTAATATAAATCACTAGTATCATTTTTCCTCATCTTGTCTATCCAATTGTCCCGATGCCATGCAACCCAAATGGACCATGTCAGGTCGGGTCAAGTCTTACCAATTATAGTTATGGACTTAGACATTAATCCAACATCCATAACATAGGCGACGAACCCATAACAACCGTGATGAAGATAGTGTCTGGCCCTAGCAGCCGAGCATAGGACCGGCCCGCGCTGAGCGCCCTCTCCATGGACCACCAACTCTCCCCCACTTAGGGTCTGAACATGTACTAACTGGCGCTCACAATCAATCATCGCCCCATCGGGGCTCAACCAATCCATCCTCACTATAAACTTATTCCCGCGCAAAGGAATATGAACCAAGTCAATCGGATACCACTCGCTAAACATCCCCATAACATAATCCTGATGAACCCTCGACGCCTGGATAGATCGATCATCTGCAATCTCAACCTCTAATGGACGATCCAACTTACTTGGAGATCCGACAAACCTCTTGCTGAGCGCAAGAGACACGAAAGATCGGGTAGCCCCCGAATCAAATAATACCAAAGCAGGGATACCGTTGACAAGGAACGATCTTAACACAAAACACATAAAATATAAGCAACAAAATTAACATAAATAAAGAGTTAAAGATAAGAGACATACCCGTCACCACATCTGGTGCAGCACGCGCCTCCTCGGCGGTCAACTGAAAGGCATGCATCCTCACCACAGGAGCATCCGCCTTGCCCTCGAAACCCTTGGGTTTCTTCGTGGAAGGCCCAATTGTCTTCCCATACTCCTCCTTCCTCTTCCCTATGTGCTCCAGATCAATCTCTCTCTTTCGTGCCTTGGATGTCATATTATCCAGTGTCGGGCAGGCAGAAAAACTAACGAACTCCGTGATGTCAGATCTCGGCATATCATGGTAGCGGGTCTTCCTCATCTCCTCATCAGCTGCAACTCGGGTACCAACAATGCCCTCTCTCTGAACTTGGTAGTGATCTCTGCCACAGTCTCAATTATTTGCCTCATATCAAGAAACTCCCTGGCTAGCTGCTGCACCTCAACAACCGATGCAAACTCTGCTCGAAACTTGGTCGCACAATTTGGCCAAGTCATAGCCTCAATGGTCGGGGCTCTCAAGGCATAGCCGACCTCCTCCCACCAATCCCAAGCTCGCTCCCTCAAACATCCGGCAACGAACCTGACTTTTGACCCCTAGGGGTAGAAGCTCGTCATCTGAGCACACTCTATGTCGGCTATCCAATGCCTGGCTGCGATGGGGTCCTTCACCCCAAAGAAATCTAGTGCCCCACATCCCCTGAAATCCTTGAAGGAGAGTGTGCGGGCCCCCGAATGGCTAGCGGCCAGATCGGTCCTGAAGATCCGAAGACGATCCTCCATCAACTCCATGATACCTTCCTTTATCGACCCGAACATCACAGGAGTCGCATCAAGGATGCCTCTCGTAATCTCAATGTAATGAACTTTCACAAACCCTCATCAATTGGTTCGGAGCCCGTGCCCGAACCAGATCCAGATCCTAAACCTCCCGCTCCATGACGTATCATCACCATACTAAAACATAACCACATAAACAGTTAGCATACACATGAGAAGGTTCACACTTTAGAGTTCTCCATATTCATCGTGGTCTTCCTGGCATCAGGTATAAATCTTGTGCTTTCAGTAGTACGGGCCTAATACTACCTTCCACACCTATTTATACCCTCCTCAAGGACTACCCGGACTCCTCCAAGTCGCTTTTCCCAACTGATACGTTCTCAAACTATAAGGCCTCCTACGCACCAAACATCTCATATGGACTCCCTAAGACTCCCTTCCTCACCCCTCTCTGCTATCAGTTGCAGAAGGAACTTCTACAAGTACTACCCAACTACTGCATGAACACCGTTACATACTATTAGTACCGGATAATTCTTCGAATAAAAGGTCCCACCCTACAACGGTTGGACTCAAACAAGAGTTGCACAATAGAGTTAAACCTATGCTTCTAAAATTATCCAATCGCAGTAATATGTAACCCAACGCATTCATCCACTAGTTATATAGTACCAACATAACTTCCTAAAGCACAAATCATGCAACATTTGAGCATCAGGCAATTCAACTCAAAACATACCCTACACAGGTCATCCTAGCAAGTAATTGATATGATACTAGCATGTAATTCTAAAAGCTCATACAGAAAGGCACATAAATGCATCTCTCCTAGAATTCTATCATGCAATCCTGAGCAGATCCTTAGCCCATAATCTAGCATGCAATTCTCATATCATATCATTAAACATATAACACGTATGGGTATTTTGGGAAGACTTACTTGAGCTCAGCCGATTCCACGCATCACACCCCTTGTCTTTTATTAAAATCCTTAGATTTAAATGTTTCTTTTGGTGAAAAAACTACCAAACCCCCGATTTGAGTCCAGGCACACCCAAGAGTATGCCCGAATCCCTCAAACCAAGGCTCTGATACCAACATGTAACATCCTCAAAAGTACAGATAAAATTTTGTTTTTAAAATTCATTCAATTCATAAGAAACTGATATCAAAATATTCGAACGATTCATATTGTAACATGTTATTAGAGAACAAATCCCCAAATCACTAAGTGTAGAAAAACATAGAGTGATGCGGTGTGATCATGTCGGGCCCTTCCCCTTCGAACTGGAAGTACCTAAAACAAAAACTGAAAAATGTAAGCACAAAGCTTAGTGGGTTCCCCAAAAATACCAAATACTAAATAAAGATACTGCCAAGCACATCCCGGTGCCTGCCTACCCCTTCGGTCTATTTCAACCGAATACTATCAAACATATTTGGGTGCTTGCCTACCCATTTCGGTCTGTCTCAACTGGATACTATCAAGCATATACGGGTGCTTGCAATCCCCTTCGATCTATTTCAATCGGATATCGGTTTATTTCACCCCTACTACTACCACATAATATCATAACAGAAATCACAGAGTCATCAAGCAAAAACAGACATAACTAACAAATATCACAAAGACAATCATCACACTATAACATAACTAATGGGTCGACCTTAGTGACTTCGACCCACGGCTACTTCTAAGGAAGACTCACCTCAGACTGTGGATATCAAATCGCACTCATTGGATGACTCACGATTTCCTCTCTGTATCGCACGAGCATAAAACTCTAATTAGAAATTAGGTCACATTCTAACCCGAAGGTTCAAAACCCTAATTATTGTCTTAAGGCAAAAGGGCTCCTTTACCTTTGCCTTATTGGGCCTCTTTTCCTCCACGGCCTAAATCCACAAAAACCCAAAAAGGCATACAAGCCCACTATAGGGCCTCTAAGGCCCAATAAGGCCCAAGAACCCCAAACATGGCCTTAGGCCCACAAATTACCTGCTACAATCAGGTGGGCTCGAGCCCCAACTTACTCAAGTCCAAAGCCCAACACCAAACGAGCCTAAAAATCTCCTAGGCCCACTGACCGCGTACACGCGACGTACTTGGCTTGTACACCCAATGTACGTTGGTGTTGGCCAGGAGTCGGGGCGTTGACCTGGTACGTGCAACGTACATTGGAGTACGCATGTCGTACTGGTCTGCCAACCCAAACTCACTTCTATGTCTTAATCCTTTAATACTTAACGTTCAAAACTTAGATCCATGCCCCTAAAAACGTCCTAAGCCATAAAGTTGCAAACTTTATGCTTTTGCATGCAAGTAGGGCTGTAAACGAACTGAACGTTCGACGAACCGTTCGTGAACTGTTCGGCGGGAAGTTCGTTTATGTTTGTTTATTAAATAAATGAACGAACATGAACAAAAATTATCGTTCGTTAAGTTAAATGAACGAACATGAACAATGGTCTTGTTCGTTCATTTATGTTCGTGAACGTTCGTTTATGATGTTCGTTTACGTTCGTTTATGTTCGTTCGTTTAAGTTTATTTATATTCAATTTTTTTATTATATTGCTATATTATATGTTCATTTATGTTCATATATGTTCAATTGTGTTTCTTTTTTATCTTTGTTCGTTTATGTTTGTTCGTTTATGTTCGTTTAGCATGTTCACGAACATAAACGAACGAACATGAACAAGGTAATTTGTTAAACGAACGAACATGAACAAGAAAATCTCATTCGTTTATCCGTTCGTGTTCGTTTGTTGTTAGGCTAACTTAAACGAACGAACATGAACAAGACCTTGTTCGTGTTCGTTTGGTTTGTTTACAGCCCTACATGCAAGGATGGGGCTCAAAATATGAATCAAGTCCATAAGCAGACTTGGATGGTTCCTAATTCTTGCATGGTTGAGGCTTAACCATCAAGATCATATTTTTATGACTCAAAACAGTTCCAAGAGCTCAAAAGGACAACTCATATGGTCTGAAGTTGCTCAACTCCAATAATCCAAACTATAGGACCAAAAGATGCCTTTTTATACCCTAAACCTAGATCTAAGCATGCAATGATCATGGTTTAAACTTTATACCTTCAATGGGTCAGAAATGGTGCCAAACTTCTAGATCTACAAGCTCTTCCCATGTCCTTGCTTCTTCCCAAGCTTCCTTCTTCTTCAAAGACTCTAAAGAACACCAAAAACTCTCAAGAAAGCTCACAAATGCACTCAATGTGTCTTAGGGTTAGAGATTAGCACAACAAGGGCAATGGAGGATGAAAAGGTAAAGGGATTGGGGGACTTAAGGTCCTTAAATAGGGTGCAAACCCTAAAAACTAGGGGTTGTCTCAGAGTCACGTACGCCATGCGTACTCCATGTACTCCCCGTGTACGTGATTAAGTCCTGCAACCAGATTATGGCTAGTACGCTAAGCGCACGCAATGAGTACGCACCGCGTACTAACCAAGGGACCAATTTTGAAAGAAATTTGCATTAAGGGCTAAAAGATGAACTTACCAAAACCCGAATGTTACAATTCTCCCCCACTTGTGTAACAACCTAATTTTCAAAAAAAAAATCATTTTTGATTAGCCAAAACACATTTCCATAAACCACGAAATCCAAATACAATTGTTTTCAAACTCATATCAATTACAATTTTATTTCAAAACATTAGAGTGTCCCATAAAAATGCCTGAGAGAGTGCACGCAACGCCATCAAGCCTTGCCTTTTACCTTGGGCTCAGATGTACCTGAAACAAATCCACAAACTGTAAGCTAATGCTTAGTGAGTCCCCCATAGCATACCCCACACAATCCACATAACACATATCATATTAGCTATAAAAGCTACACATATCATATAAGCCATGCATACAACATATAAAGATGTCGTGGGCTCCCCCAAGGGTCTTATACCTTCATGCCATGGGCTCCCCCATGGTCTTTACCTAGGAATGCCATGGGCTCCCCCCACATGGTATTATATCCAACTGCCACGCACTCCCCCCGGGGTCTTCCATGCAATAACATACATAATCAACTAGCATATCATATATCACAGAGGTATCTATCATACTATCTAACACATACATAAACTTACAAGGATACTGTGGGCTCCCCCAGGGTCTTATACCATCATGCCATGGGCTCCCCCACGTGGTCTTAACCTAGGAATGCCACGGGCTCCGCCACGTGGTCTTAAATCCAACTGCCACGGGCTCCCCCTGGGGTCTTCCATGCACTAACATACATAATCACTAGCATACCATTTAGCATAAAGCTAACTCTCATACAACATATCTTTACTACAGCTAGTGTACCACGTATCATAAATGGGCCGCCCTTGGTGCCGTAGACCCATTGGTATGGTGAGAAGACTCACCTCTCGAATGCTGAACTGACAAGCTAGAATCAAATATGTCCCACATGCTGCTTCAACTTAACCGCCTATAATCATTGTGTGATTAACTTGTCATAATTCCATAATTACCCTCAAAGTCAACCTTAGTCATAATCAAGGTCAACAGTCAAGGTCAACAGTCCATGTTGACCTCAACTCGTCGAGTGCGTCCAGCAACTTGTCGAGTTCCCACATAATCCATAAAACCTGGACAAACCCTAGACAACTCGCCGAGTTGTTTCATAAACTCGACGAGTCCACTTGATATCTAGTAGTCGGGGAAACCCGATCCGACTCGTCGAGTTGCCAGGGCAACTCGTCGAGTCCACATCCCTGTTTGCTTGTTATGATAATCCATCGAATGCTGGGACTCCAGGGCTTAGATCTGAAACCCTAAAGTGTCTTGAAGGATAAAGTTTCCAACTTTACATTCTAGAACTACTCCAAATGCTCCAAGGTCCTTATCAAAGGTTGGAAAGCTCAAAAGCTTTGCCAAGTGGTCTAAGACTCTAGGGATCTAGAATCCCTCCTTTCCAGGAGAGTTTTTAGTCCTCAAAACGTTCCAAAGATGGAGGCTTTATGGACATACATGTCCAATGCATGTCTTTAAGTCAAAATGGCCAAAAAGGGAAATATACTCTAAAAACCCTTGCATGGCATCCTTGCTTAACCAAAAGCTAGATCTAGCCCACCTTTGGACTATTTTGCCCTAGAGATCCATAAAGTTGCAAACTTTATGAACTCCATGCATGCAATCAACAAGAATGATAGGAAATGAAGGGTAAACTCAAGATCTAGCGATATTCTAAGATAAAAATTGAGTCTTGAAGACTTACAACAGTCCACCAGATGGTCAAGCTCAAGAGTGAGGGATTGGTTTGCTGGATCTTCTCCTTCTTCTCACTATCTCCTTCTTCTTAAGCTCCACAAATCACTCTAGCTCACAAAATGAAAGAGAATGGGGGTTAGGGTTTAGCACATTCGTTCTTAGGGTTTGGAGGCTGATGGAAGGTCAACCTCAAGGTTCTTAAGGAGATTATATAGGGTTTAAACCCTAAAAATTAGGGTTTCTCTCTACAGCTCCTACTCGTCGAGTCAACATTCCGACTCGTCGAGTAGGATCCAACCCTCGCATCCACATAATAGCCTCTACTCGACGAGTCAGAGCTCCCAACTCGTCGAGTCCCAGCACTAAAACCCTAACATTGAGAAAATTAAATTAATACGTGGAACGGATGTTACAAATCTCCCCCACTTGAACTAGACTTCGTCGTCGAAGTTTTCCGACCCAAATAAGTATGAGTAGTGGTCGTGTATCTCATCCTCCGGCTCCCATGTCCATTCGGAGCCCCTTCGGTGCTGCCATTGCACCTTTACCAGCTTTCCTTCCTTGTTCCGAAGAACCTTGGTCTTCCTATCTAGAATCGTAACAGGCCTCTCAATGTAGTTCAGGCTCTCATCCACCTGAATGTCGTCTAGAGAGACGACTGCGGCGTCCTCTGTGACACACTTCCGAAATTGTGCATATGGAAGGTATTGTGAATCTGGCTAAGCTCATCAGGCAGATCTAAGCAATAGGCCACCTTGCTTACCCAGGTCGTGATCCTGAACGGTCCAATATATCGGGGCCCTAGATTGCCCCTCTTCCTAAACCTGACGACTCCCTTCCATGGCGACACCTTTAGTAGCACAAAGTCCCCCACCTGGAACTCAAGATCCGATCGCCGCCGGTCAGCATAACTTTTCCGACGACTCTGCGCGACCCGCAGCCGGTCACGCACCTGCTGAATCAGCCCGATAGTCTTGAGCACTACCTCAGTGCTCCTCATGACTCGATGTCCAACTTCGCCCCAACATACCAGGGTCCTGCATCTCCTACCGCACAACATCTCAAATGAAGGTCGGTCGATGCTGGCATGGTAACTGTTATTGTACGAAAACTCTGCCAGTGGAAGGTACGTATCCCAACTCCTTCCAAAATCCAACACACATGCTCGCAGCATATCCTCCAGTGTCTGGATCGTCCTCAATGGGAAAAGAAAGGGGCCCACCTAAGGATCGATGGATGAAGTAGGAAAGGTGAAAAGGGACTGCTTGGAGGGTTGAAATGATCGAGAAAAGAGAGGACAACTGGTGGGATTTCTCAGCAGTTTCCCTCGGTTTCGAAGTGTTTTGGCGACGGGAAGCAACAACGATTAGTAGTGATCGAAGGGGGTGTTTGGGGGAGTGATTTCAACGAGAAAGAGGACGGGATGTAGGCTGGAAAGTGGCTAGAACGGAGGGGCAACAACCCTTCCTTTTCTTCCTTTGTTTTCAAGCGAAGCAAGAAGGGAGAGAGAGAGAGAGTACGATATATATATATATATATATATATATATATATATATATATATATATATATATATATATATATATATATATATATATATATATATATATAAAAGAGACTTAGAAATTTGGTGAATGAGGAATGCAAAAGTCTTGCATAATATTTATCAAGATCTTAGCTGATCACCTCTTGTACTTTTATGATATTTTCTTTGAATTTTGGTGTACAAACAAACCCAATAAGATTGCATGCATGTGTGTGTTTGGGAAAGATTGTGTGTTAGAAGAGGGTGTACGAGAGTTGTAAGATTGAGGGGAGTGAGTGGCTCGTTTCTAATGTACTCGATGATATTTAGTGTACTTAATATCTAAGAAATATATCTTGTGTATGTGTGATATATGTTGAGATGTTTGGAGTATGGAAAGAGAGTACGTACAAGGTTGACAGAATTGTGAGATAAAGAGAAGTCAAGAGTGACATTTAGTGCACATGGTTTGATCTCTTGTGTACTAGTATTGAATCTTTGGAAGAGTGAGGGGTACACGAGTATTTGGAATAAGTAGATACATATACACACAATACATGTACTTCCATGCATCTAAAAATTATTATTACATGTACAAGTTATATATATATATATACATATATATATATATATATATATATATATATATATATATATCAAGATTTAGGGTTATGAGTTGTCACAATTGTCATGCATGTTGGTATTTGGTCTTTTGAAACTATATATATATATATATATATATATATATATATATACTAGTAAGGTACCCGCGTGATGCAGCAACGCCGATTTGTTTCAGCGATTACTTTCCTGATGGCGTTTCGTATGCTTTCGGCACGTATAGATTTTTTCGTTGGGTGGTTGAGTAGTCACATGAACCGACAGAAAGACTCATAGACTTTCGGTACGCATAGATTGTTGTTTTTGACTATGGAGTAGTAACATGAACTTACACAGTAAAATATTCACGTATCATATATAAATTATTTTTATTTTGAGAAATGTTTTTTTGGACTATTGGAAACGTTGATAATCTTTCATTTAGTAAATCTTATTGTTGATAGTTTTTTAGTCGATCACTCAATCTTATAAGCCAACTAAATTTTAACAAATGCTTTTTTATATTGGGTAATTTATTATTAACTTTTTTATTCAATAAGATTTTTATTTTCCGACTTTATATTTAAATTTCAAAATTTTATTATTTCTTAGCAATTAAGATTTAAAAATTTTGACTTACAAAAATATAGTCCAAAACAATATGAAATATGATTTTATTTAAAAAAACCCGACTAAAATAGCTTAAAATGACAAACATGCTCTAACATAAACGGTGTCCATGTAATATACTTAATTTCTCTATAAATTCAATGTTAATAGACTAAACATTGACATTACATGTAACAATTCACGAAATGAGTGTATTCAATTTGATGAGTTTTTTACCCAAAAAGATGATAAATAATTCAAATTCAAATACATAAATATATTAGTGGGCAAAATTTCTTCTACTTTATAAACATGAAGCATAACACCATTCCGCAAGAGTTATTGATGTTCTTAATGTATGCAATGCAAAGGATTAACGTTTGAAAAATAAAAATTCTAAAACATATAATAATTTTGTTGACCATAACTCTTTTATTATATGTATATCTTCTATCTTAATAATAAAAGAAATCATTTTTGTCACGTGGCACTTCCACAAACCATTTTCCATTAAAATGAAATTCAAACTATATCCTTTTTTACTCTAAATATCTCTTTATGTATTATCAATAAATCAAAAATCAAAAAATTGCATAATTAACTTTAAATCCCTATAAATTTGTAACCGACTAACATAAAATTTTTAATTCCTTTTTTAGCTTGAATTTCGGCATAATATTCAATTTCCCAATGTAATTCGATTCCATTTAATTTACAAAGATACGATTATTTTTTAATTCCTATATTTGATTTTTTTTCTATGGTTAATACATATAATATACATCCCTTTTTCATTCTTTTATTAAACTTTAAATGTTATTGTTTATTAAATTGATTATGGTTAATATATGATCGATAATATCTAAATGTATTGAATATCAATATATATTTATAATAGATAATGTTTGTTGAATATATCTATAATTTTAATGTATATTTTATGTTTAACAAATTATAAAACCCAACAAGTTGTTTTATAATGTCTATTTATATTTTCTAATTCAAATGTTAATTGCTTCATTGTTTAGATTTATTTTGTTTTTTGCTGCTACATCTTTAATTGTGGGTATCATCTTCAATTTAAAAAATTTATGCATTTATATCGGTATGTTTATATACAAGTAAGAATAAAATTTTATAAATCTTTGTTTTTTCATTATCATTTTTAATTATTAATAATTGAATATAATATTTTTTTTACCCGTGGTTTCATGGGTTGTAACCTAGTTATATATAAAATATATGTCCCATTTTGATTACCTTACTAAAAATATATTAAAACAGACGGATGAAAAAACTTTGATGCAAACTAAATGAAAAGCGTGATATCATAATTTTGACGGCATAAAAATTAAATTAACAAAACCTAAAATATGATAACATGGTTTTAAAATATTCAGGGCGTGTTTGGCACGGAGCTTTTAAAAGCGTTTGGGAGCTTTTAGCTTTTGACAAAACGCTCTAATATAAACAAAAAGTTTCGTTTGACAGTACGAGCGTTTAACTTTTAGTTTAAACAAAACGCTCCATATCTAAAAGCTACTTCATGTAGCTTTTAACAAAACGCTACTGAGCTTTTGAAATCAATTTCCATAATTACCCTTAAAAATATATATATATATATATATTTATTTTTAATCAATTGTCCTTTTATGTAATTTTATATATTTCAAAAGTTTCCAGCTACTTTTGCCAAACACTCGTATAACAAATAAAAGCTACAACTTCCCACTACCAGCTACCCGCTACACGCTACCTGCTATCCGCTACCAACTACCCGCTACCCGCTAACAACTACTTTTGCCAAACACACCCTCAGAATCGGAAAAAAGAACCTTGGAGCGGTTCAGTGAACCGTAATGATTTTGAAGTTAATTGAACGGATTTTTGTATTTATTTTTTCCTGTTCGATTAATTAAAGAATCTTTGTATTTGAGTTTTGGTTATGGTTCACTTTTTTACCCACACCTACAAAACGACCTATTTACTTTTTCTTGTATAAAATAAAACATACAAATGAAGAATAAATATGTTACAACAAAACCTATTAAACTATTTGTTAATGAACCGATGCCACTTATGTAATCCCTATATTGCACAAAAACCAAAGTATTATTACTGGCTTGAAAAAGGATTACTCTTGCTCTGAAAATAGGTTCACTTTACTTTTTCCGGTACTCACAACTTCAGAAGACGCAGTAGCACGCATGGTAAGTGTTAATTTGACCTTTCAGTTCTCATCTATTTTTCTTTACTTTTTATTAATAAAATAAAAATTCGAATAAAACATAAAGATCAGATTTTACATAAGCTAACAATCATCTATCATCTTCTGTTTATTTATCTTAAGTTGAAATCACACACGAACTTACATTATAAGATATGAAATCACACAATATTAGCATACTAAATAATCATAATATAAATCACACAAGTATATACATTATAAAAGAAATAAAAAAAATATATCATACTATGAACAAATATCATAGAGAAATTTGTCTGAGTACTTTCAAAGAGGCGAAGCATACTAAAATCAAAAGCTTAATTTCATATTCAAACAAACAATAATAGGTTTTCTTGATCCGTCACAACATTCAACAACAATAGATATGAACTTTAGATTTGCACCATAACCATTTACATTGGAAATACAAAAAATATATCACATGACAACATCAACACAATGCAAAAAAACAAGTATACTTAGATTCGAACTTCAAACTTGTAACATAAAGAACCTCAGATAATGGTGACGAACACTAACGGGGCTGATGGATTGAGGAGGGTAGGGACTGAGCATCACCTCTTACCATATTTTCAGAGTTAGAGTTGAGATAGAGGTTTAAAATGAAGAGAGAAAGAGAGGAATCTTGCAGACGATGGATGAATGTGAGGCCGTTGTAGTGTAAGGTAGTGTCGGTAAGGTGGTTGTTGGGGCGGTACAGAAGTCGTATGGGCGGAGGTGAAGGTTGGAGATGTCGGTTATAAATTAGGGTTTAGGGGGGAAGATTTCAATTGAGAGTGAAGAGAGTTGATAGGGGAGAGAGTGTGTCAAATTCTAATTAGGGTTTAAGAATAATGATAGTATGCATAAGTATATATAAGATTAATTCTTCAGGTTTGAGTTAATAGAATTCGTTCTGATCGGTCCAAACACATTCACATGGATCACCACTAAAGTAATCCATACCATCCAAATAATATCTAATGGTGGAAAATGCTTCTCCTTGTTTTTAAGACTTTGGTCTTCAAATTTATAGGTCCCACTATTATATATACATTATAACGTAGTAAGATATATATATATATATATATATATATATATATATATATATATAGTTAGGTGGTTATACATAAATATAATATGTAAGATACATGTGTTTGTATTTTTGTGGTATTTATAAAAATGCATAACTTATAAATACTTGGGTATTTTTAATTGTACATGATACATCTTCACATTATATTTTAATTATATATACATAAGATTGTAAGTTTAATGTATAACTATGTACATGTAACCATTTTATAACAATGTTATTTATTTTTCCGTCATCTTAATTCATTACTAAATCAATTTGATTTCTTAATAATATTGTGTACATATTTGTTGATTGTGTCGATCATGATGATTCCAAAATGTACATGAAAATGAAATTTCCTATACCCGAGATCATGTTAAAACAACAATTTAGAGTTTCGTGTTCAATTAGTTGCTATTCGATAGCTTTTCACGAAACTGGTTCCCTTTCGGATACAAATATTATTCGAATGAAATTGAATGTTAAATACAAGTCCGAGTTCAAAACGGATCAGTTCACGAGCAATTAAGTGTAACACAACTTCAATTGCTTATTAAACTACAATTTTATCGTACAATAGGTCACAGTAACGTTCGCGGTGATTGACCGACAATTCCTGACCCGTTTTACCAATTATTACACATATTATTATGGCATTGTACTTTTTCTGTGTGTGTAAATCAAATCATTTTTACTGTCTGAGGAGTTTTTCCATGATTTAGTTTTTTTATTATCAATGTTTCTTTCAACTACATATTCTTAATGAATTAACTATCAATCTTGGTTTGTACTTTTAAAATAGCAACCTACTTTGTACTTTTAAAACTTTGTTTTATTTTTCCAATTCATTATGTTTTCTAGCATACTTTTTTTGACAAGAAAGTATAAATTTATTAACTTTTGGAGATAATCTCAAAGTAGGTTACTATTTTGACAGATTATTGAAGTAGGAAAATCTGTAAAATAGGAACATACTTTAAGATTGTACTTTCATTTGTTTTTGTGTGACTTACATTGCACTTTATTTTTTTTTCATTAAAACTTTGTACTTTTTTTTCATTAAAATTGTAAACTGTATTTTGTGTTTTGATGCCATATAGATTATAGATTAGCAACTAGCAAAGGGTATGTATCGGGTTATTTTTCGGAGTACCTCCATTGTATATAAGTACCCCTTCATTAGGTTTTCATACTGTATGTATTAGGTTTTCTCATTCAACACCTAAAAATAATGAAATTATTATTAATTTTCCAATGTTAACCCTATAGTCAAACAACTTTGTTTCGAAATTGTTAAGTAAATATACCAAAAATGTTGTTAAAATTGATAAAATAGTCATATATAATGAAAGTATCGTGCTATAATAGACAAAAGTTGAAAGTAAATTTCATTTTTTTCCATTGACCTCAATCATGAAAAAATACAAAAGATATCGGTATACTTTCATTTTTTTTTGTCTCTACTATCATTGATTTTGTTTTTTTATTTTTAGTTATACATTTATCCTCTTTTTTCATACATTTCATCCGTTTTTGTAATTTCATTTACTAAAGACTTTTAATGTATTTTTTTAAATATGTAAACACAAACACCATCATAACAATATACTTTAATTTTTATTTCTGTCTGTTATAACATCATTCTCAAATGTTAATTAGTAACAACATATTTCAAGTTTGATGCAAAGTAAAAAAAAAGTTTAAGAAAAAGGCAACTTTACATGAAAGTAAATTGCTATTTTTTCATTTACCCCATCATAGAAGAAATGCAAAAAATAGCAATAGACTTCCATTTTTTGTCATATGCTATAATTGTTTTCTTTTTTTTTTCCCTATTTTCATGTGTGTGTATCTATAAGTTATATCTTAGGTTCATTTTTTGAAAAATGTAATTGCAGGCCTTTTATGTAAATTTTTTAAACTACAATGTATTAAGGACGTTTATTAAAGACATTTTATGTAAATAAATAACTGGGCCATACCTTTAACATTTGCAATCAATTTTGATTTTTTTTTCAAATAATTTGATAATAACGTGCTCTTTAAAATAACAACATAATTTTAAGAATTTTTTCATCTTTAAGGTCGAGGGTTCAAGTGCCGTTGTGGACATAGTTGAAATTAGGTGTTAGTTTAAGAATAAATTTATATATTTACATTTGCCGGTTGAAAAAAAAATTATACCATTTTAAGGACTTTTTTTTTATCATTGCCCATTTTGAAAATAGTAACATACTTTAAAAAAATTTCATTTAGGTTTTAATTATTATATCATTGTTTTCATTTATTCTCTAAAAACCAACGGCCATAATCACAATCCGCGTCAGTCTAATCTAACCAATCACATCTGTTTTATACAGCCTATATAAACACATCCCAATACGCCAACAAACACATCCTACCCTTCGAATTCATCTAACACATCTTCTCTATTTTCATTTTCCCTCTAATTGTATCAATGGCACCCAAGGCAGCTGCCGGAAAGAAACCAGTAGCGGAAAAGGCTCCGGCTGAGAAGGCACCAGCGGAGAAGAAGCCCAAGGCAGAGAAGAAACTCCCAAAGGATGCATCGGCTGCCGGAGCGGATAAGAAGAAGAAGAGACACAAGAAATCAGTCGAGACCTACAAGATCTACATCTTTAAGGTTTTGAAGCAGGTTCACCCTGATATTGGTATCTCTAGTAAGGCAATGGGCATCATGAACTCCTTCATCAACGACATTTTCGAGAAGCTCGCTCAGGAGGCATCTAAGCTTGCAAGGTACAACTAGAAGCACAGTCTGTCTTCGAGGGAGATTCAAACTGCAGTCAGACTTGTACTTCCCGGGGAGTTGGCTAAGCATGCTGTGTCTGAAGGTACCAAGGCTGTGACAAAGTTCACTAGCGGTTAGATTGTCATGATCTGTTGGTATCTGTTGTAATCTGGTTTTCGTTGGTTTTTGGGATCCCTGATGTAATTACTTTCTAGCTGAAAAGTTCTGAAATTGAAATGAAACTATCTTGTTTTGGTAATGGAATGTTCTTGTTAATCATCTATGTTTCTTTTTGATTGCATCAAATGAAATTAGGCTTGATAGTCTTCGTTTTCATCTATTTGTATTGTTTTGTATCGATTGCATTCGACACACCAGGTGTTTGTGTTTATGCCAAGGATCACCCAGTTACAATTTTGAACATAAGAATATCGTTTTTATACTTTTCATTCACTCCAACATTTATGAGAATAAACCTTGTTTTTAAATGTGCAATCAAAGAATTCCACTCTGATTAATGCCATTAACAATTGGTTCCTTTTGTTGGTAGAAATTTGTGGCAACATTTGTTGCTTTGATTTTAGTTGATGTGTCATGGCTTGTTTGCGCATATATTGTGTAGGAGTCTAGTTTATGGACATGAGATGCAACTGAGGTTCGAGGGTCCCAACTCCCAAAGCAGTCGAGCAATGTTTTTCTTGCATATCAAACAGATCAATGCTTCAGAAAGTTTTTATTAGTGTTGTACATTGCATTATATCTGTATATCTTTTAGTATTGCTCAGTTATTATGCTGTATAATTAGCCCAGTATAGGCCCAAATGTACGTGCATTATACACGTTTAATGATGAGTATATTGGATTGCATAATTATCTCCTCCTAATTTTCCTCTCCATCACGTAATCTGTTCCTAGCCGGCAGCCATGGGGGATGAACAATCATCCGGAAAGAAGATTGAAGAAAACCATGTTAACACCAATTCTCCATGCTACGTTCACGATTCCGAATACTATGATTTTGACCCAAACTCGAGTCCTATACCAGGTTTGAATTATGAACAATATTGTGCTCTCTTATGCTATATTGCAAAGGAAAACTCGTCAAAGGATGAGCTACTTCTAGAAGCCAACATGGCGTGTAAAGATAGAGAGGATAATGGTTGGATAGTGGATTCCGGTTGTACCGAACACATAACACATCGAGCCGAATGGCTTGAAAACAAAATGATATCCACTCTTGAACCTCCTGTCATGATACCAAATGGTGATTCCATACCTGTTGAAGGTAAAGGAAATTGTCATTTACCCAATGGAACCACTATGAAAGGAGTTCTGCATGTTCCAAAGTTTAGGTGCAATCTACTATCGGTAAGCTGCTTGTCAAAGGATCATTAATGTTCAATGACTTTCTTTCCAGATTTCTATTTCAGGCAGGACTTGCATTCGAGGGAATTGATTGGAAGGGGTAAATGAAAACATGGTATGTATTGGATTGAGATGGTGGAAAATAAAAGAAAGGCTACGATGGCTTCAATGGAGGTATGACACAAGAGGCTAGGCCATACTTCTAGTGATAAACTGTCCGGTCTTGCTTATATTAAAAATGCTTCCTTTAAGATTGTGGATTCTGATTCGTGTGCAAAAGCCAAACACACTCGATTACCTTTTCCAGTGAGTTCTATTAAAAGTAAAAAGTGTTTTGAATTGTTACATTGTAACATATGGGGAATACATTGTAACATATAGGGAAGGTACAAAACTCCCTCGCTCTCTCAGGCAAACTACTTTTTGACAATCATGGATGACTATAGTCGATCTGTCTGAGTTTTTCTCTTAAAACATAAATTTGAGGCGGGTGATCGCCTAGTGTATTTCCACAAACCGGTCAAGACACAATTTGGAAAATTGATAAAAAGAATCTGTTGCGACAACGGGGTATAATTTGTTTCAAACCACATGAATGATTTCTATGCCGAGCATGGCATAATCCTTGAGACTACCTGCCCAGAAGAAAGTGTGGCTCGCTTTTTGACCAAAATGTTGACATGTTAACTTTTTTACTAAGTTTTACGTTGGGTCAAACTTTTGGGTTAAGGATATAGATTGAGATTTGACATTTTATTAATAATTATGTGGTTTGTAGTACAAGCCTTTATGTTTCCTGCGAGCTGTGGTGTTTGTCTGTTTGATTGTGAGGTGAGTATTCTTACTATATTGTATGGACACTAGGTGTTGTTATATACTTGTTGTCTTTGTGACTCTTGCTGGTATGCTTGTATGATATATACATGTTCAGTTAAAATAGACATGTTGGGTTGAAACAAACCCGTTGGCTGAAATATGTCATTGGGTTGAAACAAACCCATTTACTGAAATAGGTTGTTGGGTTGAAACATACCCGTTGGATGAAATAGGTCGTTGGGTTGAAACAAACTTGTTGCTTTATGTATGGATGTATGTGGTATCTTGGGGGAACTCACTATGCTTTGTGCTTATGGTTTTAAGTTTAAATTGTTTCAAATTTTCTGGTAACGAAGGAAGGGTGCAACTTGATTTTATAGCATCCTTTGGATATTTCCGCACTTAATAACTCTTAATCTATACTATGATTAGTGTTTTGAAACAAATGATTTTATTTAGATCCTTGAGCATGTAATTGAAACAAATGCTTTTAATATTAAATGAAAATATATTGTGGAATTTGGGATGTTACACTAGAGAGACACACTTTCTCGTAGTCAAACTATTCTTCGCTATATTCGATGCACACTTGATTTTGGTCTTCAACTTCATCTATCAACCATATTCGCATTGATTACTTACTTAGATGTCGACTGCGGGGCGATGCCTGATTTATTGATGGCCATCAACGGATATTACATGTATCTCCGTTACAACCTTATCTCCTGGCCCTTTTAGCGTCATGCCACCATGTCCTGATGTAACGTCACGTTTTCACAACAATTTTTTTTCATTTTATTTAAAGTAAAACTTCCCAATTATAAACCCATTTTAAGAAAACCATATGTTCCCAATTACAATTATTAAAAATCAGAGTGTTATAATGAACGCGAAATCCTCAATGCTGCTAATGAGTGTGTACAGTCTCGACTTTGCCTTCCCATAGCCGCCGTTGATACCTGAAAAAATAAACAACTGGTAAGCATAAAGCTCCCAAAATACCCGATACGATAAGCATACAGGCATGCATAACGGTCCACAACCTCCCGGTTGGAATGCCCAAGCCCAATCAGTCATTGGACTTGAATGCCAACATGCAACGGGTCCAGTCAGCCATCAGGCTGGAATACCTAGGGTTTTTTGGCCTACCGCCTCAAACCAACCACTCTTCCCGAGACTCCGTGCCTACGGCTTTTATCCGGCCCGCACCGGGTATCTTGGCTTACATCACAAAGCAGGACCGCCTCAACCCACTACTACCATATGTCGACATATAAACAATCAGGATCAAGTAGGCACATAATACATGCAAACAACAATCATACAACTCACTACCTCCTACTAGTCCTCTCATATCATACAGTCTCACTACCAACTGACCTCCATGAAATGCGTAACCATAAGTACCTAAAGGTGAGATAGACACCCGAACAGATGATCCTACTCCAGATCCACAACCAAATGAGGAACATGCAAGAAATACCAGATCAAGAGTTCTCAGGTTATCCTACATGACTACATATAGTTCCTAGGGCACTCCACTAGATGATAACCAGTAAGTACAGATAGACACACAAATCTAACAGATCACTACAACATAGCAACATCCTATATACCAGGATACATATCTAACAAATCACTACAACATAGCAACATCCTATATACCAGGATACATATCTAATAGATCACTACAACATAGCAACATCCTATATACCAAGACACAATTCTAAGATATCACTACAACATAGTAACATCTTATATACCAGGATACAGATCTAACATATCACTACAACATAACAAGATACTAAGTACCAACAATCCAAGTAATACATGACCATATATACTTAGAGGTGAGATAGACACCCGGCCAAGTGATCCAACTCTAGAGACACAACCAAACGCGGAACATGCAAGAAAGCCTAGATCAAGAGTCGTCAATCTATCCCACATGACTATATACAGTCCCTATGGCATCCTTCTACTAAAAGATAACCAAAATTAGTGGGGCGACATTGGTGCCTTCGACCCACGGGTACAATGAGGCAAACCTCACCTGAAATCAAGAAACCCAAAAAACTGAGACGCTTTTCTCTTTCTGCACTGCGTGCTCCCGCGAATCCGCTAATCACCAAAAACCAAGTAAAACCTTAATTAGCAGTTCAAAACTCTCAACTTTGATACTCAAACTTGGTCAAAAGTCAACGGTCAATGTATTGTTGTATTAGGTGTCTAAGCCCATAACTATAACTGGTATGTACTTGACCCGATAGTAGCATGGTCCTTTTGGGTTGCCTTCGCCATAACAACTGGATAGGATGAGTTTTGGAGAAAGAGGTTGATTAATGATTTATTAATATATTAATTGAGAAATCATATTATTTAATTAGTATTGATCAGAAATTAATCTGGAATTAATTTAGTGATCAAAAGAGACTGATTGAAAGAATGGGGACTGATTATATAAATCAGTAATAGCTGTAGTTTGGGCTAATGGATCCTCTTGATATAGGGTGGACGAAAATCTATGAGAAGCCCGTAGAGTTTTCGTCCAAGGCTTATCATGTGGATCTGTGGATTGCTTAGGGCCTAATCAAGGGAATTAGGGTTTCCAGTTGAAAACCCTAGCAGCCTCAACTATAAAAGGAACACCCAGCCTTCAGATTTCGGCAACTGTTTCCTTAGAAGAAACCCTAGCCGATTTATGGCACTCATTCTCCTAATTCTTTGCTTGTGCTGTTTGTGATGTTTGTGAATCCATTAGATGTGCAACGCTTGAGGCACTAATCTCTTGAAGGTCAAGATCAAGGAAAGGATTGCTTGTTACTACTAGTTAACAAGAAAGGTATGATGGGTTTTAAGCATAAGAACAATCCTATGTGCTCATACAAACCCTAATGCTTGGATCTAGGTTTCTCTATTGTACATGCAATGAATCCAAGACTTACAAACCCTAGATCTATCAAATAAGAACTGAAATAAGGGTTTAGTAATTACCTTTGATTGTTATGTAGCAATAACAATCAATCCTTGCTTTGATTGGCTTCAGAAAGCTTAGTGCCTCAAGTGTTGCACCTCTAATTGAGTCACAAACACCACTAAGCAACTTGGATGAAGAGGGAGGAGATAGGAGGCACCAAAAACGGCTGGAAACCCTAAAGGATTACTTGTCCACGTTTTTGGGGCTTAAGGGTCCTTTATATACATGTAGGCTATTAGGGTTTGCAACTAGGAAACCCTAATCTGACTGCTTAAGCCCTAAGCAGTCCAATGGACTATTCCAGAAGGCCCTTGGACGATTTCTTTATGGTCCTCCATATAGAATTCGTCCATTGCCATCTAATGGATCCTAAGCCCAACTTTGTAACTATCTTATAATTACAATATCAGTCCCCTTAATTTAATTAATCTCTTTTAGTCACAAAATTAACTCTTAATTAATTCTTGACTAATATTAATTAAACAATATGATTTCTCCTTTAATATATTATTCTTATAATATATTAATAAATCATAATTAAACATTTCTCTCCTTAATTCATCCTACATATTGCTATGGTGAAGGCAACCCAAAAGGACCATGCTCATAATCGGGTCAAGTACATACCAAAATAGTTATGGACTTAGACACTAATCCAACAGTCTCCCACTTGGATAAGTCTAATAACTATTTTGCATAACTTCAGAACCTGATCAGCAATCGTAGCTTTCAAAAGCCGCTGTCAACTCTGATCTTATCAGATACGCGTGTCCTTTAGATAAGGGATCATATATTCCTCCATTCTCAAGATATCGTATAGATATGAGACATGGATTGAAATCATTCTCTCAGTCTATGTGTCATTTCCCGATTTCCGATTTATGACGACTGACTAATTGAACAAATCAAATCAGTCCTGGCCCGGCCGAGCACTTTCCTTTGTCATCACTAAATCATCGTGGGGCCCACAGATATCGCTTTTATCCCACCTTGGGTAAAAGGAATGGATAAACTTTGACTCAAATGCTTGCTTGCACCTACTAATCGAATCACACACAACAATAAGTTTTATAACACCAAGTTACTGGTGCGTTTACTTATCATCAATGTGCAACCGACTAGCAAATAACAACTCACACGTCTCGGTTTCAAGAATATACAATGTTATCGTCTCACCAATCACTCGTGATAAAACCATGAAGTGATTCTAGTGAGCGTGGGTTTGATCCAATACTTTAATCTTATCAAAGCACTCATGAACTCTGCAGCAAACTTGTGCTATGTCTAAACACTTTAGACAATCTACAGACAGATTCATGACAATCTTCCTTCATACCTACTTCCAACGTATGACCGACTGTGGAGGTTCGAATAACCTAGTTATTCTGGAAGTCAAAACATGCAAAATGAAACGCAATAATAATATTAATCCTATATGGTCCCAAAACTTTTGAGCGTAAATAAAAACACTTTTATTTAAACACCATATCGATTACTCATTATTCATTGCTTACTGTTTCAGAAAATCAACTTATTACTCGAATTATAACCACAAATGTCCCATGCTCCAAGCATACACACTTTGGTTTCCTATGGTCCATACTTTGTGAAATAGATCAATTGAAAACTTTTCCAATGAAACTCATTTCACAATCCCCAATCCTTATTATTAGTATAAGAATACCAAATTCTTGCCACTTTTAGAATATGTCAGATTCTAACATTGCAATGATTCTTTCGTAATGTCATAGCACAAAAGTCACCAAGACCCGGCTAATGAAATTACAAGATATTCTATCGGAAATTGTTACAAGACAATTCCATAGATGTGAAGTCTCACATTCAAAGTACATTCCTTTGAACATCCTTCTCGCATAAAAGTTTCTAATCTAGACATATTTCTTAATATCCAACTCCCATTAATGGAAACATTTCCATATTTGCTATATGACAACTCATTCTTAATAGAATCTTATCTATTCATAATAATGTCAATATAGTCCATCTAGTACTATACTTCCAACTACTCACAAGCGACAAATCCTCAGTGAACCTCATATCGTCCTTTGATAGTTGTTTAATTATTTTAGTCAAAACCATTTCTAGTCCTTTTCCCTCTTAATGCCCTAGGCATTTGGAAAATATTAGAATGGTCAAATATTATAGCATATGCAATCGATCCTATACCCGAAGCGTATTGGACACGATGCATAATGTCTCACATAAAGACATGATACTTCATCATCCTTCTGCTATAATATTTTATGTGCTCTGTTCCCACAATTCGAACTATGAAGAGGGATGTCGTAATCATAATCAAATTTTGAGAATGCATTATGTATCCTTGACTAAATTTATTAACGTTTCTCGATCTAAGCTTTAGTATTTTGAAACGAAGTATAATATTCTCTCCCTTAATTATAGCAAAACAACTTTTCAACCCTTGCAACTTTGCAAAGTGAATCTTTGTTTTCTATAATTAATATTGCTAACTTGCAATACTTACCATAATAATCATGCTCCCACTAACATGATGATTATTTTCTTACCAGCATAACACTTATGCTCCCACTAGCTTTGACATGTATTCAGAAAATAATTGAACTTCTAGAAAACAATGCTTATTGAATTCCTTAAGTTCATATTTCTAATACCTAATGCTTTGATAAGCCTTTATCTAAGCTTTTTAAGCTCATACACCTTTGCCTTAGATAGCTCACATGTGTGTCTAAACAATTCATAATTTATGTTACTAAGTCCCAAATGTTCAGATCAATTGCCAAATCTCACAATTCGAATTATGAAAAGGGATGCCGTAATCATAATCGAATTTGAGAATACAATTTTCACAATCGCTATCTTCTTAAAATCTCTCTTAGTGAAAGCATTTCCTCACAATCATTTTCATGAAGGAGGAAAACCTTATGACACTTAGATTTTATGATGTATGTGTTCCTATCCATGTGAATTTGTCAAAATGAAAATTTGCGACAAATCCGAAACCATATGGACTGAACTTGTTCAATCTTGATTTCTTGCCTCATGGTAACATGAATGCCCACCATGTCTTCCAAGCAACTCACCCTTTCATATCAATGTACTTTCCATTGATCAAGGTGCTTTGTCTTTATGTATTCAAATGAGAACTCATAGAACTCACATGCATATTAACTCAATTGGAATGGCACAGAAAAAAAGAGTATGTCATCCACGATAGGCTTTAAACCTCAAGTTGTGTGCTAGTGATGATCAACTAGGTTTAACTCTTGATTTGTTCTTGAAACCTTTCAAGACCATTAAGACTCCCACTGACTCCTTGACATATAAGATTCTCTTGTCAAGAAACATTCATTGACAAAACAAATATTCAAGAGTTAGTGTAGTTCTTATCAAGACTATCACTTCACATAATTGGTTCTAGTTGGTCTTTGTCTTATCCAATACATCACAACTTACCAATATCAAATGTGCAGGAATAAGAAGACTTTTTCCAATTCCACATTTGTTGAGTGTTATAAACCTACTAAAGACTTGTCACTCAATTCACAATCTTGGAATATAACTCTAAGACTTGATATTGGAACGAAGTATGATTGACTTCTTGATTTTAACCATTTCTACAATTCTCGATTCCTCTTCTTAGACATACAAATACACTAAGACTCACTTGGAGGATCAATTGAGATATGGTTCTTAATCATTAAGACTTATCATAAAACACAATAAAAGGTACTCTCCCTTTTTCTTAGAATAGAGAAACTTTTATCTTTCTGCCTACTTGATTCTTCTTATTCGTTCTGTTATTGATTGAAACTCTTTCAATCAACTCAGAATTATACTTAATCTTATAAGTATAACCATATTTACTAAACTTTAGTAAATCATAACGAATATCTTTATCACTCTTGTGGTGGACTTGATCAACGCACAACCTAGTGTACTCGATCTCCTAGTCCTTCTCTTGACACTTTGTCAAAGAATTAGTCTAATTTCCAAATATGAAGTTTCTCATTCATCACGCAACCAAGTTCTATGATTCCAAGTTTCTGTCCAACTGAAACTTGGGCGATGAGAATCTTCCCTTATTTGGCAAATTCTTGACATTTCCACAAATAACATAATTAAGAATCAAATCCATTATAGAAACAATTAAACATCAATTTTTTCATACACACTATTGCAAGGATAAATAAATAAGACAAAATCAAAATTTATTTTATTGCGGAAAAACTTGTCCTTACAATGTAATTCAACTTAAAAACTATGTTATTACATATTTCTTACCAATCTATCCTAACTCTAGAGTTGCAGCTCAAAAATCTGATCCTCGAGTCCATGCGATCGAAATCCATTTCTTCATGATCAGATTCAACACGCTTCTGCCTTAAGCTTCCTCTCTTTTCTTCGATCCTGCAAAACATCAAAATGTAATCTTATCACATCATGTATTAAGAATCAAAGAATAGGAACTTATAGAGTTAGTTAATAGATTTTACCTAAAGTAGAGCCATACGTCCTGACTCTCCCATCTCTTAGATCTCTCAGGTAAACAGGGCAGCTTCGTCTCCAATGCCCCTTCTCTTGGCAGTAGAAGCAGATGGACTCTTTTGGAATGGCACAAGGAACTATCTCAGAATTTACCTTTTCTGGATTTCTAATGTCACCATTTTCAATGTCCATTGAAGTTTGGGAGTATGATTTTCCAGACAAATTTGCTTGATCAGCACGCCAAATCATTTCTGATTTAGCAGCTATAAGCAAATAGGTCAAATCAATGTGGGTCACGTCATGGTCCATCATATAGTACTCTCTAACGAACTCACTATATGATTCAGGAAGTGACTGAAGAACCCAGTCAACAGCCAACATTTCTGAGATATCGACACCCATCATCCTTAACCTATCAATGTGTGACTTCATCTCTAAGATGTGTACACACACAGGTTTCCCATCTTCGTGTTTACTTGCCAATAGGGCTTGAGTGAGCTTGAACTTTTCAAGCCTTTGAACTTGTGGGTTAGGGAGAATAATTGGAGGAGGTGGAGGAAGTGAAGCATGACTCTCATTTCCTTGATCATATCGTGGAACGTCATCTTCATTTGGAAAGCTTGTTCCAAGGGACTTGGGAAGACCATTGTAAGATTTAGACATCTACAAAACGGGAGAAAAATCAAGTTAGTTGATAAAAATCCTTGATGTAACACCCAAATGAAACATCAAGGCTAGGATCCAACACAATACTCTACAACCTAGAAGAGGGATGCCGTAATCTAGTTGCATAATATTTGAAGGTAGGTAAATGACGATTTACCAATTCCACCATGAAAAACAAAAAAGACTTTTAAGTTTTAAATGAATTGAAACTCCTAGATCTTTTGGGATTCATTGAATTTTTCAATGGCATGTTTAATCTCGATTATGCCCTTCTATTTGTGACTGGGATGCCGAGGATCACAAACAAGGTGTGAATAACCATACGAATCACGTGGTGCACCCAATTGCTACTATCACCTAATCAATATGCCGGTTAGCCACACACGCTCCATTGATCTATGATAAACATCGAGCCACCCTTCGCCACCAATGTCAATCCCAAATTAGTGTGTCGGTTAGCCACACACGCTCCACTAATGTTTGACAATGGTACGAAGTGTAATTCCATGGATTAGCATACAAATTCACATTTTGCCCTAAAGTAACTAAGATTGGGAATTTGTAAAAGCATTTAGTTACTTTGTACTTCATTATACTTATAATGGAAGGTTTCGTCCTATCCTACCCGTTCGGCTAACGACCCTCCACTAGTCAAGAGTACGGTGGGTAAGAGTGGATACCCATTCAATCGCCATTTTATAGGCAATTTCCTTAAACACCCCTTATAGACCAGCTTCGTGAATGAGGCCTACTAACGGTAAGACTGACTCTTTACTCATATATATAATATTAGACTTTTAATGTTACATATATATAGTATAGGGTGTATTTTACACTTTTAAAATACTAGGTGGTTTTATTAACTTTCTCTTTTAATTAAACTTTTAATTAACTTAACAAAACCATGAGGGTGTAATTTGAACTTTTAAAAATACTAGAGTTTTAGAATTTAAATATTATATAATTAAACTATTAATCAAAATTTTAAATTCCAAAACTTGAGGGCAAGTTTTGAAACATTTCAAAACATTAGGTTTTAGAATTTAAATATTTCAACATTAAACTTTTAATCAAAATTTTAAATTCCAAAACTTGAGGGCAAGCTTTGAAACTTTTCAAAACATTAGGTTTTAGAATTTAAATATTTCAACATTAAACTTTTAATCAAAATTTTAAATTCCAAAACTTGAGGGCAAGTTTTGAAACTTTTCAAAACATTAGGGTTTAACTATTTAAATTTCAAAAACAAAACTTTTAAGTTCAAATTTAAACTATAAAACCTAAAGGGAGTAATTTCAAACTATTCAAACTTAGTAGGGATCAAATAACAAATAATATAAATCAAACAATTAATTTAGTGATTATCTATATTTGACCTAATCCAATTTTAGTCACAAGATAATTACCAAATAATTTGAATAATCTATATTTATCATATAAAGAAACTATTATTCAAAAGATTTGAAATTATATTTTGTTTTGGTAAGGATAATCATTTACATACAATAAAATTCGGATTTTATTATCAAAAAACGATTTTGGCATCAATCCTACAGCAAAACAGCAAGTAAATCTCGAAATATACTCTGTCTGACTCCCAGACTCGCCGAGTCAGGCCAACTCGCCCAGTCCAGATACTGACTCGCCGAGTTCAGTCGGGCAGAGGCAAAAAAATTGATTTTCAGCAGAAAAACGACAATTGCATCACATACAACAGAAACCAATCAAGGCTCTGATACCACTGATGGGTTTTAAGCATAAGAACAATCCTATGTGCTCATACAAACCCTAATGCTTGGATCTAGGTTTCTCTATTGTACATGCAATGAATCCAAGACTTACAAACCCTAGATCTATCAAATAAGAACTGAAATAAGGGTTTAGTAATTACCTTTGATTGTTATATAGCAATAACAATCAATCCTTGCTTTGATTGGCTTCAGAAAGCTTAGTGCCTCAAGTGTTGCACCTCTAATGGAGTCACAAACACCACTAAGCAACTTGGATGAAGAGGGAGGAGAGAGGAGGCACCAAAAACGGCTGGAAACCCTAAAGGATTACTTGTCCACGTTTTTGGGGCTTAAGGGTCCTTTATATACATGTAGGCTATTAGGGTTTGCAACTAGGGAACCCTAATCCGACTGCTTAAGCCCTAAGCAGTCCAATGGACCATTCCAGAAGGCCCTTGGACGATTTCTTTATGGTCCTCCATATAGAATTCGTCCATTGCCATCTAATGGATCCTAAGGCCAACTTTGTAACTATCTTATAATTACAATATCAGTCCCCTTAATTTAATTAATCTCTTTTAGTCACAAAATTAACTCTTAATTAATTCTTGACTAATATTAATTAAACAATATGATTTCTCCTTTAATATATTATTCTTATAATATATTAATAAATCATAATTAAACCTTTCTCTCCTTAATTCATCCTACATATTGCTATGGTGAAGGCAACCCAAAAGGACCATGCTCATAATCGGGTCAAGTACATACCAAAATAGTTATGGACTTAGACACTAATCCAACAAGGTATTCTTCTAACCCTAGTTTATTCATTGAATCTGAAAATTGTATGCTAGTTCAGGGTTCTTGCTTTGGATAATTGAATTGCATGTATAACTTGAGAAAACCCTAGATCCAAAGCAATTAGGGTTGCATGTGTATCATAGGAATGTTGCAATGCTCACAACCCATCATGTATGTCAACAAAGTCAAAGTCCATGGCAGTTGCGTACGCCCAACGTACTCCTCGTACGCCCATCGTACGCATCCTGATCTTATTTCTCCATTAAGTACTTTATAACTTAAGGCCTTTTGTCCATAACTCAGATCTATACTCAAAACATCGAATTAAGTCATAAAGTTTCCATATTTATGACTTTCAATGGCTAGAAAAGGTCCAAAAGCCAAAACCCCAACTTATTAATCCATTAAGACATCATAACTCTTGCATGTAAGGGATATAAGGACCAAGATCACATTTTTATGGTTCCTAATAGCTTCATAATGGATAAACTTTCGAACTTTATCCATTTGAATGGTCCTAACAAACAAGATCTAGTCTTTAAGTCTCAAAGGGACCAAAAGTGCATCTTTTTCAACTTAATCCATAAAGTCCAAGTCTCCAACCTTCAGATCTGAATCAATATGATGTTTTGATGGATAAAGTTTCCAACTTTATCTATAACAAGGTCACAAACTTTCAAGATCTAAACTTTATGCACTTAAAGTGACCAAAAGCTCACAAGACCCAAAACTAGCTAAGATCTAACAATTTCATCATCAAGATTCAAACTTTATACCTCCAGAAGAAAGATCAAGGTGAACAAGGTCTGGATCTACAAGCTCCAATGCAACCAACACTTCTCCAATTAGCTCATTCTTCTTCAAGATGCAACAAGAACATGTTGGATTAATGTCTAAGTCCATAACTATAATTGGTAAGACTTGACCCGACCCGGCATGGTCCATTTGGGTTGCATGGCATCATGCATTTGGATAGACTATAATGAGAGAAATAACACTTAAGGTTGGTTAATATATTATAAGTTCTAATATATTAATAAGGTTATTTAATTAGTATTGATCAAGAATTAATTTGGAATTAATTAAGTGATCAAAAGGAGACTAATTAAATATATGGGTTGATTGTGTAAATCATTCATTCTTATATATGTGAGTTTGTGATCCAAGATTCCTTATGTTGGACTAAGTCCATGGGGTGACCCATGGATACTTCATGGAGGTTAAAATCCATGGAGCATAAGGAATGGGTAAAGTTATGAGTTACATGGTGTAATCCTAATAGCCACCATATAAAAGAATCCCATGGCTCAAGAAATCGTGCACTAATGTGTGAGTGTGAGGGCTAGACGATTTCAAGGAGTGTTCAAGTTTCTATTAAGTTATTCCAAGTGTATTTGGTGTTGTGTGAACCATTTGAGGTGTCACACTTGGGGCACTAGGCACTCAAGCTTCATGAAGACATTCTACATCAAAGAGGTATGTATTCTATCTTGTTATATTTATTATTTTGTATGCTAGATTAGGATAATACCTTGGATGTTCATAATTGTATGTATAATAGAGAAAACATAGATCCAAGGTATTTAGGGTTTCATGTACACTTAGGAGTGTTAGAATGCTCATAACCCAACAGTGGTATCAGAGCCTAGGCTTGTTTTCTTGTTATACTTGCAAAAGTAGCTGAAAAATCTAGTTGGATGCATATATTCAATTGTTTTGGCTGGAATTGGACTAGGAACATTACCCTAAGATGTTTTTGGACTTATAAACTTGTTTTTGATGTGGTAATGTTCATGCTAATCGAATTTCTAAGATAATTGTCATAATTTCAAGATTTGTATTAGTTTGTATGTTCATGCTAATTTCTTGAAGATTGATGATTTGAATTATCTTGTTCTTATGAGGTTCTTAGATTAATAGAAAAGTTGTGTGAAATAGTTGTTTTCAATCCATTTTAATCTAAGAGTTGATTCCAAAGTGTGTTTTTGTAACTTGTCCTAAAGTTATATGAAAAGTCACATTTAAGAATCATAAAACTCATAAAAGTTGGCAAAGGTTACAAAATGAAGAGTCTAGTTCTAATTAAATGGTTTTATGACTCCATAACTTGTCCTCAAGTTATGGAGGTTCAAGAGTCTCTTCATTAAATTAAAAAAAAAAGTGTAACCTTAATTAGTTCCATAAGTTACAATAAAAAAAAGTTATTTTTTTTATTAATTAGTTTAAAGTCTTCCATAACTTGTCCTCAAGTTATGGAACTTGAAGGGTTTTTTTTTTTTTTTTTTTTAATTAAAACTACTTTAAACTCATAAGTTATGGAATTAATTAGTTTTGAATAGTTTCAAAACTTGCCCTCATATTTTGGAATTTGAAAAGTTTTCACTTATGATTACTTTAATTCCAAGTTAGCCCTTAGAATTTTAAAAGTTAAAATTCAACCCTTATACTTTATAATATTATAAGTTAATAATATTTATATATATGTATAAGAGTAAAGTCAGTCTTACCGTTAGTAGGCCTCATTCACGAAGCCGGTCTATAAGGGAGGTATAAGGTTACTGCCTATAAAATGGCAGTTTAATGGGTATCCATTCTCACCCACCGCTTCCTTGACTGGTGGAGGGTCGTTAGCCGAACGGGTAGGACAAGGACTATAATTCTCCTTTCATTAAAAGTATTAATGATAAATACTAAGTAACTAAAATCTTATTAATACCCAATCTTAGTTACTTAGGAAAATGTGAATTTGGTGCTAACCCATGAAATTACACTTTGCACTTTGCTTAAGTCGTTAGTGGAGCGTGTGTGGTTAACCGGCACACTAACCTGGACTTAACAAGGTAGGCAAAGGGTAACTTAATATTTATCATAGTATCGGTGGAGCGTGTGTGGTTAACCGTCACACTGATTAAGGGGTAAATATTAAGGGTACCAAGTATATTTGCATGGTTATTCACACCTTGTTTTGTGATCCTCGGCATCCCAGTCACAAAACCTGAAGGGCACACTCGAGATTGAAACATGCCTTTGAACAGTTCAATGAATCTCAAAGATCTAGGACTTTCAAATCCAATTAAAACCTAATAAATTATTTCGTTTTTCATGGTGGAAATTGATGAATTGTCATTCACCTACCTTCAAATATTTTATAGCTTGGATTACGGCATCCCTCTTCTAAGTTATAAAATAGTTTGTTGGGTCCTAGCCTTAATATTTCATATTGGGTGTCATATTAAGGACTTTAAATCAACTATCTTGAATATCTCCCAAAAAGATGTCTGGTCTAGACATTTATGATCTTCCCAAATCTCTTGAAACAAGCTTTCCTAAATGAAGATGATGTCCCATGGATATCATACTTCTTTCACCTCCTCCAATTATTCTCCCTAACCCACAAGTTCCTAAAAAAGTTAAGGTCACTCAAGCCCTATTGGCAAGGCAAGGTCTAGGTGTGATCACATCTTGGAGATGTAGTCACATATTGACAAGCCGGGAGAGTTGGGTATCAAAGTCTTGAGAAAGTTGGTGGCTCAACTACTTTCTAAGTCATATAGTGAGTTCTTTTGGGAATCCTATGAAACAGACTAAGACAAGACCCTTAATGATCTTATCTATTTGCTAAGATCAACTTCCTAAAACGCTATGGACATTGACAATGATGACATTGGATATCCAGTAAAGCTCTCTCTTCCCAATGGAAAGGGATCAGCCATAGTCAACTCGGTTGACCCAATGGTAAAGAGAGAGGCGAAGTCTGAGATAGTCCCATTATCAAGGGTCCATAGGTAACTATTGCCAAAGGAAGGGGCATTGGTTACGAAGCTGCCAAATTTACCTAAGGATGTTAAAGTCAATAAGTTTGGCTCTACTTCAGGTAAAGTCCATTGTCTAACTCTATTAAGTACATGCTGATTCTGATCGCGAAGATGGATTTCAATCGCATGGTTCGGTGATCAGAATTTTGGGCTATTACTTAAGAGTTATGATATTTATATTGCTTAGGAATAGATAACAACAAGGTTTTCATATGGATTGTAAGGATAAGTTTTTCCGCAAAGTTTTAAAATAAAAGAAAAAGGTTTTGATTTTATTTATTTTAAGTATCCTTACAATGGCATTTGTGAAAAGTTGTTGCTTATAAGATTCCATTGATAGCAATATTGGAAAAATGGATTTGATTCTTTCGGTTGTGGTAGTGTCTAATATTACCAAATAAGGAAAGATTCTCATCACCCAAGGTTCAATTGGACCGAAACTTGGAATCATGCAAGTTGTATAGTATGATGAATGAGAACTTTCAGCTTGGAAAATTAAGACTAATTCCTTATGTGAATAAGGAAAGGACTAAGGGATCGAGTACATATTCTTGTGCACTGGTCAAGTCCACCACAAAAGATCAAGAAGACTATTCGTCATGATTTACTTAAGTTCAGTAAATATGGTTATACTTATAAGTTTAAGTATAAGTCTGTAGCATTGGAGAAGTTTCAATGTGAGACAGAACGAATAAGAAGAATCAAAGTATGGCAGAAAGATAAAAGTTTCTCAAATCTGAAAAGATGGGAGAGTACTTTAGTATCATGTTTATGATCATCTTAATGATTAAGATACCATATCACAATTGGTCCTCTAAAGTCATCTTAGTGCATTCTTATGACTAAGAAGAGGAGTCATGAATTGTTGAAATGGTTAAATCAAAAAGATGAGTCATACTTCGTTCCAAAACAATTCTTAGAGTCATACTCCAAGATTGTAACTTGAGTGACATATCTTAAAGAGGGTTTGTTAACACTAGTCAAATGTAAGAGTAAAAGATTATCTACTCTTGTACATTTGAAATTGGTAAGTTGTGATGTTTTGGATAAAACAGAGACCAACTTAGGCCAATTGTGTAAAGTGTTAGTCTTGATAAAGAATCCGCACTATCTCTTGAATATTTGACAAGGGAGTCTTATATGTCAAGAGGACAGTGGGAGTCTTAAAGCTCTTGAAAGTTTCAAGACTTAATCAAGAATAAAACCTAAAGTCCTTTACTAGCACACGACTTGAGGTTTATAACCTATCGTGTTGAAATTTTTGTGCCTATTCAAGTTGGCTTTGCATAGGAGTTCTGAGAGTTCTCAATTGGTTGCACAATTACTTGGAAGCAATGGCAGGCACCTGAGCTGCCAAATGGCAAGAATTTAAGATTGCACAAGTTTAATCAATATGAGTTTGGATTTGTCACTAACCTTGTCTTGTGATTATGGTTTTGACAAATTCACATGGATAAGAACACATACACTATTAAATCTAAGTGTCATAAGGTTTCTCTCCGATTCATGAAAATGATGGTGAGGAAACACTTTCACTAAGTAGATTTTAGCTAGATAGCAATTGTGATATTTGCATTCTCAAAGTTGTTAGTGGAGCGTGTGTGGTTTACCGGCACACTAACATGGACTTGTGAGAAGTGGAAAAGGTCTAAACAATTGAGACTATGATTACGGCATCCCTTTTCATAGTTCTAAAATTGTTTAGACACGCATGTGAGCTATCTAAGAGAGGTGTATGATTTTGATAAAGTTTTATCAAAACAATCTAGTATCAGAAATCTGAACTTTGGTAAGAAAGTCAGATGATTTCTGAGTACATGTCAAAGCTAGTGGGAGCATAAGTGTTATGCTAATAATCATCATGTTAGTGGGAGAATGATAATTATGACAAAGGTTGCAAGTTAGCAATGTTAATTATAGAAAACAAAAGTTTCAATTCGTGAGGTTGCAGGGGTTGAACAAGTTGTTTTGCTATAATTAAGGGAGAGGAAATTATACTTCATTTCAATTCTAAAAGCTTAGATTGAGATTTTAATCGTATTTAATCAAGGATATATATATGAATTTCATGTTGGAATGGCTCAACATAAGGAATTCTATATATGGGTCCATCATTTGCGTTCTAAAATTCGATTATGATTACGGCATCCCTTTTCATAATCTGAATTTTGAGAACTTGGCAAATTGAAAAGGAAATATTATAGGAAAAGACTGGTTTAGTCTTTATGTGAGACATCATGAATCGTGTCCCATATGCTTCGGATATAGGATCGATTACATGTGCTATATTCATCCTTTCTAAAACTTTCCAAATGCCTGGGGCATTATGAAGGGAAAAGGTCTAGAATTGGATATGACTAAAATGATTAAGCAATTGTCGAGGACAATCTAAGGTTTACCAAAGATTGGTTGCTCAAGGACAGTTGGAAGTATAATGTTAATTCTGGAAGGACCATATTGACATAATCTGTAAGGAGGCACCTCTTGTTCAGAAGTGATAGTCAAAATGGAATATGGAAATGTTTCAAAGTTAGAAATTATTCAATCTGTGTAAGATTAGGAAACTTAATGAAAGAAGGATGTTTCCAAGGAGCTGATCTCCTTTGGAATGCTCTGTAATGATTGTTGTCAAGTCTTTCTGACTTCGTGCATAATCATTAAGAGGATCAATGCATATAAGTTTAGAATCTAACAGATTTCAGTAAATGGCATGAATTTGGAATTCTTGCATTTGCAGTAAGGATTTGGGACTGTGAAAAGAGGATCATTGGAGTGATGTTCAATTGATCTATTTTACAAAGTAAAGATCATAGACAAACATAGTATGCATACTTGGTGTATGGCATGACTAGTGTTTAGAAAACATAGTGTACATGCTTGGAGCATGGGACAACTATTGTTTTAAATTCAAGTATAAAGTTGATAAAACCGAAACAATGAATAATGAGTAATCAGTATGGTGATAAATAAAAGTGTTTATTTATATTCATAGGGTTTGATACCATATTTGATTCATTTATTCTTGTGTTTCACTTTGCATGTTTTGACTTCCAGAATAACTAAGTCGCTCTTCCTGAATGATTAAGTTATTCAAACCATCCACAGTCGGTCATATGTTGGAAGTAGATATGAATCAAGACTGTCATGGGTTGGTTTGTAGAGGTCCAAGTTGGTGGACAAAGTGGTGCTACAACACTCATGAGTGCTCATAAGTTCTGAGTATTGGATTCAACCCGCGCTCATTTGAATCACTTCATGGATTTTATCACGAGTGATCATGAGGCGATAATATCTTATATTATTCAAACCTAGAGATATGAGTTGTTACTATGAGTTGGTTATACATTGATTGCACGAAAACGCATTGGTAACTCGATGTTATAAAACGTGCCTTTGTGTATGATTCAACAAGTAGTAGAACAAGCCATATGAGTCGAAGTTTATCCATTCCTTTTACCTTTGGGATAAAAGCGATATATGTGGGCCCCACGATGATTTAAAGATGATATATGTGAGTGCTTGGCTAAGCCAGGACTGATTTGATTTGTTCAATCAGTCAGTCATCATGAATCGGAAATCAGGAAACAACAAATGGACAGAGAGAATGATTGATAATCCATGTCTCAGTCCATATGATATCTAGAATAGAGGAATATATGATCCCTTATCTAATGGACAAGTCATTGACAAAGGTCAGAGTTCATCGACAAGGTCAGAGTTCGACAGAAGCTTTTGAGAGCTACGATTGCTGATCGGTTCCTGAAGTCATACGCAATAATAGTTTTAGACTTATCCAAGTGGGAGACTGTTGGATTAATGTCTAAGTCCATAACTATAATTGGTAAGACTTGACCCGACCCGGCATGGTCCATTTGGGTTGCATGGCATCATGCATTTGGATAGACTATAATGAGAGAAATAACACTTAAGGTTGGTTAATATATTATAAGTTCTAATATATTAATAAGGTTATTTAACTAGTATTGATCAAGAATTAATTTGGAATTAATTAAGTGATCAAAAGGAGACTAATTAAATATATGGGTTGATTGTGTAAATTATTCATTCTTATATATGTGGGCTTGTGATCCAAGATTCCTTATGTTGGACTAAGTCCATGGGGTGACCCATGGATACTCCATGGAGGTTAAAATCCATGGAGCATAAGGAATGGGTAAAGTTATGAGTTACATGGTGTAATCCTAATAGCCACCATATAAAAGAATCCCATGGCTCAAGAAATCGTGCACTAATGTGTGAGTGTGAGGGCTAGACGATTTCAAGGAGTGTTCAAGTTTCTCTCAAGTTATTCCAAGTGTATTTGGTGTTGTGTGAACCATTTGAGGTGTCACACTTGGGGCACTAGGCACTCAAGCTTCATGAAGACATTCTACATCAAAGAGGTATGTATTCTATCTTGTTATATTTATTATTTTGTATGCTAGATTAGGATAATACCTTGGATGTTCATAATTGTATGTATAATAGAGAAAACATAGATCCAAGGTATTTAGGGTTGCATGTACACTTAGGAGTGTTAGAATGCTCATAACCCAACAGAACACTCCAAAGCACTTAAAAACACCTTCTTTTTGCTCACAAGGCTCAACTAGGGTTAGGGTTTCAAGGGAGGATGTTGAAGGGGTGGAGGCTGAGAATGGAATGGATTTGGGAAATTTAAGGAACTTAAATTGGGCCCAAGAAATGATAATAGGGTTTAGGTTCTGATCGCGTACGCCTAACATACTCCTGGTACGCCCAACATACCAGGGATGCCTAGTACGCCCAACGTACGCGGCTAACCCAAAATCGTCCTAACTTCAGACGACCATAACTTCTTCGTTCCAACTCCGTTTTTGACATTATTTATATCCATGGAAATGTGTTGAAGAGCCCCACAATATTATCTAGATATCTTGGACTAAAAACTTCTTGAACAAAAATCCATATTTCATGCAAGAACCCGGACTATGACTTTTCCCTTTTTACCCTTCGGCCCAAAACACAATTCAAGGGTTAGATCTCTCAACCATCATTACCTCCTTCCACAAGGTCTAATTGTTACCTCATTAAGGCCCAAAGCCTTTACATAATCGATTTCTGGCCCACGAACCTGCAATAAGAAATGACGGGAAACAGGATGTTACACCCGATCCAATGTTGAAGAAGTATACATGGCCATATCTAATGTTGTGGGCGATAAATGTTGGCTTATGAATCTCTTACAAGAGTTACATTGTTCGTGTCAAAAGCAACCATCATTTATTGTGATAATATTACCGTCGTCTATCTTTCAACCAATCCAGTTTGACACCAACACACGAAGCACATTGAGATTGATATTCACTTTGTATGAGATAAGGTCGCCACTGGGAAAATTCGTGTTCTTCATGTCCCTTCCACACTCCATTATACATACATCTTCACGAAGGGACTACCATTATAGCTTTTCGCTGATTTTCGATCTAACTTGAGTGTTCATCTTCTCCCTCACTCTTAAACTATGAGAGAGTATTATTGTACATTGCATTGTATCTATGTTAGTATAACACAATTATTATGTTGTATATTTAGCCTAGTATAGGCCCAAATGTATCTATATTTTTTCATATTTAGTTATTAGTAATCATTCATAGACAAACCTAATCCTAATTGTTTTAAGATTAGTATAAGGGGTGTATGGTTTAAGGATTTCATAAGAATTGTAAGAATTACTGTAGAATGGTATGTTTCTCAAACTAGGATTCTATTGGAATGATATGTGAATACATATACTAGATAATATGGGCCTGGCTATACAAGGTTTGGGCTAATGAAGCTACCAATACAACACATAATTACATAATAATGTGATATGTTAACATCCCCCCATACATTTTGATCGGGAGGGGAGTTTTGAACGTTCAATCTGGTCTTGAAATCATTGAAAAGTTGCGTCAGAAGGCCTTTGGTGAAGATATTTGTGTATCGACCCTCTGCTGTTGACTACGCCCGTTTGCCACCAAATGAGCCTTATAAGATGAGATAGATCTCTCAACATTAATTTCTATTTAAAGAGCCATATTGATTGAACTACATTAACCTCGGGTGGTCTTGGCACAATAACCCATGTATCATTTGTAATAAGCGCATTATACTCCTTATTCATTGCTTTTTGCCAGTTTGGATCTTTCAAAGCTTGGAGGTGTGGCCTTAGGACAAAGGAGATGGAGGTGGAGTGCAGATTGAGGTAATGAATAGGTGTGGAAATGCCACTTTTCTATATAGTATGCATGGGGTGGGTTCGGTTGAGGTCATTTTGTGGAGGTACCTCAGCCTCATGAGGAGAAGAGAGTGGATGGGAATGGATGTGCGCCACGACCTCATAAGGAAGTGAGAGGAGAGGGGTGGAGTATGAGCCTCAACCTTGTGAGAAGGGGAGGGGGAGTGGAAGGGTAAAGTATGTCATACAATAAAGGAGAAACATCTAATTCAGAAAGAAAATCATATGATGGAGGTTCGGTCAAAGTGACAGAACCGTATGGAAATATAAACTAGTCAAATGTGACATGACGAGAGATGATGATCTTCTGGGTGGAAAGATCGAAGCAAAGAAAACCACGATGGTATGAGGGGTAACCAAGGAAGACACGAGGAGTGAAACGTGACTGGAGTTTCTTAGTGGCGTGGAGGCGAGGAAAACATAAGCACTCGAAGACCCAAAGATGATCATATGTAGGGTGGCGACAGAAGAGGCAAAAATGAAGTGTGTCATTGGAAATGGGAATAGAAGGGAGGATATTTAGGAAGTTAAATGTCATGTAAAGGGCTTCAGACCAAAATATGGGTGGTAGGTGTGAGTGAAAGAGGAGGGCAAGAGAAACGGAACATGATACCGTGGAGGGCAAAGTGATCATGAAAGGTTTTATTATTATATTCTTATCCGTTATCACATTGAAACTTTTTGATATTACCCCTAAGTTGAGTTTCAATAATATTGAAAAAATGAATGAATTTTTCAAATGCTTCAGATTTATGTTTTGAGAGGATAAACCCATAAATAATGTGTATAATGATCAAGAAATAGAATATAATACTTCAAACCACCAAAACTAGAAATAGGAGATGTCTACAAGTATTAATGTATTATTTTAAAAGGTGTGGAAACAAAAAAATTAGAAAGATAAAACCGAAGTCTAGTGTGTTTTCCAAGTTGAAAAGCTTGACATATAACATAGTTCATGAAATAGAACTAGTAGAAAAAAATGCTTCAAGACTTGATCGTCGGGGTGACCGAGTCGTTGATGCCAAGTGGTGGAGGAGGTAGAAACGAAAACATGGCTTGTAAAGCTGGTGACTCGGTATAGCAGGCCGATGCTATCACAACGAATGAGAGGGTGCCGTGTCTGATAATCTAGAACAGTAAAACCATAAGGATCAAAACCAATAGAACAATTATTATGAGTGGTAAATTTACGAACGAATATTAGATTTTTAATAATATTTTGGGTAATGAGAATATTTTGTAAATGAAGCGGGCGTAAGGATTTGGTATTGGAAAATTTGTACGTACCGAGGTCGACACCGATATTATAGAACCATTACCGAAAAAAAATGGAATGAGGCATATAATCATTATTACAAAGGGTTTTGAGTATACTTGCATTAGCATGAACATGATCGGTTGCCCTAGTGTCCATGACCCAACCGTGTGTACCCAGATCATTTAGATTCATCGTTTTGAACATTTGCGCTTCTAAGCCAAGTCCATAGGGGTTGTGTATTGCTGGTGGACTGATGGTAGGCTTGGGCAGGCTGTTAGGCTTGAGGGGGTCCGCTACCAAGAAGCCCACTGTGGTTAGAAGGAGGCCTGCCCTACTTTTGGGCCAAATGTTGTATCTGCTAAGGAGCAGCCCAAAATGGTTGTTGATGTTGCTGGTGAGTCACTGGAACTTCCTATTGAGGAGAAGAGAAGGGCATCAGCGGTGGGATGAAAAACCAACTGTAGCGTTGATTTGCGGCAGAGAAATTTTGGCACCCCCACATCGTCGATTTTTGCTGCTATTTCGACCCCTATGGTGATCAAGTCATCACAAAGAATTACCGCCAACACATTGATTGGAAGATGCATTGCTGGTGTGAAGGAGGGTAGACAATGATAAGTGGTTATCGTGCATAAGAGTGGGAACTCGATTTGTTAGGAGTCAATGCTCCTCGTCTGCAAGGATTAAATGCATATAATTGAAGGTGGGGAAGGGTTTAGGGTGTCGAATAATGTTTGCAGTTCCATCATATTTGTTGGAGAGCCCATTAACAACGTGAATAACGACATGTTTGTCCCTGAACTTTTCGCCAAGACCCTCAAGGTGATCAACCAATTTCTTGACTTTAGTGCAATAATTGTGGACTGAGAGATCTCCCATGGAGATAGTCCTAAGTTCGCTTTCAAGTTACATGGTGGTGGATTCATTTTCATCATAGAAAATGGAATGAAAGTTGGTCCATACCTTACATTCTATGGCTTTTGAAGAATAAGTAGATGTTATAAGACTTTGGGAAATGGTGCCAAATAACCATATTTTGACCATTCCATCTAACTTTTACCATTATGGATCCATAGGAAGAGACCGAGGTGCATCATAGGTGGCATCAATATGGTCAAGAACATCATAGGCTCAACAGTATGCAGTGAAGATGTCAATCCAAGGGTCATACTTATGAGCAAAGAGATCAAGGATTATAGGGACGCATGATTTGATATTTGTGATGCCATAAGATTTGTGGATAGCGGAGGAGGGATGAGTATCGCCAGACATGTTGATGGTGGAGAGGATTAGGGCCGACAATGAGAAAGGGAGAAAGAAAGAGGACGATGAAGGTTAAGGAAAGAGAGGAAGAATTAAGAGATTTTAGGAGAGTAAAGATATGGTCTCTGATACAATGTAGAATGGTATGTTTCTCAAGCTAGGATTCTACTGAAATGATACGTGAATACATATACAAGATACTATGGGCCTTGCAATACAAGTCTTGGGCTAAGGAAGCTACTAATACAACATACAATTACATAATCATATGATATGCTAACAATTACGATCAAAGGAATTGAAATTTTGCGCTTGAAAGATAATTTGCCAAAACACAATATTTTAGATTATTTCTTATATTTTATTAAAAAAACAAAAATCTCATTGACATCCTCTTTGCTTTAACAATCATTTATCAAACAAAAACAAATTATTCTTATATTTTTCACACACTACCTACCTAAGCAACCTTACCTCCACCTCCACCCACACCACTTACACACATATGCCCACCTCAACCCACACATACACTCACACCACAAGCTCATATATATGCCAACACCCACATATTATATATATTACATGAAAATTCAACAAAAATCATAGGCTTGAGAGGCTAAAAGTCTAACAAATAAAGTTTAAATTTAAATGAAATTTTGTATCATTTTTGCCAAAAACGTAAGTTTATATTATATTACGATGAATACATAGTCTTTTTTCATTCTTATAGAATATAATTTTATTCAAATATTTTTTTTTAGAATTAACATTCTTAAATAATACACATCCATATATTCTCAAGAATAACAATTTTCATCAAAATAATAATAATTCTTATTGTAATGTTGACACATTTTTTTAAATCTTGTAAAAAGTAACACAAATAAGAATTTCACAAAATATATTAGATCTTGCATTCTTTGCGAATATGATCATTCTCACAAAATATATTAGATGAATAATTTGATAAATAGGCAACATTCTTAAAGAATAACATACATTGTTGAAAGAAATGAAAACATTTTAGAAAAAAATAACATTTTGAGGTAATAAGAAATAAGATACATTATATGAGAATGGAAGAAAATACATTTTTGAAGAATAGAAAATATCCTTGGTAGAAATAAGATACATTCTTAGAGAATAACAAACATCCATGGTACAAATAAAATATATGAAAATAAATATTGACTTCCCTCCTTCAAAACTTCAAAACTTGAGTATGGGAAGAATAGAAGACAATCTTTAAGAATAATCACCTATTCTTCACAAAGTTGTGTATCCTCTCATGACAAGATGTTACCGATTATCCTCTTCAAACCCAAAAGAAATAGTCAACAAATTTGACCAAACCTCAAAAATTGAGAAAAATACAACATGGGATGATGGTGTGTACCTTCTTTTGGCATAATAAGTTATTTGGTTTCGATAAGAACATAAAAAATGAGATATGCATAACAACAAAGAGATATGTTCATCAATTTCCAAACACACACGGTAAAACGGGATAAAATTTAGCGTGGAGAAGATGTCGATGTAAAGAATTCTCCTACAATTCAGATCAATAACAGAGCAAAAAGATGACACGAGTGGTGAAACAGGTAATGATTCATTCCATAAATATAAGATCTTAATTTTGAAACTTTAAATAATATTTCATAAATATAGGGATTTAGTTTATGTTTTGGTCAAATTTACAAACTAATTTTGTAACCAAATTAGTAAGTGTGGTGTGATGTTTGAAATAAGGTATGTAAAATTAAAGCATTAAAGATATTGAAATATGCTGAAGATCCTGGTCGTGCCCAAGATCCTTGGAAGAAAATAAAGATGTTCATAACATTGTTTAACAATTTCGTAATGTAAGTAAGTGTATTTGAAGTGTTTGGGACAAAAATAATGTTAATGTGATTTAATAAGTGAACTTGTATGATAAATCTCAAGATATTAAAAAAGATACCAAGATATCAGAAAATATCTTAGTAATTTTGAAAATGAAAACAAAATAACAATCAATTAATAAGTGAATAAGTTGTTAACGATCAAACAACAATAAGTAAATGAAAGTAAATGCAAGAACACAACATATAACAAGGAAAGCCCTTAATCCATTTGGATCTTCGACATAAAACCTGGGGAGGTGGTGAAATTACCTACCTTAGAACTTATACTGATCGAAATAAAATTACAAATGCTAGGTGATCTTAAAGTTGGTGCAAAGGGGATCAAGTGTCGAGAGAATTAGAGTGAAAGTGGAAGCAGGAGCGGCTCAACCGGTTTGGGGGCTCTAAGCGAATCAAAATTTTTGGGCCCGTTGTACTCACCTTATACTGCAGTAAAAGTTGTCCTATTCATAACTTTGTAATCTTCTTGACTCTTCAACGAGGACCTAAACAAAATCAATATATTTAGTGTACACATTATTACATAAAATAAAATTTATCATCTTCCAATTTATAACACCTAATTAAACAGCTATTTACATTAACTTATGTTCATTTTTAAATATGTATTTCGAGTTAAATATCTTTTAATCAGAATATTAGATACAATAAACGTACCTAGGTAATAAAAGATTCAAACTTTGTTCATATAAATGTTTTCAATTTCACTTCATTACATGTCAACAGAAACATAATATTTCACATTTTAAAATCCATTATATTTTCACAAAAGAATGATGTTTATGATTCAATTACCATATCCTTAAATGGACATGCTGGTGTTGTGAGCTCAAACCGAAATGAAACCTGAGATATAAAATTGAATGTCGAGTGAGGTTAAAAATCTTTATGTATAGTCTCTAGGGAACTCATTACATTCTGTTCTAAAACACCTCTCCTGAAGCATCATCAACATGTAAGTCCTTCATAAATCCAGATGAGGTAATGTCAGTTCCAAAGTCTAGATTGATAATGTGAGATAAGGCTTTTAAGGCATCATTTTTAGCTTCTATTGTCAATAATGATGAAACATCAACTACAAACTTGTAGCAGCACAGTAATATATCCATATCAGGTGTGATTGGATCAATAAAAAAGTAACAATATAACATGGAGGTCGATCATCAAAATCTGATCTTCCGCTACATAGTTGTTAATAATTAAGTCTATGTTATTTACTCAAAAATCAAAGTTCTCATGCTGAACTTGAAATTTATTAGTGTCATTTAGTGGTTTGGCTAACACAACACTTAGTAAGTAATGAACGAGGCTTTAATCCAAACTTTATCTTAACAAATTTAATTCTTAATCAAAGGCAAAGCTAGTTTAATCCTACGTAATCACTTTGTTTCAACATTTAGCTGCTTGCATGAGAAGGAAGAAGAACAAAATGAGTACAAATCACACTCACCTCCAAGAGAAACAGTTGTAGCAGAAATAGGATTCACAGCCCTACGTTTTACACAAAATCGGTGTCGTACAATTCTTCGGGAGAGAAGAGACTCATTAATGGCAGAACGTCTCTCTAGAAACTTTCCACCTAGAATTAGAATTTCTCTACTTTAATTATCCAATATAAGCTTAATAGACTAATCGAGAAAGAAGCATCAACAACTAGAGAATAAGAAGAAGAACATTATGTTTCAGACTTTTAGTTCTTGTCTTCTTGACAACCTACTTTTGATTTTTGAACAATCAATCAACAATGGAGAATCATAGGAAGAAGAACAACTTCGAGAATCGACTAATCAAGAATCGATCAATATTCAATTGAGATTGGTTTCTGTTGTGAATTGAGAATCATGAGAAGGAAGAAGAAAAGTCGCTCATTTTTGTAGCGTGCGCTAATAAAGAAGGAAGAATCGACAAATCGAGATTTGCTGAATTAGGTTAAGTGGGGGCCCCTTAGAATTGGGGGCCCTAAGCAAGGGCTTAGTTAACTTAAAGGTAAGGCCGACCCTGAGTGGAAGTGGGGATGTGTGTGTGGATGATGATCAACTGAGCTTTATATACATAATAATAACAATGAATATTTTGGCATTCTAGGGACCTTCCTTGATCCATGCTTGACCCAAATTTTACGATAGTCTTCAGCGTTCATAAGGCTTTGACTACATGTTATTGACCTAGTCCATGCCTTGTGAGATAAGCCTTTATTCCTACATAAGAAATACGATAGCAGTCCCAAGATATTCACCTGTTCAAAATATTAGGTTGTTCAAGATATTAGGCGGTTCAAGATCTTGGGTTGTTCAAGATGTTAGATATAATAAAATAAGGTTATAAAAATATCACCCATAACAATTGCCCCCGGAAATTTCCATTCTGAGATCATGGAAGATGGATATTTCTAAACGTGAAATCATATCATTAGGTGATGATGACTCTATTGTCAAGACCAAATTGTACCTATTTAACTTACCTGAGAATTTCAAATATTCAAAGGTCGATATTTCCTTCAAGCTCTGCTATAAATTCAAACCTGATTATGCTTATCACTTTACTTGCAATGTCGGAGGTCCTTCAATCCTTTATGTAAGATTTCTTTCTATCATTCTTCAATTTGTAAGTCAGTTATATCTTTCATAAATGGTCTATTAGTATGTATATTAATGAAAAAAGTTCTTGTTTTTAGGCTACTATCCTGATGTTTAGGGTATTGAGGAGTTCAAATGGGATCTTGAAGCCTCAAAGAGACAGCTGGCGGTTAAGTTGTCTGAGAATGAGAAAGAATTGAAGAAATGGAATAAAGATATTGGTCTCATTGTTTAAGGATCTCACAGCCGAAAATGAAGGGTAGTCAAGAGATATGCTGAGTTTGAGGGAAATACTAGTGAGATTACAAATAAGGCCAATGTCTTTATTGTGAAATTAGAGTTAAAGGCATGGTTAAAGATGATATATAATGTGAAGAAGGGTAATGAAGCTTCTTGGGGTTGAGAGAAGTCATTGAAGATGGTAAATGGTGAGGAGGAGAAGAGATGGAGGGTCAAGATATTGAAGACCTGAAGACTGGGGAAGATGTTGCCCCTTGTGGGTATGGTTGTTCTAAATTTTCGATGGTTATGTTTGAAAAAAAAGTTTTATTTTTTGATAGTTTGGTTTAATTTTTAATACACTCATGGGAGCATAGTATTTCAAACTTTTGAAATAATATTTGGTGAAAAATATATTGGTAAGATATATGCTAAGCAATAATCTAGAAATGGAATATATCACTTAGGAAAATAATTTTGAAAATATATTTTTTAGAAAGTTTTAATAGTAGGAAAAGTTCAAGATTTGATGGAAAGATTTCGGGAAAATTACAAAATCAAAAATTTAATGTCTTTTAAATAAAAATCTTTAAACAAAAGTATCATACTAAATCTTATTTCATAAAAGAATTTCTAGAATGAGTCCAAGAACTTGGCAAAACAAAAGTAGAAGTGATTCAATATTTTCCTTGTTTTTATCTTTTTTGCAAATATTCAAATATTCAAATAATATTTTAGAATATAATCATTAAAAATGGAATATTATTTTAAAGATAACTAATTATATTATTTATTATATTTTGGGAGAAAACTTTCTAGGAAATAATGTTTGGATATCTTAGTTGTTAAGTTCTTTGAAATATTTTGATAAATATTTTAGGTGTCAAATCTTAAATAGTTAAGCAAAAATATACTTTCAATGAATGTCTTTTATAAACCTTTAGATGGTGTTTAAATTTTTTTTGAAAAGGTTTTATTGATTAAATAATTTCAAATTCTTTTTAAGAAATGATTTTTACAAAAGAATATCATTCTTGAAAAAAATATTAGTTCAAAAAGTGTTTAAGAATAAATCAAAGAAATTTAAGAAAAGAATTCTTTTGAAAAAGATTTTTAAAGTAAATCTCCTAAGGAGTTTCAAAAAAGTTCAATATTAAAGATGTAAGAATAATATTCCGGTAATATACGAAAACAAACAAGAAAATAGAAAAACTGAGGCATGTGTTTAACACATTGTCCTTAAAACAAATTCGCTCGTTACCGGGTGTTTGTTTCCCAGGATACAACAGTTTGAAGTGGTTCTTCTAGATCACCCAAACCCTCAATAGACCTGGATTATATCCTCAATATTGCTAGAAAAAAGAAGAAGATGAAGTGGGGAAGAAGAGAGTTTTCTTGCATTCTTTTTTTTGGTGTATTCAAATGGTTGTAGAGTAGTGGTATTTATACTACACATTCTATAACCTCCCATTTAAAGACCTATATTAATCACAATGATTAATGTGTGTTAATATGTATTTTAATATTAATTACAATTCAGTTACGAAAGAAAGAAATATTTGCAAGAAAGGTCCCTGAACTTTTCTTTTCTTTCTTCCACCCATTAAACTCTTTTATTAATTCTTCCAACACCCTTACTTTAAAGATTAATTTCTCATTCATATTAAATCCATTTTGGATGTGTTAAAAAATGGGGAAAACCCATTTTTATAAATTGGTTAACACCAATTTTCCAACAATCCCCCACATGAATAAAATTGGTCAAGCATTTTCAAGCTACCTAGATAAAATCCAACAGTTGAATCATGCATAGGAGATGTAGGTGTTATCCTTTGAACCTTCCCTTAAGATACATATTTATTTTACTAGCGGACCAGTATACTCGATGTCCTTGAACTGTTCTGTCGTTTGTGTAAATAATCAATATGTGTCTTACATGATTCTCCCTGACCTAGTTAGGTTCTCATTGATGTGACCGTTATGGTCATGGACACTTGCCTGGTTCTGTAAGAGCTCTTAGGAATGTGCCATACAATTCCATTTGAAGCGACCCTACTTCTCTCTCACATAGGTGATTCAATCATAATCATTAAAAGCTAATTTGTGATGATCTCCAATTTATCATCTACTATAATAAGCTTAACTTGCATCACTGTTTGTTTTAGGAATGGGTGGGGTAGACCCCCACAGTGATTCACTAATGTTATATGCAAGTAGGTTTCCCCATTAAACCTAGATCTTGGGATCTCCAGTCAACTAGGTTGGGGTTTCCTTCGCAATAACTTATTAATTCATGGGTTTTAGTCCCATTCCTCGTAATTAGGTCTCATTTCAAGCATTTCATTAGCGGATCTGCAATCTTATTTTGACTTTATGTAGTCATTAAAGATGATTCATCTTGAGAGTCGTCGTTTGAATGGTGTTATGTCTTTAACAAATATGTCTAGACTCACCATGTACATATATAGGATATAATTGCTTATTATGGGACGTCTCCCAATACCTACAAAGCTCTTTAGTTTCTTGTCCAATCTTGGATAAACTTCTAAACTTAATCTCCTATATTTTCCAACAAATGTTAACAATTATCAATATGGTTATTACTATACCATAGTTACCACTATCGAATAACGATATAATTATGTCAACATAATACGATAAGCATACACACTACATGTATTTGTGAATTCACAATAGCATTGGCTAGATGTAATTATGAATATACCATACACGAGTCTCCTTGCAAATATCGTATTTTTCCATGCAATCTCTTCCTTTAACTATCTACATGTATAATTCTTAGGCATCCTATCTCAAGGATCCTACTATGTCACAAAATGGAATAACACTTTGAAGTGTCATTTAATGGATCTATTTCATCACATGCATTCATGTTGAATAACATAGTAAAATTTTGATACAATTGTTTCAAAACTTGATTTAAGTCATATAAAGACTTTACAATTTACACATTTTGTTGCTTACCATCGGGTAAGATAACTGCTAGGCAGTTTCATGTAGATTATCCTTCTAAATGTATCTTTAGATGTTTTAGTATCATATAAGGATGACATACTTCCAAATTTCGAGAAGTTAAACCACATATATTATAAGAGCATACAAATGAAAATTAATCAAGACATTCTTATGTTTGTAATCCAAACATGTATTTCAAATATGTCATCAGCTCTTACTTATCATTTGGAAATCCACTAAACCACAGTGATTTCTCAAGCTTAATAGTTCAACCGATAGAACCATTATTAGTTTTTACAAATTAATCCAATATGATCTTCTAAGAAATGTCTAACATCCCAAAATCGAGACCCAAATTTTTTGTTAAATTATATTACTTTAAAAATTGTTCACGAAAACATCATTAATATCATTTCAAAACATCAAGTCACAGATCACAAGTCTCGAAAACATAACATCAATTAGTAAAAATGTCAGAGTACAATCCCAGGGTTCTCAATACGGAAATCATGTGTGTTTGTGATGCGCTAGTACCCCGCCGGCTCCTTCCCCTTGGATGAAGAGGTACCTGAAACCAAAACTGAAAACTGTAAGCACAAAGCTTAGTGACTTCCCCCATCATACCACATACCAAACAACATACATACTGCCGGGCAATTCTGGGGAGCCCGACCTACCCATGTCAAACAGTTATGGGGTGCTGACCAACCCATGTCAAGCAGTTCTGGGGTACTGACCTACCCTCCGGTCTATATCAACCGACAACGGGGACTATTCCACCCCTACTACTAGAAAATCATAATCATACTATCATAATCATGCTGTCATAATCATACTATCAAGCATTCCTGGGGTACCGACCTACCCTTCGGTCCTAACGACCGAGGCGGGGGACTATGCCCCTCCTACTACCGCTATCACATACAACATATCATACTGGCACATAAAGCATGTCGAATCTCGCGGAAAGTAGTCTCTAACAGCTGCTCTGATGACTCCCGGCTAACATAAACACATTAACACCGGATCAGAGTCTATAACACAACTTAGGGTAAAATTACCATTTTACCCCTTGGTCCAATTGGGACATCCAAGAGTGTTAATTCTAATCTATTAAGCGCAGTCCTCCAATGGCCTATTAAAGACTCCTTAAGGCCCACTAATTGCCCAATTCCTGAATTGGGCCTCATCCCCCTAATTGGGCCCAAAAGCTCCAAGTCCAAAGGTAATAATTCCAAGGGTCCAATCTTGGCCCAATAGGCCCAATGCTCTAGCTCCAGATTTCTAAGTCCAAAGTTATACTTCTCAGCGGGCCATAGGGCCCCAAGCCCATGCCCAGATTCTTAAGGCCCAAAATCCTATGGTTTCCATTCTGCACATGTAAGTGCGGCGTACCTGGCAAGTACGCCCAGCGTACTCTTGGCCGCAAACGGAGGTTGGCCGTAAATGGTAACTGACCGTGAACGGTAACGGACCGTGAGCCACCCCAGTACGTGCAGCGTACCATGGTTTACGCTTAGCGTACAACCCAGTTTCCTTGGTACTTCACTTCTGACTTAATCCATTAAGTCTTTACGTCCAAAATGTAGATCCATGTCCTTTAAGGCCTCCCAAGCCATAAAGCTACGAACTTTAGGTGCTTGCATGAATGGTTGGGGTTAAAACATGATTTTGGTCCATTATACAAGCTTTAAGACCATCTAACCCTTGCATGGTTTTGGCTTAACCACCAAGATCCGATTTTTATGACCCTAAGTGCTTCTAAGAGTCCAAAAGGACAACTCTTATGCTCTGGAACCAACAATACTCGAGCACTCCCAACAATGGGGTCAAAAAGGACATAAAAACCCCAAATAAACAAATCTAAGCATGCAATGGTCAAGTATGGAACTTGATACCTCAAAAGAGCCAGAAATGGTGTCAATCCTCTGGATCTACAAGCTCTTGGTGGATCCTTGCTTCTTCTTCAAGCTCCTTTCTTCTTTTCTCACTAAAACAACACACAAACACTCTCAAATGGCTTCTAGAACACAAAGGCACATAAAGGGAGCTAGGGTTTTCGTGGTGGCTGGGTAAGAGTGAAGGGAGGCTGAACCAACAGGGGTTATGTTCTTTATATAGGGAGAAAACTCTAATTTTAGGGTTTAAGGATATGCACATGTACACTGGGCGTACTCCTGGTACGCTGGGCGTACGTGCATGGCTTCCGCATTTCCTTCTCCTGAGTACGCTGAGCGTACATAGCAATGTACGCCCTGCGTACGAGGTTCCTTAGCCCACTCTTAAGGGCCCAAAGTCAAAACCCAACCAAACAACCCATAAATTAATTAAGGCAAATACTCATAATACCTGGAAAAATCCCGAGCGTTACAAAATGATCATATGATTCCAAATTTAGAATACTCATATTTCCATCCATAGTCCTTTCGATTTCATGTTGAATATCTTAATATTCATCAAAACCTTTGTCTTGTTTTGATGAAGTATAGAAGTATAATTTGATTCTAAATTTCCAAACAAGGAATCAATACATATTTCTATTGAAATCATAGACCATTATGTTCTAACCGATTCTCATATTCTTTGGATCTATCTGCTTTCATTTTCTCTCGAAAGTCCATTTATAACCTAGTGGTTTACATCCTATATGTATAACTACTAGCTCCTATGTGTGATTTTGCAAGACAAAATCCATTTCTCTTTTAATTTCCTCTCTCCATTGAGGTCTTTCTTAGGAATCTATTTCACTGTTAATTCCTTTTTGAAAATTTGAGGCTCTCTTTCAACCATATAATTTTAAGAATCATTTCCAAATGATTTCTCAAATCGTGCCCTTTTACTCCGTTGAGGCTAAATTTCTTCCTCCAATTCTTGTTCATGAGAAAGTTTGTTATCCCCAATTGTTTTGGAGCACTTATCAAAACATAAAAACCACATTTGCATTTGTCGATTCCATTAGCATGCCTTTATGAATCTCCAACATTTTAGAGTCATATAGAGGAAAACAATAAGAACTACTATTGTTTTATGCATAACCAATAAAGATGCAACCAACAATCTAGTGTCCAATCCTTACAACCTTGGGGTTAGGTATAAAACCTTTGTGAGACACCCTCATATTTGAATGTATTTGTAAGATTGTTTTATATTCTACCATAACTTGTATGATGTTTTATTCATTTTCTTTTGGGGTACCTTATTTGAAAGGTAATTAGTTGTTAACACAACTTCCCCCACATTAAGGGTGGCAACCCAAAACTTAACAACATGACATTAATCATTTCCTGTAAGGTACAATTTTTTTCTTTTTCATGATGCCATTTTGTTTTGGCGAATAAGGTGCAATCAACTCATGTCTTATACTATGATTTGAAAAAAAATTCTTCAAACGATGATACATATTCACCTCCACAATCATTGCTTAGTACTTTAATACTTCCATTGAGTTGATTCTTAACTTCACTTTTATACACAAAAAACTTGTCTATCATTTCATCTTTACTTTTAAGTAAATTAACATAACAAAGTTTAGTGCAATCATCAATAAAGTGATTAAGTATGTATTTCCACCTTTTAATGGATTCAACTCCATGTAACACACACACACATATATGTGTGTGAATTAATCTAAGTGTTTTTGTTGTCCTTGCAATGGACGTGAATGATTGTCGTGTTAACTTTGATTCAACACAAGTGTTTCATTTATATTTTGAGTCTATATGAAAGTGAGGTATGTGTTCAAGTTTGATTAACCGTCTTAATGTGTCAAAATTAACATGTCCATGTCTAGCATGCCACACATTAGAGGATTTAAGCAAGTAAGTGGAAGAGTTATCCAATTCACTGAAATTAGGCTTATTAGCCATTACATGGGATTTAAACATTCCGCCATCCGCATAACACTTGCCTACAAACATACATTTTAATTTAGTACAAACTTATTGGACTTAAAGACCAAACAAAATCCATGTTTGTTCAATAACCATCCAAACACTAAGTTCTTCCTAATGAATGGAACATACAACACATCATTAAGTGTTAGCTCTTTTCTATGTGATACCATTTCTAGAATATATTAAACACCAAGTTTAAGTGTTTAGAATCACAATTTCAAGAATAAATTTTTGCCTCAACTTGGACAACCTTAGAGTTCTTGAGTCACTCCCTCTTTTGAGCACACATGACGTGTATCACCCATATCAATCCATCACTCAATGGAGTTAACATCCATAGAGTTTACTTCGGAAATCATTCCACTTTGGATGGTGACATTTCTGAAATCATTTATACACTAAATATAAATGTTTAGAATTCTAGTTTCCAGAAAATATGCTTGCCTGCCTCTTGCTTGGACAAAACTAAACATAATTAAAAATCTATATTTGATCAATTATGAAACTTGATTTCTGATGCAGAAATTCTAAAACTTGATTTCTCATGCAGAAAACTGATTCATAAATTATGATATTGAATAATCTGATGTTTTCTTTCAACAAAACTATTTAAAATGTGATGTTTTTTAGTAAAACCAAGCTGCTTTTTCAGTTTTCCGGGTTGTTTTTCCGAAACACCAAGTTGTTTTCTGATTTCCAAAGCTGTTTTACATAAAATTGAAGTCGTTTTTGACTAAACAAAGCCTTTTTGTTTTTCACAAAACAATGCAGCCTGTTCAAGACTGCTTTAGCCCCACTTAAACTTGTCAAAAATGCAATCTAAGTTCATAATCTAGTAGCCCTGTCTCTTAGCTTTACAGGACTACTTTCGCAAGTTCATACAATTTTTCTACAATTTATTATGGATTTTACAAAACTGTGTATCATAGCTGTTAAAATCTAACTAGTCAGTGAAAATCGTATTTTTCACCCTAGTTAGAGTTGTTTACATCTTTCGGCCAAATTAATGAAACGAAGTAGACTCATATACCAAACTTTTAGAATTGGTTTCAACCAAAAATGAGCATCCATGATTAAGTTATGATTTTTCAAATATTGGGACAAATTATAGCATTTCACAGAAACACGTAAATTGTGTTTTTGAGTTAAGCTAGCCTCTTAACCTATTAGGTACTCTAAAGAATCAGTACCGAAGCTGGAAAATTCGATACTTAATAACAAATACACGTCTTAATGACTTAATGACCAAAGATGCTTCAAAATCACAAAAAAATCCATTTTTTCCCTTATGAAAATGGTACAAAATCAAAATAATGCAAGTAAATTGTTTCTGATTTCTAGTTCGTTTCGTACAAACGAATTTGTAAGAATAATATTCCGGTAATGTACGAAAACAAACAATAAAATAGAAAAACTAAGGCATGTGTTTAACACATTGTCCTTAAAACAAATTCGCTCGCTACCGGGTGTTTGTTTAAGCACCTCTATTAATCACAAAGATTAATGTGTGTTAATATGTAATTAAATTGTAATATTAGTTACAATTTCAGTTACGAAAGAAAGAAATATTTGCAAGAAAGGTCCCTGAACTTTTCTTTTCTTTCTTCCACCCATTAAACTCTTTTATTTACTTCTTCCAACACCCTTACTTTAAAGATTAGTTTCTCATTCATATTAAATCAATTTTGGACGTGTTAAAAAAATGGGGAAAACCCATTTTTGTAAATTGGTTAACAACAATTTTCCAACAAAAGATTGTGTACGTTAGAAGTTACTTTAGATGTCTTAAGTTTAATCTTGGAAGTTTGAAATCCGCGTAGAATCTTAGATTCATATAATATCCTAATATATTGGATGAATTTCTTTAAGGTTCTTTTGCATTGCTCGAAGATTCTTCTGATATCTTCAAAATCTTAGACTTGATGAATGTACTCAGTTGTATGTTCAAGAATTTAAACACTCGAGCTTCTGTGGACATGATTATTCAATCATGAGTACCTGAACCTTGGGATATTCTAATATCTTAAGAATTTTGTCTTTTATGAACATGATTATGTTTAATATTTGATTAAAATGTGAAATTCAAGTACTAAGGATATTCCCATAACTTGAGAACTTTAGTTTTGATGAACATGATTATGTTCAGCCTTTCGTTAATATCTTTGTATCTTAGACTTAAGTTATTCTAATGTTTTGTAATTCTTAGCTTTGTGAACATGGTTATGTTCAAACCTTAAGTCAACATGAAAATGTTGGATCCTTGGGATATACCACATCATTGGGATGTTCCCTGATGCTTTCGTTTAACATGTCAATGTTAAATGTGTGGGTATAAGTTCCCGACTGTATGACATGCCCGTGTCATTCCATTGATTTTTGCTTAAGTTCTAACATATAGTTAGCAATATGGAGGTTTTCAGTTACTAAGGCATAAGTTGATCCCCATATACTTTGACTATTGCTAGAATTTATGCGTCCAAGCGAGGTGTCTCAACCTTATTATGTATAACGATGATAATCTTTAAACCTTAGAAGGTATCTTGGTACCTTAGATATTTGGAGGGATGATTAGTCCCTAATATCTTGGTCAAGATCTCCAGTGTTTGCAAAACAAAGATCTTGGGTAAAGGGTGGGTGTTAGCTTGGCTAACACCCCTATGATGCTTAAGTCAGTATCAATAATGAAAATATGTAATTGATAATTGAAATTGGAAAAGAAAACATATCTGAGTATTTTAGGCCAAGATCTTGGGCTTATGCAAAATAGGTTTTAAGATGCATAACATTCCAGGATCTTGGGAATATTTGACCATCTAGGGTAGATAGCTAATATGTCTCCTTTCCAACTCCTGAATCTATAACATAAGGACCTTCCTATTTTGGGGCAAGTTTACCTGCACTATGTTCGACTGTATTTTGGAAAACTTTTCTAAGGACAAGATCTCCTACCTGGAATCTTCTTATTCTAATATTCATGTTGTAATATTGGCAATCCTTTGCTGATATGCTGCTATCATTATCTTGGCAAGACCCCTAAGTTTGTCTACTATGTCAAGAACTTTAGCTAAGATCTTATTATTTTCTTCTTTATTGTGGAATCTTGTCATGGCTCTAAGGATCATGACTTTTGGGGGAATCACAACTTTAGTTCTAAATACCAAAGAATACGGTATTTTTATTGTAGAGTTTTTGGCTGTGATCCTATCTTCCCAAAGAAGCAAAGGTAATTCTTTCGCCCATCTTCCAATTTTTTCCGTGAGTCTTTTCTTTTGGTTATTGACTATGATATTATTGCTCAACTCGGCCTGACCATTTGCTTGAGGATGAATGGGTGTAGAAGTGATCATCTTGATTCCCCAACTTGCACATAAGTTTTGTGTTCTTTTACCTATAAACTGAGATCCATTATCACATATAATTTCAGATGGGATACCAGACCAGGCTAAGATGTTGCGCTTGATGAAGGATATCACTTCTTTTTCTCTCCCTTGGATAAAGGTTTCAGCTTCTATCCATTTAGAAAAATAGTTTATCATTACTAGCATGAAAACTTTACCACCTGGTGCTATATGAAGTTTGCCAACAATGTCCATGCCCCATCTCATGAATGACCATAGAGATATTATTGAATGTAGAGGTGCAGCTGGTTGGTGCAAGATATTTCTATGTCTTTGGCATGCATCACATTTTTGAGCATACTCTATTGCATCGCTCTTTATTGTTGGCTAGTGGTAACCTGTCCTCAAGATCTTGGAGAAGAGCACCCTGACCATGTATGGTTACCACATTCTCCTTCATGGATTTCCTTGAGTATGATATTAGCTTCATTATATTCAAGACAACTAAGATAGGGACTTGCTGCTGATTTTATGAACACGATATCTTCAATAATGTTGAACCTGGAAGCTTTAATCCTGAAGATTTTCGGGTATTTTTCATTTTCAGGGATGGATCCATCTTTGAGGTATTGAAAGATGGGTGAGATCCAAGATCCTTTGGGTCCAAGATCATACACATACACTACCTCATCCTTGGTGTCTTTTATTGTAAGTTTGATGACATAGGATATTGGAATCTTAATATTAGTATGAATCTTGAAGGAAGAACCAATATTGGCTAATGCATCTGCTTCTGTGTTGTCCTATATAGGTACTTAGTCCATACCTAGATAAGCCTTTATTCCTACACAAGAAATACGATCGCAATCTCAAGATATTCACTTGTACAAGATCTTAGGCGGTTCAATATGTTAGATACAAGAAAATAATATAATGAAAATATCATCCATAACAATTTAGATAATAATTAATTTAGTTAAAAAATTACTATAATACCCATATTAAATGATTGGATCACAAATAGTTATACATTCACACAATATTTATAGTTTACATCTATCTATCTATCTATATCTCTCTCCCTCTCTCTCTCTCACTCTCTCACACACACACACTTTCAATGAAATTTATATATTAGTTTTTATGTTGCTTCTTTTTATCAAATGGAAAAATATGAATATTATTTGTAGGAAATGACACAAACAAACCATCTCTAAACGTTTTAAAAATACTATTTAACTAAAAATGTTTAAAACACTATTTAACTGAAAATGTTGTTAGAAGGCAATAAAAAGATAATTTTGTTTTTCGAAAAATCATTGTAATCGAAAAGACCTATTATTACATAGTATTACAATTAGGTTTTAAAAGCAAAAATAAATGTTTGTTACATTGACAATGAAACATTTGAAATAATTTGTTACAGATTTTAGTATATCCCCTTTCGTTACTAGAGATCGTGCTAATAAAAAACTTTGGAAGGAAAAAAGTAAACAAGTAATTATTTAAGTAGAAAGATCTACTACAATGATTATGAACAATTTAATAGTATGACGACTTTTTTCCCCTTCAAATCGCATAAGGAGAAAAATATCAAAAAATAATAATCATCTTAACTGTTATTGATATTTTATGTATACAATTACCATAAATAAAGAACATGATTGATACATGTTTTATTTAAAAATATAAATTAAAAGAACGTAAATGAAAGTAGGCAAGTAGTTGAGGGACCGTTTATGTAATTCGGTCGAAGAAGAATGAAGGATAGAGGCGGTTCTCACGGAAGGAGAGGGATGGAAGTTTGCAAGTTGTGGACATCAAACTGCATCGGCGGCCTGAACTCAGGTATAATACTACTACTTGCATTCTCTCTCTCTCTCTCTCTCTCTCTCTCTCTCTCTCTCTCTCTCTCTCTACTGAGCAAAAATTCCTCTGAAACTTGGACATAATTTTCATCTCCTGTCTCTTTATCTCTCTACGTCTAGAGCTGAAAAACACGCACTAACGCAATGGTATCGCCGGATTCTGGTTATGCTTCGTCCAACGAGGAGGCTCCGGCGGCCAAATCTCCGACTCACAAGTCACAGTCACTTCCTCCGTCAGGTATTATTAGTATTGTTATAATTTGTTGTTGTTTTTCGATCTCTGGCCGCTATTTGATCTCCTATTTCACCCTAATTTTTATTTGTTTGTCATTCCCTTTTACAACACATATAACAGGCGTACGTGGACTTTGAAACCCTAATTGTTTGTTACATTTCTTCAAATTTTGTGTTTTCGTTGACGAGGTGGAGCTTGATTTGTTTTTGTTGATTTTATGACATGTATTTTAATCAGGTTTTTAAGAAATATAGTAAGTATGGTAAGGATATGCGTGTCGAAGATGTATAAGCTATAGAAATTTAATGTTAGGTTAGTTTGAAATAATTTCATATCTGGTTCGTTATTTTTACGTGCTAGTTTTGATCTATTGATTAGATGCAATAAATAAATGGCAGACCTTTGTGTGTTTATCTGCGTGGGAGATTGGGACTCAATGGAGCTTTGCCTATTTCAATAACACCGGTGCCCATGTATTTGAAAGGGCTGTTGCTCTTCCTTGTCCTAATCTCCATAACTTCACCCCCCTGTACAAACACACCAAAGCAAATCAGATCTAACATGCTTATATTTCAATAAATTTAAAGTAAAACATTACATAAACCTGAGTCTCACTGTCTTTATGTCTTAGTAACATTTCATTTTTTGTTCAAGATGGTATAGAGACAACATATCTGAGGTTTCTTGCATCAAATGCTGAAGCTGGTTCCATCATTGGAAAGGGTGGAACAACAATTTCTGATTTCCAATCAAGATCCAATGCAAGGATTCAGTTATCACGCAATTATGAGTATTTTCCAGGAACATCTGATAGGGTTATCATGGTGTCTGGAACAACCGATGAAGTTCTTGAAGCTGTTGAACTTATCCTAACTAAGTTGCTCAATGAGGTAATTCTTATAACACAGTATACATGATTTTATAGTTTATGCCTCATGTAACTCAACTTACAAAATATTCTTTTATAGTTTTATGCTGAAGATGGTGATGAGGGTGAGCCAAGATCAAAGGTCAGACTAATTGTACCTAATAGCTCATGTGGTGGAATCATTGGAAAGGGTGGATCCATGATTAGGTAAGAATGCTGCTAACACCAAATTTGATCTAAATTACTTTGTAATTTTAAATTGGTGACAACTTCCATTTTTGATATGTTATTACAGGTCCTTCATTGAAGATTCTGGAGCTAACATTAAGATCTCCCCTCAGGATCACAACTATATTGGATTAAATGATAGGCTTGTAACAGTGATTGGCACCCTACAACAACTGGTTCAAGCTATTAATCTGATTTTATTTAAATTATCTGAAGATCTCTACTATCTTCAGTCCATTGGCCCCCCATTTCCATATGCTGGTATGCTTTTTTATTTTTATTTTTTATATTTATTTCTGTTACTGATTTCCCTCATACATAGCATGCAGTTCAATTATGCTGTTCTTTGAACTCAACTTTAGGAAAAATTGCAGGAAATAACAATGAAATTTGCTTCTTTTACTTATAGGGGCACTATACTTTAATTTTTACCCATAATAGCAACATGCTTACAGATTTCTGCTGATTATAGCAATATTTAACCTGGAGAATACCATTTGATTATGTGGCATTTTATTAAGGATGATGTGGCATTCTATTAAGGATGATGTGGCAATACATATACTGCCAAATAAGCATTCAAATAATACCAAATAAAAAAAAAGGTTGTAGGGATTTCAACTCTAGACATCCCACATGTAAAGTAAATACTTTACCAGTTAGGGGCTGTTTGATAGTTGCTGACTGAGTAAGATCTGACTGAGTCAGAGTCTGACTGGGTCTGAAGTCTGACTGAAACCATATTGTTTGATTATGGGTCTGACTGACTGTGCCGACTGTTGAAAATGACAATTTTACCCTTATGTTCTATTATTTTTTCGTGGTATGACAAAAGAACCAAAAACACACAAATACTAATAGATGTATAATATTAGGGGGGCATTTTAGAACTCCAATTGAGATGACAAAAACACACAAATACTAACAGATGTCTAATAGAGGAAATTGAAACTAAAAGATCAAAGGAATGCAATCTTTTGGTTTCTTGTCTAATTAGGCAACAAAATTATATTTTCAAAAGGTATATAATATCTTAGTCCCAAGGACCTAAAAAGAGACACTGAGCAACCCAAAATGATTTCAACCTGCACCTCATGGCTTTAACTTAATTCATAGATCAAGACCTTTAAAAGAAAGGAAACTCTAGAAACCATTATTTAGCTTGTTCGCTATTTGTTTGACTTCATCCATATACTTAATAATGGTTTTTTAATACAATTCAATTAAAACAACAAACAGATGGTCTTTTAATGCAATTCAATTAAAAGAACATACTAATAGTTTTAATAATCTATAATCCATCTTGCTAGCCAGCCTTAAGAAATTGGAAACATAATCAACAACAACCATTTTGAAACATGCTTAAATATCATATGGCAAAGGTTTAGAAGATATCTAACAATCAAGTAATTTGATATCCTTGCTATCCATACAACAAAATTACATAAATGAAACCCTCAAAACATATAAATACACCTGAAAGGAAAAATCTAAACCAAATGAATAACCAGATGAGAAGTTTTGTTGAAATCCTCTTGCATAGCTGTCTGGACTTGCATACTGTACATACTATGTAAATACATTATAATCAAATCTCATCTCAACTCCATTCTTGATTTCATACAAATAATCTGATATAAACGCATGGTTTGATTTCATATAGATAAAAAATCATATCATCAACTGACTTCAGAAAAAAAAAAAAAAAAACCAAAAAACCAAATGCGTACCTGTTGTTGTGGAGGTCGACATTGCCAGAGGCTGAGAAGGCGTCGAAGTCGCCTGAGGAAGCTGCTGATTTCAGGTTGTGTGGATGAGGAGTGGTGGAAACGAAGAAGCGATGCCGGCTGTTGAGTAGAGGCGTGCGTTTTTGTGTGTTTTCTTTTAGGACGCAAGGGCACAAAGGGAACGATGGCTTTTCTTTTTGGGTCAGCAACAATTTTCAATTGGACCGAGTCAGTAGATTGGTCAGCTATTGCTGACCGAGTCAGCCAATTTAGGGCTCTACCAAACAGCCTGGTCGGACCGAGTCAGCCGAAACTTGCTGACCGGACCCAATCAGTTCATTATCAAACAGGCCCTTAGACAATATTCCTTTTACTTTGTTATATTGATTTTATTCTTGTAAATCTTTAAACTTCTGAAATTTGTTTAGTTATATTTTTTGTATTATTTTTTTTTTGAAAATATGAAAAGCTATTAGAAAAACTATATGTAACATAATTATCAATAATGAAATTAACATAATAAAGTCTAACCCAAATTGACCAAATTAACCAAATAAAAACTAGGCTAGTTAACCAAAAGAAGTTTGAAAAATAAATAGTATGATTTTGTTGACAAAAAAAAAAAGTTTTCATAAGTAGTACAAAAAATAAAACTACACTATGCATGTGGGAGGTAATCCTTACAACTTTGTTGATTCTTATTTGTTGAATGCTTACTTGGCATTTACATTGCTACATCATCATTCACTAATACGATGCCACATAATTAAAATAACCAAACGATAATCGCTTACAGCTTCTTAGGGTTAAATATTGCTATAATCTGTAGGATTAAAGTATATTAAACATATAGGTAAAAGAAGAAAACTACATTGCTATTTCTTGCAATCTGCCCCTTAACTTTATGTTAATAATATTCAATATGCTTATTTTTGTTTGTTCCACAGCACCTTACAATGCCCCCTCAAACTACGGACCACATGGGGGCGGTGGAAAGTTTCAAAACAATAAGGTTATTAATTTCCTAACAACTCCGCCTTTGTTCAATACCTTTTATTTAAATCAATTTCTATTATAAATTTCATAGTAAAATAAATCATGGTTTCGTTTTGTAGGAAGATATGAGTAATTCGGTTACTCTAGGTGTTGCAGATGAGCATATAGGGATTGTTGTGGGCCGTGGTGGCAGGAACATCATGGAAATCAGTCAGATCAGTGGAGCCAGGATCAAGATTTCTGAAAGAGGTGATTTCATATCTGGGACATGCGACAGGTAATATTATGCAGCTTCTTAATATTTTCAATTTCCCAAATATTTTAATACAAAGAAATTAATTCTTTTAAATATTCTAATATTATATATATATATATAAATGGCTTGTGGCAGGAAAGTGACAATGACTGGATCACAAAGGGCAATCCGTGTGGCAGAGGCAATGATAATGCACAAGGTTGCTTCTGCTTCAACTCCACCACCACCACCACCTGCAGATATGAATCCTGACCATCTTTCTGTTGAAAATCTCTCAGTGCAGTAATTTGTTTTCATGTCTGGAAGTTAGGTTTTGGAAGAGGGTGTTGTAGTCTTTATTTTTATTTTTATTTTTATTTTTATGTTTAGCTAATTTTATTGTCTATTGATATTAAATGTTTATGAGAGGAATGAAGGGTTTGGTGGGATATTATTATTATTATTATTATTATTATTATTATTATTATAATGTTAATGATTATTTGTTTCAAGTAAATGTCAAGAGTCAATTACAAATTTAATTTGGTCCCTGTCGTATACTGAAAGTCAGAGGTTTGAGGATTTGGTCATTGGGTTAACAACCTAGCTGTTGGATTATTCAAAATGACCATTTTACCCTTGTCTTTTTCATTTTTTAATCTTCCACTAAGGAAACCCTAAAATGAAACCCTTAAATTCACAGATGTTACCATTTCAGGTTTTGCACTTTGCACCATATTTTTCACTATATTTACAATCAATGTATATATTACTAGTTTCAATTTATTGACAGTATACAAATTTAAGTATTATCTTATACAAAAAGTAAAGTTAACATATTGTATTACTAAGGCAATTTAGTGATTGAAACCTACACTTACTATTCAAATCGTAATGTAATATGGTCATAACGAGGGCTGTTCACTGTTCGGATAAAACCGAATTGTCCAATTGGACAATTTGGGTCGGACTATTTGGTGCTAGATATTCAGATTTTGGATTGATTTTCAACAAAACCGAATTATTATTTTGAATTTCGGATTGATTTTGGTTTATAAAATAATAACCGAATAGTTCAAAAAAACCGAGTAACAACTTATTATTTATTTTTAAATGTGTGGTAACTATTTATAAATTTACTATATTATTATTTTTAATTATTATAAATTTTCATTTGATATAATATTTTAATATGTACTTATCAAAAGTTTTTGTCAATAAAATATTAATTATAATCTATTTTTCTTTAGTAGTTGTTTATATATATATATATATATATATATATATATATATATATATATATATAAATAATTTTTTTTAGTTACTTTTATAGATTTGGCTAATATTCAAGTTATATATTTTCCAAAATGTCTTGACTTTAAAAAACCGAATTGTAGAAATCGATCAACAAAATCGATCAAACTGAATTTTAATTTGGTAGAATCGGATTGGATTTAAATTTAATTTGGACTATTTGGATTCATGTTTTGTAAACCGAAATCTATTTAGATTCACTTGATCGGATTGGATCAAACCGATCCAAACGAACATCCCTAGTACTAATCATCAAAATAATATTTTAACACCTAGAAGCTAAGCTTAGGTATAAATTTTATATCTAATTCATTCAAACTAAGTTACGTTCATATATGTCAAGAACTTATAAAATTTATGCGAAAGCTAACCTAATAATTACAAAATCCATTTCTTAATATTTATTGTAAATACAGTTGATATGTGTCACCACGAACACCTAAGCCTAGTCCAGGTATTTACGTATCAATTTTCAAAAAAAATGTTCAAAATTACGCTACCAAAGTATCGTCCTCAGAGATATTTTAAGCGTTGACTTCTAAAGGTCAACTATTCTCTCAAAACTCAGTGAGCCCCACTTTATGACTTTCATAATAAACACCATAGAAAAAAAATGCTTTACACGATGACATAATGGGCAAAATATAATATATGCATCTAGGGTCAATGCATAATATGAAAAAAAAGCTTACCCGTGAAGTCTTCTATAGGTTTTGCTAATTGCTACCAAACTTCTAGTGAGTCATGATTTTGATGACACAATAAACAAATATAAAATATGTTCTAATTACATTTATACGTATGTGCGCATTAAGGGCAACAATGTTGGTTATTTTCATAACCAAAACATATAACGCGGAAGCATAACTTTAGATCTTTAATCTCGAATCTAGTTAAAAGAAAACTTAAACAAGAAAGAGGATTACATACCTGATTTCATTATAATCTTCGGATCTGAAGAACTAGGGTTGGGTTTTACAGTTGATCTCAAGAGCTCTCTCTAGAATCCCTCAGCAAATCCTAAACGAATTTGCATGTGTATTTCGCGTGTCTTGATTGCTCCTCATCACATGTATATATAGATGGAGATATACCCTAAAGTGAGAGATGGAAGGGATCTTGAGGATCTTGAGTCAAACCGGGAACTCAACCCACAAGGTAAATTAATATTCTATAAATCGGTCCATCAACAATTTATATTTTTACCATAATAATTGGATTTAATAATATAACGTACATATTTATGAAGTGGTCCCATAATTATCCAACAATCTCCCATTGGACCACAAATATATAAATGTACGTATAACTGTATAAGCGCTTTAATGAATGTTATTATAACATTGGTACTCTTAAACAATCTCGTCCACTAATCATAATAGTATAGGATCAAAGCGGCCTTCGTTACAATTTACGTAACTAAATCTATCAATGGTCACATATACATACATAACTAACGACATAGATTAAACATGATGTGTGGTTTAGATTTCCAACGAGTTCCTATTTAGTTTGAAGTGAGATCAAACTTCAAATAAGTGCAACTAATAGTGAAGTTAACCGAATTCTTAATTCTGTACAGAAAAACATAATTGTTCTTAAACAAAACATACATCACCATAAAACTCTCACTAAAACCAAATATCACACCAACGTGTGTAGTATGCTCATGAAAGACCTAAGGAGGTAATCCCTTTATGAGCGGATCCACATTTATGGAGTTTCTTCATATGTGCTATATATATTTCCATTTTGCACTATTGTATTAACAGAAGGACACTTGATGTCAATATATTTTGACTTATTAGAACTTCTGTTGTTGGAATATAACATTGCTCACTTATTATCACAACTTTAGTGGTCTTTCAATACCAATAATGTGTAGCCTCGTGACAAATTTCCGCAACCATATTCCATGCTACAAATTATGTTGCCATTATGGAAGAAGTTACCGAAGTCTATTCCATGAAATGGCTTATCATGCTAAAATGTAAAAGTATCCCGATATGGATCAGTAACTATTTTGGCATCTAATAAAATCAGATTCATAATAAAAATGATCTCTAAAACATTTGATTTCCTATGATTGAGCATATAGCCTTTTGTTATATATAGATATCTTAAAATCCATTTGGCTACTTTCTTATGATCCAAACTTAGTTTGCGTAGATATCTTCCCAAAACCAGAAATATAAATTTACTCCCACTTAATCTGTGATACACAAAATCATCTATTGTATTTGCCTCAAAACCAAAAGAGATAATAAATTGATGAAAAATGTGGTACAACGCATATGATATCCAAAGTTGAGGTTGTTAAGTTTGTGTATTCAGAATAGGAGATTGTATAACATTGTCGATCACTAATTCATAATCTGCATACTATCGAAAGCAATAATAGGAATCAAGATTGATTCCTCCTTAAGGATAATGTTTTAACCTTGTTTCTCCCCCAAACTCAACATCCTCAAAGAATGTTGCTCTATCCAAAATGCAAGGTCAATATCCATGCAATTGAGAATTAACATAATGCCCTCATTCCATTCCTTAAAGTTAATCACATTGATTACATGAATCATAAATGTGATCAATGTTAGCAGATATAATACCACAATTCAAACATGAGCAAATCTATTTTTATGCTCATTAATCCATAAACCGTAATCAATAAATTCAATTTATGACATCTTTACAAGGTATCAACACAACATTAATATCAAGTCTTTGGACAGTAATACTAACTTGCAAGAAATATCATTGTTTTAGAGATAAACATTGACAATAAAACATGTCAATTAACAAGCCCCTCTTTGGATTGACTTATTAATCACATGGAACCCAAAAAAATCACCACATGTTTATCACCACATATATGTTTATTTGGCAAAATATCAGTCTATATTTGGGTCGGCTAATACCCGCATTAATAAACACATAAACTGTAAATTTTGATAATAAGAATTGACAATATATCATATCAATTAATAAACCCCTTTTTGGATTGACTTATTAACAACATGTAACCTAAAAATTGCCGCATATTTATCATAAAACATGTGTTTATACTACCAAATATTAACCTACATTTGGGTCGATTAATATCCGCATTAATAAACACATAAACCAAAATATTAATTTCTTTGTAAATTAATTTTCACAATAGAAATCACTTTTACTGAGAAAATAAATAATGTCATAATTGAAGTTTATTGACAACCTAAAATATTTTTTTTAAAATTGTGTCTACATTTGGATCGGACACAATTCACAATTCACAAAAAACATATAATACTTAATGTATTTACAACCAAATTGATTAAAATAATACTCCCTCCGTCCCAATATTATTGTCAACAGACAAAAAACACACATATTAAGAAAAACATTAATTACCACTAACTTTATTTAATAAAATGACAGTTTTGTCCTTACTTTGAATTTAATGTTCCATTAAATGCTTAGTTGGTTAAGTAATAATGAGGGGGTATTTAGGTAAAAATGTTATTTATTTTTAGAAGTGGACTATTATTTTGGGACAAACCAAAAAGGAAAGATGAACTATAATTTTGGGACGGAGGGAGTAGATGTTACTTTGGTAACAATATTACATCAATCACAAATAATTTATACAAATAATTGAATATTTTGGTATCAAAATATTGATTTCATAACTTTTGCAAATATCAGAACCATAAATAACATAATCATACTTTACTTTTAAATAAGCATAAATCTGGTTGCATTATTGCTAAATAAAAATGAAAACTTAAAGCAAAATTAAAGTCATGTTGCTTTTATCCGTTACACAAGCGTCATATATTCATGATTGTACCAGACTACCAGGTTTATTATGAACTAAAACGCATGCACACCTTTAATTGTTTATAGAATAAAACAATTAAAAAAAACAAGTAAAACGTTAAGAATTCAACGTCAAAGCATACATTTTTTTAATTACAAAATAATAATAATAATAATAATAACCTTTAAAATGTAAATAACCAAAATAATAATTCACGAGGGATGATTTGAATCAAATCCATGAACTATTAACATATGCACAATAAATATAATTTAAATATAAATGTATATTAACAAGCAATGTCTTCATTTATATAAATGTAATATAAGTATAAATTACATTTACTTGCTCCAATGCTCACTGCCTTTGTCAAAAGCCAAACGTAGCTTTAATATTTTCAAATTGGTTTATTCTTTTGTGAGGATAATAATACAAGTAACTTGTTTCAATAATACAAGTAAGAGTTGATTTTCTTTAAACAGTTAACAAAATCAATGAAGGGAGTGGTCATATCAAAATACAAAATGTGAAAAAGAAAAGCAGGAACCATCAGCTAAGCATGCCACTCACCATCAGTCCTAGAGTTTTCTGAATATACCCAAAACCTTTTAGGTGTTAGGAGTTCTGGACGGGAGATAATGTGAAACCACATAAGCACATAATAAGCCTAGCGCCTAGCATCTAAAGTTGATTCTGTTTTGTGGTCACTATCGATATAAAAATAATAATATAATAATAATAATAATACACAAAATCATATTTGACAAAATTAAATTGGCTATATATTTGACATATATTCAACGGATTTCCCGAAAGATTTATCGTATCCTTTCCCCTTCTATTGGCAACATATTTGACAAAATTAAATTGGCTATACAACACTTTTGTGTGAGAAGTACTAAAGATAAAAAGAAAACTACAAGAAGGGTGTTCTTGACGTGGATCTTGTTCATATTTATTTTCAAGAAATAAAATCAAGATTTAATTTCACGACTGAATGTATTTTCTTTCTTCAAAATTCAAGACAGTTTTAAGCAGGTGATCCCACTTTGTGATTGTCTTTAACCAAAAAAACAAGAGTAATTTATGAGATCTTGAACCAACCAAAAAATATTCCAACAAAACACGTATGTGTATATGATTTTAAATCAATCCAAAAAAAATATTCTAATAACATATTCGAGTTGGCTCTGATACCAATTGTTGGTTATTTTCATAACCAAAACATATAACGCGGAAGCATAACTTTAGATCTTTAATCTCGAATCTAGTTAAAAGAAAACTTAAACAAGAAAGAGGATTACATACCTGATTTCATTATAATCTTCGGATCTGAAGAACTAGGGTTGAGTTTTTTCCAATTGATCTCAAGAGCTCTCTCTAGAATCCCTCAGCAAACCCTAAACGAATTTGCATGTGTATTTCGCGTGTCTTGATTGCTCCTCATCACATGTATATATAGATGGATATATACCTTAAAGTGAGAGATGGAAGGGATCTTAAGGATCTTGAGTCAAACCGGTAACTCAACCCACAAGGTAAGTTAATATTCTATAAATCGGTCCATCAACAATTTATATTCTTACCATAATAATTGGATTTAATAATATAGCGTACATATTTATGAAGTGGTCCCATAATTATCCAACAAACAAGAGATAGCACGTCAAGTCTTCATATCCAATTCAACCAATATTTATAGTATGCATAATGTATTCAAATTTCTAATAGAATGAAGGGAGATATACAATGACATGTCATGTGACGAGTAATGCCGATAAACCACACAATAATGAATATACACAATATGAAAGTCCACATACACATGCACATAATTTTGCAACTGTTATGACCTCACATCGATTGCTTGGTCTCGATCTCTTTTGTAGACTAATACTAAATACTCCAAAATCTTGAGTGTTCTTTGCCTTAATCATACAAGGCAAATACTATTCACTTTTACATTCCAATTAGGGTTGTAAACGAACCAAACATTCGGTGAACTATTCGTGAACCGTTCGGCGGAAAGTTCATTTATGTTCGTTAATTTAATAAATGAACGAACATGAACACAAATTCTCATTTGTTTAGTTAAATGAACAAACATGAACAATTGTATTGTTCGTTTAATTATGTTCATGAACGTTCGTTCATTTAAGTTTGTTTTATGTTTAATTATATTACTATATTATATGTTTGTTTATGTTCATATATGTTCAATTATGTTTGTTTATCTCCGTTCGTTTATGGTCGTTTGCTGTGACATCCCCAATTTCACGGCCAGAAAAGACTGATTTTTGTTTATGCTTTTTAAAATAAAATCAGAGTAAACCTTTTAAAAGATGTTGCGGAATTTGTTCCCAAAACAAAACATGATAAAAGTTTATCAAAACTTTTCTTTAAGATATATATAATTTCCTTCTATATCAAAACCTCGGGATGTCATGTTCCGATACATATCAAAAGCATAAACAAGACATTATAAGCCTTACAACAGTTATTTATAACTACTGGCCTATAATCCAAAAATCACTCATTGTCATCATCCGACTATGCTCGGGGTCCACTACCTGTAATATAAAAAGCTGAGTGGGCCAGGCTTGGAAGCCTGGTGAGCATATAAGGTTTTCAACCCACAATAAATAATAAACTCTTTAAGTTTATCAATCAACAATTAATTTATTAATTTTATCAACCAAAAACAACCCTAATTACCCATTCCCGTTATCCTCACCTTACGTCCCTAAAACAACTATCACAAGGGACCCAGCCTAAGGATTTTCATTAGGGGTGATAACATTGTTTTCCTCAACAATTTATGTCAAACAAGACAACCAATAAGGTGACAATTTTGCTTTCCTCAGCAAATTATGTCAAACAAGACAAACATCAGGGTGACAACATTGCTTTCCCTCAGCAATTTATGTCAAACAAAATAACCTAACATAAAACAACCAATAAGGTGACAACATTGCTTTCCTTCAGCAATTTATGTCAAATAAGACAACCAAAATGGTGACAACATTGCTTTCCTCAGCAATTTATGTCAAACAAACATCGAGGTGACAACATTGCTTTTCTCTCAGCAATTTATGTCAAAAGGGTGACAACATTGCTTTTCCTCAGCAATTTATGTCAAATAAAACAAACACCGGGGTGACAACATTGCTTTCCCTCAGCAATTTATGTCAAATAAAACGATCACCGGGGTGACAACATTGCTTTCCTTCAGCAATTTATGTCAAATAGGCACGAAGTCACATCGTCGCCAAGGTTTATACAACAGACACTACGTCACATAGTCGCCAGGGTTTATACAATAGGCACTACGTCTCATAGTCGCCAGGGTTTATACAATAGGCATTACGTCTCATAGTCACCAAGGTTTATCTAAGAGGCACGAAGTCACATCGTCGCCAAGGTTTATCTAATAGGCACGAAGTCACATCGTCGCCAAGGTTTATCTAATAGGCACGAAGTCACATCGTCGCCAAGGTTTATCTAATATGCACGAAGTCACATCGTCGCCAAGGTTTATACAATAGACACTAAGTCCATAGCTGCCAACATACTAAATCCGTAGTTACCAACGTACATCTATACTGTACTAAATTCATAGCTACCAACGTACATCTATACTGTACTAAATTCATAGCTACCAACGTACATCTATACTGTACTTCTATCCCTCATACTTTATCTACACATGTTTTACCCAACATATTTGAAGATAAAATATATATACATTTTAAATCATTTTAAACATGTATAAAACATTCATTCAACTACCATCTCAAATAAACAAACAATGTATATACACATATCATGTATTTTATATAAAATACTTCATATCTATGTGTAAGATGAAAGTGACTACACACTCACCTGATTTAATGAAAATCGGGCAGCAATTCGTTTCCTAAAACGATCGTTTCTAATAAAACCGGAAGTTTTATTGAGAAACCGGGCTCTGCGAAGGGTCGGGCTTCGAAACCGAAAAGATAAATTTTCCGGGCTTCACGGGCACTTCGTGGCGTATTCCGCGGGTTATAATCGATACCGGGGCTTCAGGGGATGATAAGATGTAGAAAATATGAAGAAAGGGGCTAAATATGGCAAAATTCCAAATCTAACCGGGAAGGCTCGCATACCCCTTCTATTTATAGGGGTCCGAAGTCGGTTCTGGTGGTGGGGTCCGCAGGCGAGGGTGCGCAGGTGGCTGCACGTGCGTAGGGGCTGCTGGCAGCTCCTGATTGGACCGAGCCTTCGGTGCGAGGGGGTGAGACACGGGTCGGACAGCTGGCCTCGGATGACTTAGCAGCATCGGACACGCGCCATGCTTCGGTTGGGCCTCCCTTCGGTCGTATCACAATCCGACACGCGGCTACTGTTCATGCGAGGGAAGGCGACACGTGGATCGCATGACTCACCAATTTCGGACACGTGGCACTCTTTCAGCGAAGGTGACGTGGCCGAAGCCACCTATGCGAAATTTCTCGGTTTTCGCGCCAAAACTTCTAAAATCCACAACTTTCGCATACGAGCTCCGTTTTTGACGTTCTTTATATGCACGCGTAGGTAAAATTATGCTCTACAACTTTCGTTTATACTTCGTTGGCTAACTTTGACTTTAATTTTTATATTATTATTTTTAACAGACCGGGACAAGAAATCCGTTAAAAATTCATAACTTCTTCATCCGACGTCCGTTTTTGTCAGACTTTTTACCGTTGTGCTACTATTTACGAGACCTTAGATTCTCGTTTAGATTGTGTCGGCTAAAAATCACTCGATCTAAAATTCGAGTTTTTAGCTGTCTACTGCTAAGTTGAAACTTCGAAAAATCATAACTTCCTCATACGAAGTCAGATTTGGGCGTTCTTTTTATCGAACTTCTCGGTTTAGAGAATACTACGAGTTTCGTTTAGATCACTAAGGCTAAAAAGTAGTTTATCAAAAACTCACTTTTTACGACATTCGGCACCGTGCCGGTTTGTCGTGAAACTTCGACAGGTCATAACTTCTTCGTTATAACTCGGATTTTAGCATTCTTTATATATCCAGAAACCTTGAGACATATAATACAACTTGGTTAAGATTAATCCTTCTAAATAATCTTCCATCAAAAAGTCATTTTTGATGCTTATCGTCTCTAAATTGACTAGCCCGTCTACGGGCGTTACATTTGCTTATGTTCGTTTAACATGTTCTCGAACATGAACGATATAATTTGTCAAATGAACGAACATGAACAATAAACTTGTTCGTTTATCTATTCGTGTTCATTCGTTTGTTCGGCTAACTTAAACAAATGAACATAAGCAACACTCGTTTGTATTCGTTCGGTTTATTTACAACCCTAATTCCAATCACTTATTTAAGATGGTTTGTATCAATTTTAACTAGATACCAACCTTGTTCCGTATTATCATTTTGATACATATACCATTTGGCTAATGATATTACCCAATCATGTTGGTTGCTAAAGACCATTTACAAATTTGGGTGCTATACCTTCAGCAAACCTATTTTCATAAAGGAAACATACTTTCCAATATGTACGCTTCTCACATGTTTGTTCTATTAGACCTTATTAATACTTATTATTTTATAATTAATAAATGCCATTTCATTATCCCACAATCATATTTTGAAATATCAAAGTACTTTGTAATTCCTTCCTAAAATGGTTAATTGTTATATGTACTAACCGTATCTATTATAAGTTTGTCCATATTTATTATATGTACTAACCATATCTATTAAAAGTTTGTCCATATTTAATCAACTTATGAACAATATTAACAAACCCTATTATATAATCATATTTTCAAGATTTTAGGTCTAGTAGTTAGTTAGAACTTGTATGTATTAGTTATTTGTCAACATATTTAACACTTATCATAAGACATGCATTAAAATACAACTTTGCTAGGTTCTCTCCAAATCACCATAAAACATAGTTAGTTTATACCTTCAAATATGAAAGGAATAAGAGGATTTCATGGCGATCAAACTTAAAAGAGATTTGAGTTTATACCTTGTGTTGGCCACACAATATACTTCATGATATGCATGTTGTGACTCATGACCAAAATTAAAAGGTTAGTTTTTAGCATATAATTTTTATTTGGACAACTTATTTTCACTTATAGCATTAAACTATCAAATTAATACTTTTCATGCTTAGTGTACAACATTTGTATGCCTAAACCATTATAGGAACATTATATGTAACATACTTTATTTTTGATAAAATTTTAAAAATTTCAATATTAAATAAATAAAAGGAGTTAATATTATTAAATTAATAATATTTGATATATTAAAGAAAATATATGAAAGTTGGAAGTTTATTTGACTTTTAATAAAACTTTTGGGATTAGGGACGAGAAGTGTCAAAACAACCAAACTAGTCATAACTAGCTTTAACATAGTCAAGGACTTAAATATTAGAGAATGAATGGAGTAGGGGAAAAGTTTAAACTATGAGAATTATTTAAGTCTTGACATATGGGGTATATTATTAGAAAGGGAAAACTATAAGGGTTTATTTTGCCAAGTGGTTATAGATTAAGAGTAACTAGATATTGTCCCTCACATTTGGACATACATCAGTATTTTAGAGATGTGAGAGTTCTCCTATGGCTATTTGAGAGAGAAAGGGAGAGGTTGAAGGAGATCGAAGCTAGTGAAGCCATATTGAAGTTGTAGAAGTTCTATAAGGTATACCTCTTCACATTTTCTCTTCAAATTCGATATAGGGTTTTGTAATCGTCAAATATGATATTTTAAACTCAATTTATGATTTGTATATGTTTTGATGATTAAAATTTATATTAGAACATAAAACAATCACTATCTCACCCGATTGATCTTACCTTAAATGGAGAATATGGGTTTAAAACCTTACCTTGATGGATAAATGATACTTTCACCGGTGAAACTTGTATATTAGTTTATTTTATGATTATGAGATCAAATACATATGATCTAAGTTAGTTAATGAAGTCGATTGGTCGGTGAGTAAATTATAGTTATGATTCCATGATTCCTAATGATATTATGGAATTGATGATTTCAATGACCATTCACCGTTGGAATGGAATGTTGGAATGGAATGTTGAGGTTTTTAAGGCAAGCTAATCTCAAAATGATTGGAAATTTTTTAACAAAATAATATATATATATATATATATATATATATATATATATATATATATATAAAACAGAAAATATCAAGCAATAAGAACAAGAACTGAACAAAAAATGAACATAATTTTTCAAAAACCAATTTTGATTAAGAGATCTCTCACAAAAAGAGAATGCACAAAGCGCTAATTATATCGATACCTAGTGTAACTTATATACTACATAAAAGACTTTTCTAGAGTCAAATCCCTACATATAAGGGATTTGAATACAATGATAACTACCATATATAAAAGATATATATTATACAAAAGATTCTATCACTAAGATAACATATCAGTAACTTGTAACAAAAGTAAAGTCACGCTGCAGCGAGAAGCTTCTCCGCGGCTGATGGCACTGATGAATGAGCAAGCGTGACATAGATTTGACTCATCAGATTATAAGGTTTGACCTTACAATCTACCCTAATCTGATGATGTCAAAACCTATTCCAGTAGAAGGTCTTCAACACAGATCTTATCAGCATCGAAAAAATCTCTAGCTTGATCCACATGAAATCATCACAAGCCAGTTCATGTCTTCTTTTGTCAATCTCATAAGAAATGATCCAAGGATAACAATCAACTTGAGGTTTGTCTTTACACTCCAGCCTTAGATGAAAAATATGCTCAGTGGGAGCCTTTAAAAGATCAATAGAACATTGAAAGCACATACGATCATGATCATTAATATAAAATAATCCATGTATAGGTTCTCTAATGAAAAGATGTTGAACACACACAACATCTGCTGGAAGATTGTTGTTGATGTAGACAGTCCCATAAGGAAGTAAGAACTTTGAGTGCTGGGACCTTCTTCCAGATCTAGCAGAGAATGGAGAAACAAGCATAGAGGATGCAACAAGAAGAGGAACCAAATTTAGATTTATGACTTTGTTAATCATTAAGATGATGGCAAGATTTAATTCTTGTGCATGAATACCCTTATGGTTTTTGACAATCCATTGAATTTATAACCATTTTGAGTATCCATATTTAACAAGCTCTGATACCAAAATTCTTTCAGGGTATTCACCTCGATCATCCTTTCTAGTTAAGTGTAAAGTAAGAATCTTCTCCCCTTTTGGCTTAGTACACCTAACCTTCAAAATAGGATTAAGAGAGACTCTTCTTGAGAAGACATCATCGCAAGTGGACCGATCAGTTTTGGGTAGAATTTCTTCAACCCTCTTCTTCTTGTCAACCCTATCATTAAAATTTTTAATAACAACCATGTGTTCAGCTAATGTGCTTTCATCGGAAGAAACTTTTGGAGCAGTTTTGGAGGAACCACGCCTAAAAATGATATTGTTGCGAGTAGCTGCATTGTGTTCAACAATAAGGGTTCTATACTCTTCTTTAGATAAACCCCCCTTAATAATACTTCAAAATGCTTTATACACTTGGGAACTTTCTTGCGCTTTGTAGAGACAACATTAGAAGCAGAGGGTGAGGTGTAACGTCCCAAAATTTCCGAGTCAAAATTTCATTTTAAATAATTTAAAACCCTTCATTCATTATCCCAAAAGACAATCATAATAAAAGTATTCTCAAAACATCAGAGTAAAATAATAAATAGTCAATTCAAAAGAAATCTCTAGGGGATGCAGTGCGATCAAGCCAGACCCTTCCATTTGAAACAGGAGTACCTGAAACCATAACCATAAAACTGTAAGCAAAAGCTTAGCGAGTTCCCCAAAATACCAGATACCATACATACATAACAGTTAAAACATAATTGAGTATGTTATACCCCCTTCGGTCTCTTTCAATCGATACTGGGTCTATTTTACCCCCTTCGGTCTCTTTCAACCGGTACTGGATCTATTTCACCCCATTCGGTCTCTTTCAACCGGTATCGGGTCTATTTCACCCCTACAGCTAAGCATACAATCGTACCAGCAAGATTCACAAAGACAACAAGCACATATAAAGCATAACAGTAAGTGTCACAAAGACAACTATCATCCTACACATATAATCCAGTGGGCCGACATTGGTGCCTTCGACCCATGAGTACAGTGAAGGAACTCACCTCTAACTAGAGATATCTAATGCATACACGCTCTGCTGCTACCGACTCCTCACACTGAACATATCCAAAAATCATCCCTAATCAATAATTAGGGTAATAACCCATATGTAACAACGTAAATTTCCAAAACAATTTTTCATTTTTAAATCATACTTTTAATCATAAAATAGTGTCAAAACATAATGTATCCAATGTCATCTCAAATAACAGCTCCCAAGATCTCAATGTAAATAAAACTCCATGTGTGTGTACGGTCATGCTGACGCCTTCCCGCGATCCTCACTGGTACCTGAAACACATAACACACAACACGGTAAGCATAAATGCTTAGTGAGTTCCCCAAAATACCACATACAACACATACGCCACTCGAGGCTGCAGTATGACCCTCCGGTCGATGTGTCTCAGTGGGACCCTCCAGTCCCGTATCTCGTTGGACCCTCTGGTCCGGTCATAGCTCGTTGGACCCTTCGGTCCGGTCTGTATCGTTGGACCCTTCGGTCCGGTCTATATCGTTGGACCCTCCGGTCCGGTCTATACAACACATAGCATGCATAAATCACATAACACAAAATCTCATACATACACATAGCACACAAGACCCTCCGGTCTACACATAGATACCACTCTAGGTAATGTATAGTGAGAAGACTCACCTCGGGTAACTCGGATAATCTCGCACACGGATATACTGGTCTAGCCCCCGCCTAATCACATAAACAATATCCTCAAATAAATCGTGGCTCTCAAAGGCTAGATTAAATCTCTTTCTACAATCCCACAGAAGGGTAAAAGACCATTTCACCCATTCCTGACCCAAAAGTCCAAATGTTGACCAAAACCCTAAAAGTCAACAAAAGTCAACCCTCCGGGTTATGCTGCGCGTACCAAATCTGTACGCTGGGCGTACCCGGCGACTTCACAGAATCGGGGAACGCGACCCCCTACGCCGCGCGTACTGGGATTACGCCCCGCGTAACTCCCAGTTTCATACTCCTTTTGATTTTGGGTCTTAAATGGTTAAGACCTATACTCAAACTTCAGATCTGACTTCTCTAAGGCCACTTAATCCATAAAGTCGAGACCTTTAAGCCTTTGCATGGCTGTAAAGGTCACCAATCACCCTAAACACCTTTCCTCTTTCCACATTAAGCCAATATCTCATGCATGACTCAATATTCACGTCCAAGATTGGATTTTTATGAACATACAACTCATATTACCCTGAAATATGGCAGATCTAGGCCAATGGAGACCATTTGCTCATAAAGTCTCCACCTTGGGACCAAAAACCCTAAAAATTGGTCCATAAAGCATAAATCAAAAATGACAAGGAAAGCTTTGAGCTTTTTACCTCTAAAAGAAGCTCCAACCTCTAAAAAACTCGGATCTACTCTTTTTCCACCAACTTCTAGCTTCTAATATGGCCTCCTCTTCTCCTTCACCACCTTGAAATGGCACTTTCAAGCTTAAGAACACACACACAAGCTTATGACGGGTTTTTGCTCTCTTAGGGTTTACTCACTGAAGTATGGTGGCTGGGGATAAGGCATTAACATTCCTTTTTATAGTGTACAAGCCTCAAATTAGGGTTTGCATCTGGGCCCGCTACGCCCAACGTAACCCTGGGTACGCCCAGCGTACCTAGGCGAGTCCGCGTCCAAATTAAGCGCATGAGTACGCGCAGCGTACTCTTCAGTTCGCCCAGCGTACTCATTTGCCTTAATATTTCCTTTAAGGGATAATCTTGACAACTTGGAAAAGAAGAAGGGTTTAAGAGACGCACCTGAATTCCGGGATGTTACAATTCTCCCCCACTAGAACCAAAGTTCTCCCTCGAAGTCTCATGCCGCAAACAACTCCGGATGCTGCTCCCGCATCTCTGACTCCGACTCCCAAGTCAGCTCGGACCCTCTCCGATGCTGCCACTGGACCTGAACCAGAGGCACCTCCTTGTTCCTCAGAACCTTGATCTTCCGATCCAAGATCGTGATCGTCTCTCAACATAATTCAGGCTCGCATCCACATGAATATACTCCAGCGGCACCATCGCCGACTCGTCGACTATACACTTCCTCAATTGAGAGACGTGGAAGGTATCATGTATCTGGCTCAACTCCGCAGGCAGCTCCAAACGGTATGCTACCCTGCCCACCCTGGCGGTCACCCTGAAAGGACCAATGTACCAGGGTCCCAGCTTGCCCCTCTTCCAGAAACGGATCACTCCTTTCCAAGGAGATACCTTCAGGAGTACGAAGTCTCCTACCTGGAACTCGAGCTCGGACCGTCGCCTATCCGCATAACTCGTCTGGCGACTCTGGGCTGTCAGCAACCTCTGTTGGACCTGTTGTATCTGCTCTGTCGTCCGAAGCACTATCTCAGTGCTGCCCATCACTCGCTGTCCTACCTCTCCCAGCAGATGGGAGTCTGACACCTCCTCCCATACAATAACTCGAAGGGAGGCATACTAATACTCGAGTGGTGGCTGTTGTTATAGGAAAACTCAGCCAGCGGCAAATACGTGTCCCAACTTCCTCCGAAGTCCAACATACATGCTCGAAGCATGTACTCGAGCGTCTGAATCGTCCGCTCACTCTGTCCGTCCGTCTGTGGGTGGTAAGCGGTACTGAAATGCAGCCTCGTGCCCAAATCCTCATGGAACTTCTTCCAGAACCTGGAAGTGAAACGTACATCTCGACCTGACACAATCGAGATCGGTACTCCATGCCGCGATACCACGTCCCTCACATACAACTCTGCCAGCTTCTCTGCAGAAGAGCTCTCACTGATAGCAAGGAAGTGAGCGCTCTTCGTCAGCCGGTCGGCAATCACCCAAATTGCATCGACACCGCTCGCGGTCCTTGGCAATTTGGTGATAAAATCCATGGAAATCTGTTCCCACTTCCACTGTAGAACCTCAATTGGCTGCAACTTGCCATGCGGACGCTGGTACTCAGCCTTAACCCTGCGACAGGTCAAGCACCTCTCAACAAACCACACAACATCCATCTTCATACAGGGCCACCAATAGTCTCTCTTCAGGTCCAAATACATCTTAGTGGCCCCGGGATGGGTCGAGAACCTCGACCTGTGCGCCTCCTCCATCAGAATGGTACGTGCCCTGCCCGCAAACGGCACCCAAATCCGACCCTGAAAGGTCATAAGCCCACGGCTATCGGTAACGAACTCAGATACCTGCCCGATCACCCGCTCTCTCTTACGGTTCTCTGGTCTCACGGCCTCTGCCTGGGCCTCCCGAATGGTGTCCAACACCGGAGTCATCACCGTCAACCGCATACAAATGTCTCGAATCAGGGCACTCTCCGTCCTATGACTCAGGGTATCAGCTACAACATTAGCTTTGCCCGGGTGGTACAGGATCTCGCAATCGTAATCCTTTACCACATCCAACCATCTCCTCTGGCGCATATTCAGGTTGGGCTGATCCATCAAATACTTCAAGCTCTTGTGGTCCGTGTATATGGTACACCGAACCCCATACAGATAGTGACGCCAGATTTTGAGGGCGAACACCACTGCCCCCAACTCCAGATCATGGGTGGGATACCTCGTCTCATGAGGCTTCAGCTGCCTCGATGCATACGCTATCACATGCCCTCTCTGCATAAGTACTGCACCCAACCCTGATATCGATGCGTCACAATACACCACAAAATCCTCCATCCCTTCCGGGAGGGCTAACACCGGGGCCTCGCATAATCTCTGACGAAGTGTCTCAAACGAGGTCTGCTACTCTGGGCCCCACGAAAAAGCGACACCCTTCCGGGTTAACCGGGTGAGAGGCACGACAATCTTGGAGAAATCCATGATAAATCTCCGATAGTAGCCGGCCAACCCCAGAAAACTCCTAATCTCGGAGGGGGATCTCGACACCTCCCATCTCATAACTGCCTCGATCTTGGCCGGGTCGACCAGTATCCCATTCTGGGTGACGAGATGCCCCAAGAACTGGACCTCTCGCAACCAGAAATCGCACTTGGAGAATTTGGCGTAAAGCCTCTCCGACCTCAAAACTCCGAGAATCTCTCTCAAATGCTCCTCATGCTGCTCTTTGGATCTCGAATACACCAAAATATCGTCGATGAACACGATCACCGATCGATCCAACATTGGCCTGCATACCCGGTTCATGAGATCCATGAACGCTGCCGGTGCGTTGGTGAGCCCAAAGGGCATCACCACGAACTTGTAATGCCCATAACGAGTCCTGAACGCCGTCTTCTGGATATCCTCAGCACGTACCCTCATCTGATGATATCCAGACCTCAAGTCAATCTTGGAGAACCAAGACGCTCCCTACAACTGATCGAACAGATCGTCGATCCTCAGTAAGGGGTAACGGTTCTTGACCGTCAACTTGTTCAACTCCCGGTAATCAATGCACATCCGGTGTGAACCATCCTTCTTCTTGACAAAAAGGATCGGCGCTCCGCATGACGAGCTACTCGGTCGAATAAACCCCTTTCCCAGCAGCTCCTGAAGCTGCGAGGATAACTCCTGCATCTCTGGCGGCGCAAGGCGATAGGGTGCCTTGGCAATCGGCGCTGCTCCCGGAATTAAATCGATGCGAAACTCCACCTGCCTCTCGGGAGGCACACCCGACAACTCCTCGGGAAAAACATCCAGGAACTCTCGCACTATTGGCACATCGTCAACAGAACTAAGCCTCTCGGCTGCTACTCGTGTGTCCATCACGTAGGCCACAAACCCCCTACAGCCCTGCTGTAGACTCTGCCTCGCTCTAGCAGCCGAACAGAATGCTGACCATGAACGGGTACCCTCGCCGTACACCGTAAGAACTCCCCCACTAGGGTCTCGTATCGTCACCAACTATCGCTCGCAGTCTATAACAGCCCCAAAATGGCTCAACCAATCCATGCCCACTATGACACACACATCCCCCATCGCAATCGGGACCAGATCTATCGGGAACTCAACACCGAAGATCTCGAGTACACAACCTCGAATCACATCCGTAGCATACACCGCTCGTTCGTCAGCTATGGAAACCCGTAGTGGTCGACTCAACGCCTCCCGCTGGATACTGATGTGCTGACTAAACGCTAAAGACACAAATGACCGACTCGCACCCGAGTCAAATAACACCAAAGCAGGTACAGAACTCACAAGAAAAGTACCTACGCATATCATAATATAAGCACAAGATCTCATAAATCAGCATAAATAAATGAAAGAATACATACCGGCCACGGCATCGAGCGCTGCGCGGAACTCCTCCGCTGTCAACTGGAAGGCTCTCCCGCGAGCCTTTGGTGCCTCGGCCTTCGCTGGCCGGATCTCAGTAGATCGAGCAGTAGGTGCAGAACCCTGCGCTGATCCCTGCAGTAGCTGTGGGCACTCGGCCTTCCGATGGCCGGTCTGGTTGCAATGAAAGCAAACCGTGAACCCCTTGGGGCAATCCTTCGCATAATGCCCCTCCTTTCCGCACTTGTAACACACCCCAGCTCTGCACACTTCCTCGTGGCTCTTGCCGCACTTCCCACAAGTGCGGCCCTTCGGACCCCCAGATCTCGAATCAGCGGGCTTTTCCCGCTTGGCTGCCGGCTGCGCCTGTGCCGGTCGCCTGTCCCTCCTCTGAGACTCGGCCTCCTCCCTGACCTGAGTCTCCAGCTCAATCTCTCTCTTCCGGGCATTTGCTTGGAGCTCGGCAAATGTACGGTATGACGAGTTCGCCACGAACTCACGGATATCCCTCCTCAGTATGCTCAAGTACCGGCTCATACGTGCCTGCTCAGTCGACACGTGCTCAGGGAAAAACAACGCCCTCTCATGAAACATCCTCGTAATCACCGTCACAGATTCAATTCCCTGCTTGAGGGACAAGAACTCCTGGGCTAGACATTCTCTCTCCACAGGGGGAACATACTCATCTCGAAACATCGTGGTGAACCTCTCCCAGGTCACCGCAGTAAGCTCCGCCGTAGTGAAGTCTGCCATCACAAACTTCCACCAGTCCTTCGCTCCCAAGCGAAGCTGGTTCAGCGCAAACCGAACTCTCAGATGCTCCGGACACGAGCAGGTGTAGAAGCATCCCTCGATATCTGAAATCCACCTCATCTCAACAATCGGGTCCTGCGTCCCATCAAACTCTGGTGGCTTCGTGTTGCTGAACTCTTGGTACAGCAACGAGTCACCCCCCTACGGCCTGGCAGCAGCGACGGTTGCGGTGGCCGCAGCAACAACAGCATCAGTAAGAGCAGCGTACCGCTCATCAAAAGTCTCGATCAACGTGGTCTTGATAGACCCGAACATCTCTGGTATCTCAGCTCGAATGGCCGCAACCACCTCCTCGTGAATCAACCCGCGGATCTCCTCATCACTGACTCTGCTGCCCTCGGGTGTATGGAGTGTCCCAACCATGATGTCTCTCTGAAATACAACACAAAATATCAGAGACCCGCTCGAGTATACTCACACTCGATGACTCAACCCTACTCGTTCCCTAGTACCCTAAGGATTCTTACTTGGACTGCGCACTGATCCGGTGTCTCCAGTAGTACGGGCCCTCTACTACCATCCACACCGCATCAGTATTCACCCCAAGTCCTCCTCCTTGGATCCCAGATCACAAGTACTCTACATCACGCTAGAATAGACTACCCTTTGGTAGACCTCTCATCAGCTCCTCACTACTACCTACTCACTCTCATGCATCTCGTAGTAGCAGAAAACTTCCTAGGCTAAGGCATCACAAATAAGGCCACTCTAGTCCTAATATGAATACCTACCCTACTCTAGCATGCATAACATATCATAACATATCTCATAACACATAATGTAAGGGTATTTTGGGAAATCACCATTCGGGCGCTGGCTGATCGTACACACTGCTTCCTTCTGTGAAAAAACTTCCTTAAACCCTCAGTTTGAGTTCAGATACGCCCGAAGGTGCATCCGAATCCCTCAAACCAAGGCTCTGATACCAACTTGTAACAACGTAAATTTCCAAAACAATTTTTCATTTTTAAATCATACTTTTAATCATAAAACAGTGTCAAACATAATGTATCTAATGTCATCTCAAATAACAACTCCCAAGATCTCAATGTAAATAAAACTCCATGTGTGTGTACGGTCATGCCGGCGCCTTCCCGCGATCCTCACTGGTACCTGAAACACATAACACACAACACGGTAAGCATAAATGCTTAGTGAGTTCCCCAAAATACCACATACAACACATACGCCACTCGAGGCTACAGTACGACCCTCCGGTCGATGTGTCTCAGCGGGACCCTCCAGTCCCGTAGCTCGTTGGACCCTTTGGTCCGGTCATAGCTCGTTGGACCCTTCGGTCCGGTCTGTATCGTTGGACCCTTCGGTCCGGTCTATATCGTTGGACCCTCCGGTCCGGTCTATACAACACATAACATGCATATATCACATAACACAAAATCTCATACATACACATAGCACACAAGACCCTCCGGTCTACACATAGATACCACTCTAGGTAATGTATAGTGAGAAGACTCACCTCGGGTAACTCGGATAATCTCGCACACGGATATACTGGTCTAGCCCCCGCCTAATCACATAAACAATATCCTCAAATAAATCATGGCTCTCAAAGGCTAGATTAAATCTCTTTCTACAATCCCACAGAAGGGTAAAAGACCATTTCACCCCTCCCTGACCCAAAAGTCCAAATGTTGACCAAAACCCTAAAAGTCAACAAAAGTCAACCCTCCGGGTTATGCTGCGCGTACCAAATCTGTACGCTGGGCGTACCCGGCGACTTCACAGAATCGGGGAACGCGACCCCCTACGCCGCGCGTACTGGGATTACGCCCCGCGTAACTCCCAGTTTCATACTCCTTTTGATTTTGGGTCTTAAATGGTTAAGACATATACTCAAACTTCAGATCTGACTTCTCTAAGGCCACTTAATCCATAAAGTCGAGACCTTTAAGCCTTTGCATGGCTGTAAAGGTCACCAATCACCCTAAACACCTTTCCTCTTTCCACATTAAGCCAATATCTCATGCATGACTCAATATTCACGTCCAAGATTGGATTTTTATGAACATACAACTCATATTACCCTGAAATATGGCAGATCTAGGCCAATGGAGACCATTTGCTCATAAAGTCTCCACCTTGGGACCACAAACCCTAAAAATTGGTCCATGAAGCATAAATCAAAAATGACAAGGAAAGCTTTGAGCTTTTTACCTCTAAAAGAAGCTCCAACCTCTGAAAAACTCGGATCTACTCTTGTCCACCAACTTCTAGCTTCTAATATGGCCTCCTCTTCTCCTTCACCATCTTGAAATGGCACTTTCAAGCTTAAGAACACACACACAAGCTTATGACGGGTTTTTGCTCTCTTAGGGTTCACTCACTGAAGTATGGTGGCTGGGGATAAGGCCTTAACATTCCTTTTTATAGTGTATAAGCCTCAAATTAGGGTTTGCATCTGGGCTCGCTACGCCCAGCGTACCTAGGCGAGCCCGCGTCCAAATTAAGCGCATGAGTACGCGCATCGTACTCTTCAGTACGCGCAGCGTACTCATTTGCCTTAATATTTCCTTTAAGGGGTAATCTTGACAACTTGGAAAAGAAGAAGGGTTTAAGAGACGCACCTGAATTCCGGGATGTTACACCATATATCATCATACCAAGGGGTAAAAGACTATTTTACCCTTCCAATACTTGGCCCAACAAAGCAAGGCCCAAACCCAAAACAAACCAAAGCCCAAAAATGGCCCAAAAGACCATCTTGTGAGTACGCCCCGTGTACCACCCTGGTATGCCCAACGTACTACACTGAAGCACAATCTCAAGTCCAAACTTCTTAATGCCTTAAGACAACACATCTAACTTCCAGATATGATTCTTATGGGATGCCCTACGTCATAAAGTTCCCAACTTTAAGACTTTGCATGGCTTAATGGTGTCCAATCCAAAGCCCTAAATCCATAACTTCCTCAAAAGGCTACTAACTAATGCATGGAAGGATTATACTCATCAATATCTAATTTTTATGCTACAAGAACCTCAGATCTAACAAAAAATGACACCCTTAAGCTCTAGAGTAGCTTATACCCACAAGAACCAAAACAATGGAACCAAAACATGGAAAATTAACCCAACACTAGATCTTCAAAAAGAACCATCAAAATTGAAGCTTTATACCTCCAGAAGAAAGATCAAGATGAACAAGGTTTGGATCTACAAGCTCCAATGCAACCAACACTTCTCCAATAAGCTCATTATTCTCCAAGATGCACCAAGAACACTCCAAAGCTCTCCCAAACTCAAGGATCTCACATATGGGGCTAAGGTTTCGAATTTAGGGTTAGAGGGTATGGAGGCTGAAGGTAATAAAGGTTTGGAATAAGTTAAGGTCTTTAAATAGGGTCCAAGACCCACATATTAGGGATTGAGTCTGTATTATGTACGCCCAACATACCGGGTTTAACCTACGCGATCCACCATGCCTAGTACACCCAACGTACACCCTATACGCCCAATGTACTAGCCTCAAGCCAAAAACCTTCCTAACTTCTGACGGTCATAACTTCCGCGTCTCAAATCCGTTTTCGATGTTCTTTATATGCACAGAAAGGTATTGACAAGCCCCACAACCCTATATAAATAATTTTGACTTAAAACACATTGACATAAAATCCTTAATTCATAAAAGAAGTCTCAAACACCACTTTTCCCATTTTACCCTTCGACTCCAATACACAAACCAAGGCTTCAATCGCTTATCCAACATTATCTTCATCCAATAAGGTCTAAACCACATTCCTTAAAGCCCAAGACATTTACTTGATCCATTTATTGTCCACAATCACGGAATAAGAAACTACTCGAAACATGATGTTACAACTCTCCCCCACTTAAACTGGATTTCGTCCTCGAAATCCGTCTTGGTTAGGATCTCTGAAAACAATGCTAACACAATCCATAAGCTTCCTCTGACCACTTTGAAATCCATGCAACTTATAAATCAAACTCGAGATACCACTCGGAAACCTATAGCTACCAACGAACAACCCAAAAACTTGAAAATCAACCGCAACAACTATCTTTCTCTCTCTAACTAAAGACCTAACTTCCAATGAGAACCACTCAAACCAAAGACTCTAAAACCCACAAATACAAACTAATTCCATCAATATACTTCCCAGAACCGAGAACCCATTAGTCTAAACTTCTGGAACCATACTCTAAGTCTGATGATCATCGATTCGTTGTACCTACCCCTAGTTCCCTGACTAGGAATACCACCGAAAAATGCAGCTGTTGGATTTTAAGCATAACATCATTCCTATGGTGTACATGCAACCCTAATTACATTGATCTAGGTTTTTCTAATTTGAACATACAACATTGAATACCAAAGCAACAAACCCTAAAACTACCATACCAAATCCGAAAATCATATATGATTAGGGTTTAGATCTTACCTCTCTTGTTATGTAGTAATAACAAGATTAATCCTTCTTGATCTTGACTTCTGAAAGCCTAGTGACCCAAGTGTTGCACCTCTAATGGAGTCACAAACACTCTATGCAAAGGATGATGTAGAAGAGAGGAGGATTTCGACCACTCTAGGGTTTCTTCAAGCCTTTGATGAAAATCCCTTGTAATGGGGTCTATTTATACTTGTGGCTGCTAGGGTTTTAGGTGGAAACCCTAATGTGACTGCTTAGGCCTTAAGTAGCCCATGGACCTCTTCTAGAATAGCCCTTGGAAAAATTCCTTATGGGCTTCCCATAGAATCCGTCCAACCTTTTTCCAAGGTAATCCATAAGCCCAATTGCAACTATTAAATAATTACAATATCAGTCCCCTTTATTTAATCAGTCTCTTTTGATCACCAAATTAATTTCCAATAAATACTAATTAAATAATTAATAATATGATTTTCAAATAATATATTAATCTTGTAATATATTAATAAAACCATTTTGGGTATGAATTTATTATTCATATAATAAATTCTACTCTCTCTCGTCTCGTCATCCTATCAAGTCGTATGAGTGAAGGAAACCCAAATGGACCATGCTCATAATCAGGTCAAGTACATACGAAAACAGTTATAGGCTTAGACACCTAATCCAATAGAAAGAAATACTTAAAACATGCAGATCGTGAATTTCAAATAATCTAAACCCAAAAGTTGTGTCCACAAACCCGCTTGACTTCTTGAGAAGTCATCACTAACCCACTGCTCCCATGAGCATAAAGATGGCCAATTCAAGAATATAGAATTTCATCCAAGTCCCTCATTAATTCAGTTGTACATCCATTAAAATAATCACTCAAGAAAATTACAACGAAATTCATGACTCGCGATTTCATAACAGATATCCAACATCAGTAACGAAACTCCTAATGAATAACCCGAAAGCAAATAGGGTTCATAATGCAAACATTCAGTAAAGGACTTCTGATGCACAATTTATACTCCCAAGAACCTTTTACAGTCCACACGATCCAAACCAACTGGTCACTGAGTCTCCCGACTTCCATCAATGCACTAACAACCAAACATACCAACAAGACTAACGATATGAGACCTAAGAGTCTCAATCAAATGATACAACCATTGGTCCACGATACACCATGGCAACCTCTAGCCACTAGAATAATAAGCTCATGGTACTATGCCGATCTCACCGCTATTCCATCACTCACTGAAGACTCACGACCCACACCACAGGGGCCTAGAGATACTTAACCGCCAATTCACCGACTTCTAGGAACCCAATCAACACCCCCCTCAACGCTAACTGGACAAAACACATGCCATACCCTTTTATCACACACAATTCCTTTCACAGTACATGCTGTTACCAATGCAAAATCAGACAAAAACATGGTTGCACACAAACAGAGAATGAGATAGGCGGTCGTACTCTAGTTCCAATTCAAAAGCTATAAACCAATAATAACTATGCCAATAATCCGAATCAAGTGCTCTCATGCCATCACACTCAGTCCACATACACTACCTTGTGACCATAATCGAGGCACCACCACAATGTACACCCCAAGGGGAGACACATAACCAACCTTGGATCTATTGCATTCCTTCTTCCTCACAACCTTACCCAAAGGATGAGATACCAACAAATCTAACGAAATGACGATCCTCAATTGTTAGCAGACATATCCTCATGAACGACCGATACAAGATCCTACTCCTCGAATGAAACTGAACATATTCCATCTTTACGTAACTAGCTCGATAAAACTTCCAAAGTTATCAGAAACATTGCTAAAAACCTGGCCGGATCAATCCAAATACCAACCCTTTCGATGCGACATGCCAGAATTGGATTATGCCAAAATCGTGCATGCTATAAAAAATAATTCTACAACCAACGATTGAGGGTACCCATACCCAGAAACCAAAATTTACACTGTACAGATTTGACGATACACGAATTGACCAACGATTGAGAATGTATTAACAATTAATCCCAATGGTCGAATACACTATTGAACCAAAACCCATGCAGACTAAACACACCAAACTTCGAGGTTAACTTACCGATCAACAACTGCCCATACTAAACTATAGATAGCAATCTATACAACAAGCTGACAAATCCCTAAACAACCGATACTCAACCTGAGCGACCCAAACACCTATTGATCTATTCACCGGCATCCCGAAGGAACCACTGGATACAACAAACTCCTTGTCCAAAAACTTCATGCCACAAAGACAACTCATGCATTTATGAGCACATACATCCGATGGCAATCTGCTCTGCACCCCCGACTTGACCACATCTTGAGCCAAAGCCTCGCATACCCAAAACCGCAAATTCATGTGACCCATTATTCCGAAACCATAAGCTCGAACAGATCGATGATCCTCTAAGCAGAATACCTAGTTCTCCCCTACTTAGGGTTCAGATTACCACCAACTGGCGTAGCAAACAAACTATATCTTAACCGGCTCAACCAGGTACAAACCATCGCTGACTTTTGGGATGTGTAACATAACACAAGATGATCCTCCAGATAAAGACCAAGCAAACTCAAAGAGATTCTGAATATCAGATGGAGACCTCGGAAGCTTCCAATCATAACCGCCTCTAACATTAAGAATCCAATGCAGATTCACAAGCAATAATTTTGAAAGTCCATTCATAGAACTGATTCTTTATCTATAAACAAATAGACTACCAGTCTATTACACACCTTGCCTATAAATCTCCATCAAACAATTTATCGCGAGCATAGGAAGCATCATTCTCTTATTCAGGATACATCAGAGACAACAAAAGTTGTAGATACCAATTCACCTCCTTGATCACCTGAAACAATCAACTAGCACCTGACCTAAATAAATTCAAATAAAAAAAACCATTGATCTCATCTCAAGGCAACCATACCACAAGAATCCTCTTGTGTATGACCACACTACCATATTTTCTGCCAAAATCTATGACTATCTAACCCTATGCTGGGTCTACATCCCAACTTTGAAAATCCCATGTCCACTCTCTATTTTCCTCCGAACACGAAAAGTTGGGAGAACATAATCCCCATCGTGGATAGTGACAATGTAACATCCCATTCCATATACCAATTACTTAGCCTCTGGCTGTAATCCTCAAGATGATCATCACAATATCTTCCTTTTTGAGTACCGAGACTCAATTGGCACTACCTCGAGCAAGGCCCTTGAGACCTTAAAATCTACTAAATTATCCAAGTCTGCATAATTCAAAACAAAACTAACATGGCCACTAAGGCCCAAGAAATCACCATGCATTTCCGTATCCTTCTTGGATTAGGTGTCTAAGCCCATAACTATAATTGGTATAAACTTGAATTGATAGTAGCACAATCCTTTTGTGTTGCCCTCAAACCTAACACTTAGACAAGATGATTTTTGGAGAGAGAGGTTGATTTATTATTTGATTAATAAATTGAAATAAATAATTTATTAATATATTATTTGAATAATATGTTAATTAGAAATAGTAATATTTAATTAGTATTTAATCAGAAATTAATTGGAATTAATTTTGTGATTAAAAGAATTAATTAAAAGTGCAGGGACTAAAGTGAAATTGTTCAATAGTTGAGAAAAAGGCTCCATAACCTTCCACACATAGGGTGCACGATTTCTAGAGGCTTTAGGGTTTCTAGAATTATCCTTGGAGGATAATTAGGAAGCTGGATAATTATCAATTCTGGATAATATTATTATATTGGTTTTGGGCTTATTTAGGGTTTCCTTGCTTCACTATATAAAGGCTCCTAGGCCTTTGATTTTCGACACTCATTCTTCCCCAAGGGTTGGCCGAAATTTTGACCTCCTACCTCCTCTCTCCTTAATATCCTTCTTTCTTGTGTTGGGTGTGAACCACTAGAGGCACGACGCTTGTGGTGATTGCTTCCAAAAGATCAACAAAAGGATTCTTGGTTGTTTACTTCAACAATCAACTAGGTATGTATTCATACTTATGAATTCAGATTTTAATAGGAAAATTTTGTAGTTTGATAGTTCATAGTATGTTTCCTTTATATGAAAGACATAAATCCTTCTTAGGTTGCATGTGCCCTAATCATTTAATTGTTAAATGTTTTTCCGCTTAGAGCAATGTTTTGTAACCTACGTTTTCCATTAACCCTGAGCAACCATAATCGATCACCCAATAAACGAAAACACATTGTAATGAATCATGGTGTCGAACCATACATTCTACCATCAATCAGCTCGATAAAATCCCGAAAAGGTTTCTTTAATTCGAGCACAGATCATGTGCTTTCAATAGTATGGGCTCAATACTACCTTCCACAACTATTCGTTATTTCCTCAAGAATTGTTCCGGATCCTCTAAGTAACTACTCATGTCCATTATAATCTGATCCAATCACATATACATGCTCTCAAACAAATATGAATCGCTAAAAAGAGGACCAATTCCTCTAAGGCGCTTCCTAGACTCTCTTAGGATTTCCACCTCACCCAACCATCAGCTGCTGAAGAACCCCTATGAATATCAACTACTACCTCATGAATACAATTACATGTAACAAAAATTAAATAATCTTTCGAATACAATACCCAACCCTACAACGATTAGACTCAGGTGAGAGATGCGCAAAAAATCCAAATCAATCATTCTAGAATGTAACCCTTGCAGCATGTAACTTAACATATTCATTTAATAGTTAGCCCACATCAATATGGGTCCCATAAAGCAGAAAGAAAGTAGCATTCGGGCAGTAACATTCTATAGGCCACTAAATATAAAAGGGCATCCTCTAACTAACTTGCTTCTGCGATGCTAGGAACTTCTACCAACATTGATAATCTTCCTAGATTCTCCTTCTAGAATCTATCTTTCAAAAATGCTCACATAAATACATTCTAACATTCTTCCTAGGCTTTCCTAGGGTTCCCATTACACCACTCTCTGCCATCAGCTACAGAAGAGACTCCTTCTAATACCTTCTAACTACTTCACGAATACAATTACATGCCATATGCACTAGAAAGTTCTTCGACTACAAGGTCTCACACTACAACGGTTGGACTAAGACAAGAGCTGCACAATAGAGTTAAACCTAACCTTCTAAAATTATCTAATTGCCACAACATATAACCTTACGTATTTGCTTAATAGTTAGACAATATTATTGGAGGTCCCGAAAAGCACAAAGAAAGCAACATTCAAGCATCGAGTAATCAAAACCAGTGCCTCACTTAATCAGACCATTTTGTCAAACAATCTGAAATCCATACTAGCATGCAATTCCAAAAGCTCAATCAATAGGCATATAAAGGCATTTCTCCTAGCATTCTATCATGAAATTCCTGAGCAGATCCTTAGCCCTAATCTAGCATTCAACTCTCACATACTCATACCAAAACAATAAGCATATCACATGTGGGTATTTTGGGAAAACTTACTAGAGCTCGGCTGATTGCACGTATCATACCCCTTTTCTTTGAAAAACCTTTTTAGAAAATCATTTTCTTTTAAAATATTTTAGAAATCCTCAGTTGGAGTTCAGACACACCCGAGAGTATGCCAGAATCCTTCAAACCAAGGATCTGATAGCAACTTGTAACGTCCCAATATTTCCGAGTAAAACTTTCATTTTAAATAAGTCAAAACCCTTCATTCTTTATACCAAAAGACAATCATAATAAAAGTATTCTCAAAACATCAGAGTAAAATCGTAAATAGTCAATGCATAATAAATCTCCAGTGGATGCAGTGCGATCAAGCCAGACCATTCCCTTTGAAAACAGGAGAACCTGAAACCATAACCATAAAAATGTAAGCATAAAGCTTAGTGAGTTCCCCAAAATACCACATACCATACATATATACCAATTAAGACATAACTGGGTCTATTTCACCCCCTTCGGTCTCTTTCAATCAGTACTGGGTCTATTTCTCCCCCTTCGGTCTCTTTCAACTGGTACTGGGTCTATTTCACCTCCTTCGGTCTATTTTAACTGGTACTGGGTCTATTTCACCCCCTTAGGTCTCTTTCAACCGGTATCAGGTCTATTTCACGCCCTATAGCTAAGCATACACTCATACCAACAAGAGTTACAAAGACAAGAAGCACATACATGCATAACATTAAGTGTCATGAAGGCGACTATCATCCTACACATATACTCCAGTGGGATGACATTGGAGCCTTAGACCCATGAGTACACTGAAGGAACTACCTTCAAACAAGAGATAACCAATGCGCACACGCGTTGCTGCTACCGACTCCTCACACTGAACATATCCAAAAATCATTCCTAATCAATAATTAGGGTAATAACCCATAAACCAAGGCCCAACTGATATATCATCATATCAAGGGGTAAAAGACTATTTTACCTTTCCCATACTTGGCCCAACAAAGAAAGGCCGAAACCCAAAATGACCCAAAGCCCAAAAATGGCCCAAAAGCCCATCTAGTGAGTATGCCCCACGTACCACCCTAGTACGCCAGGCGTTCTACGGTGAAGCCCAATCTCAAGTCCAAACTTCTTAATGCCTTAAGACAAAGTGTCTAACTTCCAGATCTGATTCTTATGGGACGTCCAAAGTCATAAAGTTCTTGACCTTAAGAATTTTCATGGATTCATGGTGTCCAAACCAAAGCCCTAAATCCATAACTTCATCAAAAGGCCACTAACTCATGCATGGAAGGATTATACTCATCAAGATCCGATTTTTATGCTACAAGAACCTCAGAGCTAACAAGAAATGACACCCTTAAGCTCTGGAGTAGCTTATATTCAAAAGAACCAAAACCATGGGACCAAAACATGGAAAATTAACCCAAAACTAGATCTTCAAAAAGAACCATCAATATTGAAGGTTTATACTTCCATAAGAAAGATCAAGATGAACAAGGTCTGGATCTACAAGCTCCAATGCAACCAACACTTCTCCAGTGAGCTGCTTCTTCTCCAAGATGCACCAAAAACACTCCAAAGCACTCACAAACTCCAGGATCTCAACCACTTGGGTTGTGGTGACTTGGTAAGGCATGTGGAAGATATGGTGGATAACCTATTGACCCATGTTCAAATCCTGGCACTACTCAGCCCTTGTGGCCATGGAGGTTCGCCTGCAGTGACTCCAGGGCATGAGGCAAAGCCTCATGTTTGCAGCGGGGGATTAGTCGGTGCACGAAAGCTGGCCCGGAAACCCTCGTTAGGGAAGTTCCCTTTCCAAAAAAACTCCAGGATCTCACAAATGGGGCTAGGGTTTTGAATTTAGTGTTAGAAAGGATGGAGGCTGAAGGTAATACTGGTTTGGAATAAGTTAAGGTCTTTAAATAGGGCCCAAGACCTAGATAATAGGGTTTGAGTCTGGATTACGTACACCCACCATAGTCCTAGTACGCCCACTGTACCAGGTTCAACCTACGGGATCCACCATGCCTAGTACGCCCAACGTACTAGCCTAAACCCAAAAACCTTCCTAACTTATGACATTCATAACTTTCGCGTCTCAAATCCATTTTCGACGTTCTTTATATGCACGGAAAGGTAACGACGAGCCCCACAACCCTATCTTAATACGTTTGACTTAAAACACATAGAACTAAAATCCTTAATTCATAAAAGAAGTCTAAAACATCACTTTCCTATTTACCCTTTGACTCCAAGACACAAACCAAGGCTTCAATCGTTTATCCAACATTATCTTCATCCAATAAGGTCTAAACCCCATTCCTTAAAGCCGAAGGCCTTTACTTGATCCATTTATTGTCCATAATCATAGAATAAGAAACTTCTCGAAACAAGATGTTACAACTCTCCCCCACTTAAACTGGATTTCATCCTCGAAATCTGTGTTGGTTAGGATCTTTGAAAACAATGCCAACACATTCTATAAGCTTCCTATGACCACTTTGAAATCCGTGCATCTTATAAATAAAACTCAAGAGACCACTCAGAAACCCATAGATGCCAGCGAACAACCCACAAACTTGAAAATACTCAACCACAACAACTATCTTTCTTTTCATAAATGAAGACCCAAATTCTAGTGAGAACCACTCAAACCGGAGACTATTACAACCACAACCACAAACCAGTTCCATCAATATACTTCCTGGAACCGGGAACCCATCAGTCAAAACTTCAGGAACCATACTGTAAGTCTGATGATCATACATTCGTTGTACCTACCCCTAGTTCCCTGACTAGGAATACCACCAAATAATGTAGAAGAAATACTCAAAACATGCCGATCGTGAATTTCAACCAATCCAAAACCAAAAGTTGTGCCCAAAAACCTTACATATATGCTTGACTTTCTGACAAGTCATCACCAACCCATTGCTCCCATGAGCGTAAATATGGCCAATTCAAGAATCCCGCATGTCATCCAAGCCCCTCATTAGTTCATGTGTACATCCACCAAAAAAATAACTCGAGAAAATTACAACGAAATTCATGACTCGATATTTCAGAACAGATACCCAACACCGGTAACCAAACTCCTAATGAACAACCCGAAAGCAAAGAGGGTTCATAATGCAAACATTCAACAAAGGACTTATGATGCACAATTAATACTCCCAACAACCTTTTATAGCGCACACGATCCAAAGCAGCTGGTCACTAAATCTCCCGACTTCCAATAATGCACTAACACCCAAACATGCCAACAAGACTAATGATCCGAGACCTAAGAGTCTCAATCAAATGACTACCGGGTTCCACCCATATGAATCATACAGAAATTGGTCCACGATTCACCGTGGCACCCTCTAGCCACTAGAAGAATAAGCTCACAAGACTACGCCGATCTCGCCGCTATTCCGTTACTGTCCTGAAGACTCACGACCAACACCACATGGGCCTAGAGATACTTAACTGCCAATTCACCGACTTGTAGGAACCCAATCAATATCCCCGTCAACGCTAACCGAACACAACACATGCCATACTCTTTATCATACACATTCCTTTCACAATACATGTTGTCACCAATGCAAAATCAGACGAAAACATGGTCGCACATAACCAGAGAATGAGATAGGCGGTCGTACTCTCGTTCCAATTCAAAAGTTATAAACCAACAAGAACTATGCCAATAATCCGAATCAAGTGCTCTCATGCCATCACTCTCAGTCCACATACACTACCTTGTGACCATAATCAAGGTACTACCAAAATGTACGCCCTCAAGGGCAGACACATAACCAAACTTGGATCTATTGCATGCCTTATTCCTCACAACCTTACCCAAAGGATAAGGTACCAAAAAATCTAAAGAAATGATGATCCTCAATCGTTAGCAGAAACATCCTCATGAATCACCGATACAAGATCCTACCCCTCGAATGAAATTGAACAGATTCCATCTTTACATAACTAGCTCGATAAAACTTCCAAAGTTATCAGAAACACTGCTAAAACCCTATTCATATCAATCCAAATACCAACCTTGTCGAGGTGACATGCCAAAATTGGATTATGCCAAACTCGTGCCTGCTATAAAAAATAATTCTACAACCAACAATTGAGGGTACCCATACCCGGAAACCAAAATGTATATTATACAGATTTTACGATACAGGAAATGACCAAAGATCTAGAATGTATTAGCAATTAACCCCAATGGTCCAATACAGCACTGTACCAAAACCCATGCAGACTAAACACAACAAACTCTAAAGCCGACTTACCGATCAACAACTGCCCATCCTAAACTATAGATAATAATCTATACAATAAGCTAACGAATCCCTTAACAACCGATACTCAACCTGAGCGACCCAAACGCCTCTTGATCTATTCACCGGCATCCCGAAGGAACCACTGGCTACAACAAACTCCTTGTCCAACAACTTCCTGCCACGAAGACAACTCAAGCATTTTTGAGCACATACATCCGATGGCAACCTGCTCTGCACCCCCGACTTAACCACATCTCTAGCCAAAGTCTCACATACCCAAAACCGCAAATTCCTGTGACCCATTATTCTGAAACCATAAGCTCAAACAGATCGATGATCCTCCAAGCAGAATACCTAGTTCTCCCCTACTTAGGGTTCAGACTACCACCAACTGGTGTAGCAAACAATCCATATCTTAACCGACTCGACTAGGTACATACCAAATGACTCTTGGAATGTATAACATAAAGCAAGATGATCCTCCAGATAAAGACCAATAAAACTCAAAGAGATTCCAAATCTCAGATAGAAACCTCAGAAACTTCCAATCATAACCGCATCTAACATCAAGAATGTCATGTAGATGCGCAAGCAATAATTCTAAAAGTCCATTCATAGCACCAATTATCTATCTAGAAAAAATGGACTACCACACACCTCGCCTATAATCCCCAACAAATAATTCATCGCGATCATTACTCATAAATATAGGAAGCATCATCCTCTTAGTCAGGATACATTAGAGAATAAAAATTGTCGATCCCAATTCACCTCCTTAATCACCTGAAACAATCACTAGCACCTGACCTAACTAAATTAAAAGAAAATAGACCCTTGACCTCATCTCAAGGTAACCATACCACAATAATCCTCTTATGTATGCCCACACTGCCATACTTGCCGCTAAAATCCGTGACTATCTAACCCCATGCTGGGTCTACATCCCAACTCTGAAAATCCCATGTCTGCTCCCTCTCTTTCCTTCTAGCATGAAAATATGGGATAATATAATCCCCATCGTGGATAGTGACATCCCATTCCATCTGCCAATCACTCAGCCTCCAGCTGTAATCCTCGAGCCGATCATCACAATCGCTTGCTTTTTGAGTCTCGAGACTCAACTGGAACTACCCCGATTAAGGCCCTCGAGACCTTAAAATCAACTAAATTATCCAAGTCTGCATCATTTAAAACCAAACTAACATGACCAATAAGGCCCAAGCAATCACCATGCCCTTCCTTACCCTGAAGAACCATAATCGATAAACCGAATAAACGAAAACACATTGAAATGAATCATGGTGTCGAACCACACATTCTACCCTCAATCAGCTCCATAGAATCCCCAAAAGTTTTCGTCAATTCGAGCACGGATCCTGTGCTTTCAGTAGTATGGGCCCAATACTACCTTCCACACCTATCCGTTCTTTCCTGAAGAATCGTTCCGGATCCTCTAAGTAACTACTCATGTCCATTATCGTCCGATCCAATCACATATACCCACTCTCAAACGAATATGCATAGTTAAACAACACACCAATTCCTCTAAGGCGTTTCCTAGACTTTCCTAGGATCTCTACCTCAACCTGCCACCAACTGCTGAAGAACCCCTACTAATATCGGCTAACTACATCATGAATACAATTACATGCAACAAAACTTAAATAATCTTTTGAATAAAAGACCCAACCCTACAACGGTTAGACTCAGACGAGCGCTGCATGTAACTTAACATATTCATTTAATAGTTAGCCCACATCAATATGGATCCCATAAAGCACAAAGAAAGTAGCATTCATTCAGTAACATTCTATTAGTCACTAAACATAAAAGGTCATCCTCCAACTAAATTGCTTATGTGATGCTAGGAACTTCTACCAACATTGCTAATCTTCCTAGATTCTCCTTCTAGAATCTCTCTTTCGAAAATGCTCACACAAGGACATTCTAACCTTCTTCCTAGGCTTTCCTAGGGTTACCTTCACACCACTTTGCGCTATCAGCTGCAGAAGAGACTCCTTCTAATACCTTCTAACTATTTCATGAATACAATTACATGTCACATGCACTAGAAAATACTTTGACTGCAAGGTCTCACACTACAATGGTTGGACTCAGACAAGAGCTGCATAATAGAGTTAAACCTAACCTTATAAAATGATCTAATCCGCACAACATGTAACCTAACGTATTCGCTTAATAGTTAGCCGATATTATTGGAGGTCCCTAAAAGCACAAAGCAAGCAACATTTGAGCATCGAGTAATCTAAACCAGTGCCTCACTTAATCAAGACATTTTATCCAACAATCTGAAATCCATACTAGCATGTAGTGCAAAAGCTCAATCAATAGGTATATAAAGGCATCTCTCTTAGCATTCTATCATGAAAATCCTGAGCAAATCCTTAGCCCTAATCTAGCATGCAATTCTCACATAATCATACCAAAATAATAAGCTTATCACATGTATGGGTATTTTGGGAAAACTTACTCGAGCTCGGGTGATTGCACGCATCACACCTATTTTTTAGAAAACCTTTTTAGAAAATCATTTTCTTTTAAAAGATTTTAGAAATCTTCAGTTTGAGTTCAGACACACCCGAGAGTGTGCCGGAATCCCTTAAACCAAGGCTCTGATACCAACTTGTAACGTCCCAAAATTTCCGAGTAAAAATTTCATTTTAAATAAGTCAAAACCCTTCATTCATTATCCTAAAGGACAATCATAATAAAAGTATTCTCAAAACATTAAAGTAAAATCATAAATAGTCAATGTGGGATAAATCTCCAGGGGATACAATGCGATCAAGCCGGGCCCTTCCCTTTGAAGACAAGGTTACCTAAACCGTAACCATAAAATTGTAAGCACAAAGCTTAGTCAGTTCCCGCAAATACCACATACCATACATACATAACCGTTAAAACATAACTGGGTAAATTTCACCCTCTTCGGTCTCTTTCAACTGATATTGGGTCAATTTTATCCCCTTCGGTCTCTTTCAACTAGTACTGAGTCTATTTCATCCCCTTCGGTCTCTTTCAACCAGTACTGGGTCTATTTCATCCCCTTCAGTCTCTTTCAACCGGTATCAGGCTATTTCACCCCTTACAGCTAAGCATACAATCATACCAGCAAGAGTCACAAAGACAACAAGCACATACATGCATAACATTAAGTGTCACAAAGACAACTATCATCCTACACATATAATCCAGTGCGTTGGCATTGGTGCGTTCGACCCATGAGTATAGTGAAGGAACACACCTCAAACTAGAGACAACTAATACGCACACGCGCTGCTGCTACCGACTCCTCACACTGAATATATCCAAAAGTCATTCCTAATCAATAATTAGGGTAATAACCCATAAACCAAGGCCCATATCGTATATCATAATACGAAGGGGTAAAAGACTATTTTACCCTCCCATACTTGGCCCAACACAGCAACGCCCAAACCCAAAACGACCCAAAGCCCAAAAATGACCCAAACTCCCATCTGGTGAGTACGCCCTACGTACCATCCTAATATGCCAGGCGTACTACGATGAAGCCCAATCTCAAGTCCAAACTTCTTAATGGCTTAAGACAAAACGTCCAACTTCTACATCTAATTCTTATGGGACGTCCTAAGTCATAAAGTTCCTGACTTTACGACTTTGCATAGCTTAATGGTGTCCAATCCAAAGCCCTAAATCCATAATTTTATCAAAAGGTCACTATCTCTTATGTGAAATTATTATACTTATCTAGATCCGATTTTTATGCTACAGGAACCTCAGATCTAACGAGAAATGACACCCTTAAGCTCTAGAGTACCTTATACTCACAAAAACCAAAACCATGGGATCGAAACATGGGAAATTAACCCAAAACTAGATCTTCAAAAAGAACCATCAAGATTAAAGCTTTATACCTCCACAAGAAAGATCAAGATGAACAAGGTATGGATCTACAAGCTCCAATGCAACCAACATTTCTCCTATGATCTCCTTCTTCTCCAAGATGCACCAAGAACAATCCAAAGCACTTACAAACTCAATGATCTCACAAATAGGGCTAGGATTTTGGTTTAGGGTTAGAGAGGATGGAGGATGAAGGTAATAAGGGTTTAGAATAAGTTAAGGTCTTTAAATAGGGTCCAAGACCCAAAAATTAGGGTTTGGGTATGGCTTATTTATGCCCATCGTACTCCTGGTACGCCCAGCATACCAGGTTGAACCTCCACGATCCACCATGCCTATTATGCCCAACGTACTAGCCTAAACCCAAAAACGTTCCTAACTTCGGACGGTCATAACTTCCGCGTCTCAAATTCGTTTCACTGTTCTTTATATGCATGGAAAGGAATTGACAAGCCCCACAACCCTATCTAAAAACTTTTGACTTGAAACACATTGAACTAAAATCTTTAATTCATAAAAGAAGTTTGAAACATCACCTTTCCTATTTTACCCTTTTACTCTAAGACAAAAACCAAGGCTTCAATCACTTATCCAACATTATTTTCATCTAATAAGGTCTAAACCCTATTCCTTGAAGCCCAAGGCCTTTACTTGATATACTTACTGTCCATAATCCCGAAATAAGAAACTTACCGAAACAAGATGTTACATAAGGACTTCCGTTTTCTAGAGAGAGGTTGATCATCATTTGATTCTATGTCATAATTGACATGTTCCTCCCCTTGAGACTATAATTCACCCTCAACTTGAGGATCTGATGGAAATATTATTGAAATTTTCATAACATGGGCTTAAACAAAATTGCCAAGAAAGTAAATTTCCAGGAAACATGAGATTTACCATTATTATTAGAAATTTCATAAGTATCGTCCAGGTAATATATTGGTTTTGAGATCTACCTCTTTTTGATATCATCATCAATTTTAGAGGGATAAGGAGATGAGGGTTTACTTGGAGGTGGCGAAGGATTAGTTTGAGGAGGATTACTTGATGGAGGAGGAAGATTACTTGGTGGATGAAATGGAGGTTGTTGATCATTTGATGGCAGTGGTGGAGGTGGCGATGGCCGTACACCTGATGATGGAACTGTAGTGGAAGTATATGGAAGAACAACTGTTTTGATAACTACAATATCCTGTTTAATTTCTGCAATATCAACTTCAACTTTACCTACCTGCTGTGTAAAGATGTTAGATAATCCAATCAACATAGTCAGGGCTGCAAGAATTTGAGTTTCTGCAATATCAGTTAGACCATGATAATTTTCATTAGTTCCAAAGCCAAAGGCATGAGTAGATATATAAGACATAAAAGGCATATCTTGCTGTGAAGAGGAGGAGGATGATTGAAAGCGAATGTGCGTGTTGATGCGTGGTGGAGAATGAGCAGCAATAGCGGAAGTAGAAGGATTAGGGCGTCAAATGGCAGGCTGCTTAATAGTAATAGATGGAGATTTAGAAAAATGCCCTGAAGAAAAATCAGTTTCAGAGACTTCAACGTCAAAATAAACTTCGATAGCATCATCCTCATCATTATTATCTTCTTCTTCCTCAGATTCTGACTCATCCTCTTCTTCCTTATATTCTGACACAACTTCATCATAATCTTCATCAGAGGGATATAAAGTGTCCTGAACACCCAACGTAACATAAGGACCGTTATCAACTTCATAAAGAACATAAGAAATACCATTTTATCCAGAGCTTATGCGACCAAGCACAAGTGAGAACCAGCGAGGACAAGGAACATAAGAGGACATTTTATTTCCAAATATGGTGTTGATGAGTTGATCAAAAATTATTTGGGAAAAATCTAAATATCTATTCTTCACCATTGCATATAAGATACACATATCAAACATATTCAACTGGTTAAGGATACCAGTTTTATGCCCTAGGCACATTCAATAACCCCTATGATATTTCCCTTTTGCAGGGAAACACTGATGTAGAATCAGACCAATACGTTTTCCCTGCTTGGTGATATCATAGCCCAAATTTTCTATTAGGTGCTCGTACTGTTTCTGAAAAGGAGGATATGAGTATTGAACCAAATAAGGAAGACGAAGTGCATCCATGATGACTTGTATAGTGAGATGAATAATATGAGTACCGTCACCAATAGTTCATCGAATAGAGTTTGATGGCTCATCATAAGAACATGTGTAGTAGAACTCACATACATGTTTTAGGAAGAAATATTAAACAGTAGTAGCAAGAACATATCGCAAAGGATGACTTTTCAGAAATTCCGTAAAAGCTTCCTGTAACACCGTATTTTTACCTTTCCGTAGAATTTAATATAAACTGTAACACCTAGTTTTCAGATGTTTCTATTTTCGGGATAGCAGGCCATAAATGGATAGAGTAAAGGTCTTGGGCTTCAAGGGAATAGATTTTAGACCCTATCAGATGTTGATAATGTTAGATTAAGTGTATAAAGCCATCGAATTGTGCTTTGAAGTAAAAAGGGTAAAATGGGAAAAGTTATATATTAGGCTTCTTGCATGGATTATGGTTTTAGTTCGACATGTACTAAGCCAAAAGTAATTAGATAGGGTTATGAGACTCATCAATACCTTTCCGTGTACATAAAGATCGTGAAAAATGGAGTTGAAACGAAGAAGTTATGATTGTTTGAAGTTGGAGTGGAATTAGGTGAAAACTCGTTGTCACGATGTGATAGGAATGCTGTCACGACGTGAGAGCCATAACAAGGTGACAAATATACTGTTACGAGGTGAAAACCGGGCAGCCGAAGCCCACAAATTTTTAGGATTTTCTATGTATTTAAGGAGTGGTTCCGTGTTTTTGGAGTATTTTTCCACCCTCCATCTCATTTAAGGCATGTTAAGAGAAACCCTAGCCTTCCTTTCACCAATTTGAGCCTTCCCTCTCCTCTCTCATCCATTTTGGAGTTCTTGGTGGATTTTGGAAAGAAGCTCTTTCAAGATGGAGTTTTGGAGCCTTATATAAGAAGATCTCAGCTTCCAACTATCTTTTGGACCTTGGGTATGATTCAAGTTTCCACCTTTATGCTTATAAGTTTCTAGATCTAGATTCTAATCTTGTTTTTGGTCCATTAAATGAAAATTATGTTGTTGGATGTGATAAAGTGTGCAACTTTATCATTCCACCTTGTTACAAGAGTATTTTGGTCTATGGATCTTATTTTTCATGATCTTTTGGGCACCTTGCTTGAAGTTAGGATCTTTTTTGGTCATTTTGACCTAGCTTGTGTTCAAGACATGCATTGGACATGCATGACTAAAAAGCTATGATTTTTATGGTTCTTTGGGTTTGGGAAAGCCTTCTGAAAAGTTGGAGTTTATGACTTAATGGATTAAGGACTCAAACCATTAGGATTATGCTTCAGACTATGGTCACGTCGTGACTTGGAGAGTGTCACGACAAGATGATGGGGGATCTTGCAATTATCTTGTCCTGTTGTGTGGATGACGTGGCCAAGGAGGGTTCAGGTCTTCGTGCCTTCTCACAACATGACCAAAGGTCGGTCATGACGTGAGGGTCATATATTAGTGTTGTTGGCTGTTGACTTTGACTTTGACAATTAACTTTAGGCATGCATTGACTTTTGGTCAAACTATGGGTTTTGGAGTGTAGACTGAGAGGGTATTTGTAACACCCGTGTTCCAGCATGGTTTAGATTTATATTCTCTAGGGCTAAAAATGGAGTTTTTGGGAAAAAATCTTTTCCACGACGTGGTGTAAGGATGCCGACGGTATGGCATGAAATAAACGGCACTTGTATTTTTTGAGCCACCACAGCGTGGCCAAGGGTTGCCACGACGTGGAAGCTGTTCTGGCCCAAGCCCATGATTATTTTAGGGTTTGCTTCGTATTTAAGCTCATCTAAACTATTTATAGGGTTCATTACCATCCTCCATCACCCGATTAAGACCAAAAACCCTAACCCTAGCCTCCCTTATGTGATATTGAGATTTTTGTTGTGTTTGGTTGTATTTTGAAGGAAGAAGAAGAAGGTGCTAGCCCTAAGATCAAGCAACTTGTAATGAGCCGCGTTACACAATAACTCCTCCCCATCGTTGGAATCTGTTGTGATATGTCTCCGGCTTAACTCCGTCTCTATGAAGGATGGAATGAAGGGCCTGGGAATCACAACAAAGGAAACAAGATCGTCAGTCTTCGTCCGGGAGGCAATCCCAGAATGAAGCTCCGACGATCAAGTCAGTTCGTCTCTTAGAGAAGGTGAAAAAGTGTTAGACAAGTGTTTAAGGGTTTTTTTTCTCGATCCCCTCTCTTGGAGGAGAAGGGACCAATTTATACCTGTGGTCGGGGGGACAGATCCATGACAGTATCGTTTACCTTTTCTGGTTTGGTAGGGATAGACAACCTTTGATTGGTAAATCGTGCTCCGCGAGTGGTCGTTGCCATTGTTGTAGGTTTGCCAGGAGAAATGTTCTGAGCGCTACACATGTCGCTCTGAGAGGCGATTGGTACTATTTTGTATTGACAATGGCTTTGGCGCTTGGGTGCCAAGGAATGAATATGGGATCGCGAGAGCGAGGACTCGACGTTAGGCATATGCCGCTCTTTGCCCAAACCGTCTATCTGATTGACGGTTCCGCTATTTTTGACGTATTGTCGATGGGATACGTTAACAAGTCCCCTAGGCTAGTAGACGTCAACGTTTGCTTAGGGTAGCTGAGTATTTCTAGCTTAGATCTGTTCTAGATCTGTGCACACGTTTGGTGGGAATGATTCATGACATGTTTATGATGTAATAAAGCCGTTCTGGTGAGATAGCGTCGTTTCGTTTCGTTTCTTCTTTTCTTTTTTTATTAAGGGCCCTCTATCTTTAGGAACAGTTATACGCTTCCTCTCTCCATAATCCGCCGTCTCATCCTCTTTTATCACTTCTCCTCTTTCCCAAAAACTTCCTCTCCGATTCTTGATGGCCTTTGTTAGATCTGGAATCTCTCCTACACCGAGGAGTTCGAGTCTCTTAAATTCCAGTTTGGGTTCATGCCTAAGCATGGAGTTCAATTCCCGTCGGAAGGGTATACAATTTATCAACCACTAGCAGGGAAGGTAGGTATTCCGGTGGCGATCTTCGAGGCCGGGTTTCGTCTTCCTGTTTCTGATTTCTTCGACGAGGTTATGCGAGAATATGGTTTCCCTGTTCACTACTTGACACCAAACGCTGTGAACAAGATATTTGGGTTTGAGTTAGGGTGTCGAGCATTGGGTGTGCTTCCCCATCTTCAAGCATTCCACTCTTTCTTCAATTCGTCTACTCATTCGGGTGTTCATACTTTTTCTCAGTGCCGTAACACGCATTCCTTTATAGTTAACCAGAAAGCGCCATGGAAGAATTGACAGGGTCGGTGGTTGTGGGTTAAAAGTGATTTGGTCGGGGCTGGCTATCCTCGTGTGCCCATGGCTCCGGATCGGGCGCCCCAACTGTCGGGGGTCAGTTTGTTGGTGGCTCGCGCATTAAGAGGGATTTGTTTTAATGGCGAAGATTGGTCGGATTGTGTATTGGCAGCAACCGGAATGAGCGCTGCTTGGCGGTCGTGTGGAAAGATGCCTCAGTTTTTTGTGGACAATGATGGTAAGTGCTACCTTCCTTCCCCCCTTTTTTTGCCTTTCTTCATTTGATATCGAGTTTCTTTTGCTGAAAAGAAGGGGATTTTGCGTTGTCGCCGTTGCAGGTAACGAGAGGCTTTTGTCTCTTGAACAGGTGCTCGAGGGGATTTTGTAAGGGATCTTCAGTATCACGAAGTCCCTCAAGTGGAGACGCTATCGGATCCAGCCAAGGTTGTCCCTGTTTTTAAGGGCGATGTCCCTCCTGTCGAGGCGGGGGTCAGGGCAGCTTCTCCGGTCAGGGGATCAGGTGTGGCTGGCGGTCCAATCGTCTCCCAACGTCGGTCTGCTGCTATGGATTCCGCCCTTGAGGAGGATATCAGTGGCAGCACTATTGGACGACGTTTGAGTCGGAAACGCAACATTAATCCTCTGTTTGCTAAGTTACCCCTTGTTATTGAGATTGTCGATGGTGATGACCTGCAAGCAATGGAGACGGTGGATTTACGTCGGTTGGAAGAACCAGGCGTCGTGGGCACTCGCTCCGTCCCGCTCTTGGTTTGAGCTGATGCCCCGTCGGCGGCGGGTCCTTCGTCTTTGGGTGCTCCTGGTGTGTATCTCCCAGGGTGGCACCTTACGATGGGTTCCCTTTTATCGGAACAGGTTCCCGCCCGTGAGTGGTGCTGACATGCGTTTTCTTCGGCTACCCTGGAGGCGCTCGATGCTCTATCCTATTCTCATATGGCGAACGATCTTCAGTATGCCGCTGCTCAGGTTACTCCTTACTTAGTGGCAGCTGATGGTCGTCTTTGTTACATAGGGGCCGATTTAACAGATTTGGGTGCTGTTAAATCAGAGCGTGACGAGCTAGCGGAGAAGGTTTGGCTTCTCGATGATGCAAGTTTGATGAACGCTTCCTCATGCTATATGGGGAGAAAACTACTGTAGAATTTCAGGTGGCGACTCTGTATGGGGAGGTTAGTCTCTTATCCCAGCAGGTCCAGAATTTGGTCTCGGAGAAAGAAGCATTGGTGGAGCATTTGGCACTTCGAGACGATCAGTTCGCCGCTGAGGTCTCGAGGTGGAAAGTCTTGGAGGATGATTTAGCTTGGGTTCTTCAGAAGGGGGTGGTTTGTGTGGTGGACCGTGTTGTCGAGATTAGCGGGTTCGCGCTTTGGATTCTTTGTGTGAAGGTTGCATTTGTGGCAGCTGGTATAGAGAGGGGGAAGCAGATGGCACGAGTGTGGTCGGCTGGCAGCGGTCCTGGCTCGCCTGATCCGGACGCTGCGGCACGGTCTGTCAATGCAATGCATGCTGTCATCAGGATTTTTTCCGAGACAGACTTCACGTCCTATCTCTGTTTGGCCGAGCTCGACCTTGCTGGTCTTCGCCAACTATGCTCAGAAGAGGAAGAACTAGAGATGGCAAAAAAACCCGTACCCGATGGCTACCCGAAACCCTAACCCGAGTTGACCGGGTAAATCCCCGAGTTGACCGGGGACGGGGACGGGGATGGGTATTACCCGAATGCAAAAAGCGGGGATGGGGATGGGGATGGTTCTATCTGTCGAGTACCAATACCCGTACCCGAAACCGACCCCGATGGGTACCCGATATATATATATATATATATATATATATATATATATATATAGTATTATTTATGTTTTTATTTTAAATAATGCATAAGCAAATGTTCAGTAGACAAATTAAGGTTTTTTTAACAATCAAACGTATAGTTTTGAGAAGACTTTTTATGTCTTCTTTTTGCAAAAAATGGTTTAATTTGTAAACTTGAATGTTATTGTTCGTGTTTGAAGACATTTAGTGATTATAGTGCTTTATATTAATTATGTTAGTTTTTGTTTTGTTGGTTAATCTATAATTATGAGTTATTTTTCATAAAAGTGTTTGGTTTTGTGCATTCTAACACTCCTATGGTGTACATGCAACCCTATAAACCTTGGATCTATGTTTTCTCTATTATACATGCAAATATTAACTATTCCAAGGTTTCATCCTAACTAGCATATTATGAAGCACCTATACTACAAAGTTCTAGTTAGATGACATACCTTTTGATGTAGCTTGATGTCTTCAAGCTTTAAGAGCTTAGCCCCAATAGTGTGGAAGCCTCAAATGGAATCACAAATCACCAAAACACCTTGGAAGAAGTTGAGAGAATATGTATGCACACTAAAATCAGCCCACTCTTATTTTCACACACTTGTTCCTATTTTTGTGAGCTAAGGACCCCTTTATATATTATGGAGGATTAGGGTTACATCCATGTAAACCCTAATACCCATGACCTTTCATTTACATAGGATCCATGGGTTAAAAGCTCCATGGACCATCCATGAAAGCTTAGCCCAACCTAAATGAACTTGGCCCATTCCATATATATAAGAGTCCATATTTAATTAGTTCTTTTTGATCACTTAATTAATTCTAAATTAATTCTTGATCAATACTAATTAAATAATATGATTCCATATTAATATATTAGAACTTATAATATATTAATATAAATCATAAATATACTATTCTCAAAAGACTATCCATATAAATTGTGCCGGTAAAGTGCAACCCAAATGGACCATGCCGGGTCGGGTCAAGTACATACCAAATATAGTTATGGACTTAGACATTAATCCAACAGTCTCCCACTAGGATAAGTCTAAAACTATTATTGAGTATGACTTCAAAACCTAACTGGCAATCGTAGCTCTTAAAGCCGCTGTCGAACTCTGACCTTGTCAATGACTTGTCCATTAGATAAGGGATCATACATTCCTCCATTCTAGATATCATATGGACTGAGACATGGATTATAATCATTCTCTCTATCCATTTGTTGTTTCCCGATTTTCGATTTATGATGACTGACTGATTGAACAAATCAAATCAGTCCTGGCTTGGCCAAGCACTCACATGTGTCATCGCTAAATCATCTAGGGGCCCACATATATCGCTTTTATCCCGAAGGTAAAAGGAATGGATAAACTTCGACTCATATGGCTTGTTCTACTACTTGTTGAATCATACACAAAGGCACGTTTTATAACATCGAGTTACCAAATGCGTTTTCATGCAATCAATGTATAACCAACTCATAGTAACAACTCATATCTCTAGGTTTGAAGAATATAAGATATTATCGTCTCATGATCACTCGTGATAAAATCCATGAAGTGATTCAAATGAGCGCGACTTATGAGCACTCATGAGTGTTGTAGCACCACTTTGTCCACCAACTTGGACCTCTACAAACCAACCCATGACAGTCTTGATTCATATCTACTTCCAACATATGACCGACTGTGGATGGTTTGAATAACTTAATCATTCAGGAAGAGCGACTTAGTTATTCTGGAAGTCAAAACATGCAAAGTGAAACACAAGAATAAATGAATCAAATATGGTATCAAACCCTATGAATATAAATAAACACTTTTATTTATCACCATACTGATTACTCATTATTCATTGTTTCGGTTTTATCAACTTTATACTTGAATTAAAAAAACTAGTTGTCCCATGATCCAAGCATGTACACTATGTTTTTCGTAAACAATAGCTTTGCCATATACCAAGTATGCACTCTATGTTTGTCTATGATCCTTACTTTGTGAAATAAACCAATTGAACATAATTTCAATGATTCTAATTTCACACTCCCAAATCCTTATCGAAAAATGTGAGAATTTCAAATTCCTATCATTTATCGAAATCTATTTAGATTTTAAACTTATATGCACTGACCCTCCTGTAATGAATATGTACAAAGTCACAAAGACTTGTCAACAGTCATTATAAGGTATTCCAATGGAGATCAACTCCATGGAAACTAAGTCTCATATTCAAAGTACATTGCTTTGGACATGCTTCTTGCATTAAGTTTTCTAATCTTACACAGATAACTTCCACCTATGGAGACAACTCCATATTCTCATTTTGACTATCACTTCTGAATAAGAGATGCCTCTTTTCAGAATATGTCAATATGGTCCTTCCAAAATTAGCACTATACTTCCAACTGTCCCTGAGCAACCAATCTTTGGTAAACCTCAGATTGTCCTCGACAATTGCTTAATCATTTTAGTCATATCCAATTCTAGACTTTTCCCTTCTTAATGCCTCTGGCATTTGGAAAAATTTAGAAATGACAAATAATATAGCACATGCAATAGATCCTGTACCCAAAGCAAATGGTACACGATTCATGATGTCTCACATAAAGACATGATTCTAGACCAGTCTTTTGCTACAATATTTTTATTTGCCATGTTTTCAAAATTTAACTATGAAGAGGGATGCCGTAATCATAATCGAATTTTGAGAACGCAATATATAGAATTTACTTAAGTTGAACCAATCCAACATGAAATTCATATATATATTCTTGACTAAAGATGATTAAGGTCTCAATCTAAGCCTTTAGAACTGAAATGAAGTATATCCTCTCCCTTAATTATAGCAAAACAACTTTTTCAATCCCTGCAGCCTCACGAATTGAAAATTTTGTTTTCTATAATTAACATTGCTAACTTGCAACACTAAAAATAATTATCATGCTTCCACTAACATGATGATTATTAGCATAACACTTATGCTCCCACTAGCTTTGACATGTACTCAGAAATCAGCTGGACTTCTAGAAATCAATACTTTATTGACTTTCTTACCAAAGTTCAGATTTCTGATACGAGATGCTTTGATAAAACTTTATCAAAATCATACACCTTTCCTTAGATAGCATGCATGTGTGTCTAAACAATTTCAGAACTATGAAAAGGGATGCCGTAATCATAGTCTCAATTGTTTAGACCTTTTGCCATCTGCTTCAAATCTACTTGGTGGAATTGTTTCCTCACCATCATTTTCATGAATCGGAGAGAAACCTTATGACCCTTAGATTTTATGGTGTATGTGTTCTTATCCATGTGAATCGTCAAAACCATAGTCACAAGACAAGGATAATGACAAATCCAAACTCATATGGACTGAACTTATGCAATCTTAACTTCTTGCCACCTGGCAGTACAGGGCCTGCCATTGCTTCCAAGTTGTTATGCAACCAATTGAGAACTTTTAGAACTCCTATGCAAAGCCAACTTTAACTGGAATGGGCACATAATATGTCAACACGATAGCTTATAAACCTCAAGTCGTGTGCTAGTGAAGAACCTCAGGTTTTATCAAGACAAACACTTCACACAATTGGCCTTAGTTGGTCTTTGTTTTATCCAAAACATCACAACTTACCAATTTCAAATGTAAAAGAGTAGGACACTTTTACTCTTACATTTGACAAGTCTTTTAAACCTTTCTTTACGATATGTCACTCAAGTTACAATCTTGGAGTATGACTCTAAGAATTGTTTTGGAACGAAGTATGACTCATCTTCCTGATCTAACCATTTCAACAATTCATGACTCCTCTTCTTAGTCATAAGAATGCACTAAGATGACCTTTAGAGGACTAATTGTGATATGATTTCTAAATCATTAAGATGATCACAAACATGATACTAAAGTACTCTCCCATCTTTTCAGATTTGAGAAACTTTTATCTTTCTGCCTAATTTGATTCTTCCCATTCGTTCTGCCATACATTGAGACTTTTCCAATGTTTCAGAATTATACTTAAACTTGTAAGTATAACCATATTTACTAAACTTTAGTAAATCAAATAGTCTTAACGAGCTTTGTGGTGGACATGACCAGTGCACAAGAATGTGTACTCGATCCCTTTAGTCCTTCACTTGACTCACACATCCATGTGAACAAGTAATTAGTCTTGATTTTCCAATGCTTAAAAGTTCTCATTCATCATACTATTCAACTTGCATGATTCCAAGTTTCGGTCCAATTGAAACTTGGGTGATGAGGAACTTTCCTGATTTGCTAAATTTAGACACTACCACAAATGAAAGAATCAAATCCATTTTCCAATATTGCTGTCAGTGGAATCATATAAACAACAATTTTCAACAAATGCCATTGTAAGGATACTTCAAATAAATAAAATTAAACAATTTTTCTTTTATTTTAAAACTTTGCGGAAAAACTTATCCTTACAATCCACATGGAAAATTGTTGTTATCTATTCCTTAGAAATATATCATAACTTCTTAAGCAACTGCTCAAAATTCTGATGCGATCGAAATCCACCTTCGCGATCAGAATCAGCATATACTTCCTTTAAAATTTCTCTCTATTCTTTGATTCTTAAAACATCAACATGTGACCCAGTCACATCATGTAATGAGGATCTCAGAATAGAACTTAACAGTGTTAGATAATGGGCTCTACCTGATGTAGAGTCAAACTTATTGACTTTAACATCCTTAGGTAAATTTGGCAGCTTTGCAATCAACGCCCATTCCTTTGGCAAAAGAAACATATGGACCCTTTGGTAATGGGACTATCTCAGACTTAGCCTTTCTCTTTACCATTTGGTCAACCGGTTGACTATGGCCAATCCCTTTCCATTGGGAAGAGAATGCTTTTTCTGGATTTCCAGTGTCACCATTGTCACTGTCCATAAAGTTTTTGGGAAGTTGATCTTCTAATCAAATTTGCTTTACTATCGTTCCAAATCATTGCTGATTCAGCAGCACCAAGCAAATAGATATGATCATTAAGGTTCATGTCATAGTGTGTTTCATAGTAGTCCCAAAGGAACTCACTATGTGACTTAGAAAGTGATTGAACATCCAACTTTCTCAAGACTTTGACACCCAACTCTCCCAGCTTGTCAATATGTGACTTCATCTCTAAGATGTGATCACACATAGACCTTGCTTGCCATTAGGGTTTGAGTGACCTTGAACTTGTGGGTTAGGGAGAATAATTGGAGGAGGTGGAGGAAGAGAAGTATGACTTCCATGAGCCAAACTCAGGAAGTCATATTCATTAGGAAAGCTTGGTTTGGGAAGATCATTGTTGTCTAAACCAGACATCAACAATGGGAGAAATTCACGTAAAGTTGATTTAAGTCCTTAATATAACACCCAATATGATATATTAAGGTTAGGACCCAACAAACTATTTTATAACTTGGAAGAGGGATGCCGTAATCCAAGCTATAAAATATTTGAAGGTAGGTGAATGACGATTCACCAATTCCCACCAAGATAAACGAAATGTATTATTAGGTTTTAATTGGTTTTGAAACTCCTAGATTCTTTTGAGATTCATTGAACTTTTCAATGGCATGTTTCAATCTCGAGTGTGCCCTTCAGGTTTTGTGACTGGGATGCCGAGGATCACAAAACAAGGTGTGAAGTAACCATGCAAATATACTTGGTACCCTTAATATTTACCCCTCAATCGATGTGCCGGTTAACCACACACGCTCCAACGATACTATGATAAACATTAAGTTACCCTTTGTCTACCTTGTTAAGTCCAGGTTAGTGTGCCGGTTAACCACACACGCTCCACTAACAGCTTAAACAAAGTGCAAAGTGTAATTTCATGGATTAGCACCTTATTCACATTTTCCTAAGTAACTAAGATTGGGAATTTATAAGTGTTTAGTTACTTAGTATTTATCATTATACTTATAATGAAGGGAGAATTATAGTCCTTGTCCTACCTGTTCGGCTAACGACCCTCCACCGGTCAAGGAAGCGGTGAGTGAGAGTGGACACCCATTAAACTGCCATTTATAGGCAGTAACCTTATACCCCCCTTATAGACCGACTTCGTGAATGAGGCATACTAATGGTAAGACGACTTGCTCGTATACATATAATATATTGAACTTTTAATATTATAATAGTATAAGGGTGTATTTTAGACATTTAAAATAATTGGTGGTTTAATCTATTAATTAAACTATACTCTTAATTTAATTAAACTTAAACCATGTCATTATGGAATTATTAATTCTCTTTTAATTAAACACTTTATTTATCTATTAATAAAGTCCATAAGACTTAATTGAATTATTTAATAAAAACATCATAATTCCAATTATTAAATTCAAAATTAAAACCATTTAATTAATAGTTTAAGTTATGAACCCAAGAGTTTTAGAATTCAATTCTTTTTTTTTATCATAAAAAAACTTTTTCCAAATTTCAAAACTTGAGGGCAAGTTTTGTAACTCTTGAAAACTTTTGGATTCCATAACTTATGGAGTTAAATACTTGTTTTATGATGAAACTTTTCATATTCCATAACTTAAGAACAAGTTATGGAATTCTTTAAAACACTAACACCAAATTTTGTAACTCCATAAAAACTTTGAATCAATTTTTTTTTTAAAAAAAAACTTTCATATCCATAACTTATGGAAGTTTCAAAACTCTTAAGATCACAAACTTAAAAAAAAACTTTTGAGCTCCAAAATTTTATGACAAAATTTGTAACTCCTTAAAACATTTAGATCAACCTTTTAAAACTAATAAAATAATCATATCATTTTATCTTTTACTAAATTTGACCTAATTCAACTCATATAGGTAATGATTCAAATTTTACAAATAATTAGTTTTTCACAAAACAAGTAATTAACTTAAAATTTGACAAACGTCATGTTTTTTTTCCTTTTTTTTTCCAACTTTGAAAATAACACATTTGCATCAATATAACAGAAACCAACCTGGCTCTGATACCACTGTTTGGTTTTGTGCATTCTAACACTCCTATGGTGTACATGCAACCGTATAAACCTTGGATCTATGTTTTCTCTATTATACATGCAAATATTAACTATTCCAAGGTTTCATCCTAACTAGCATATTATGAAGCACCTATACTACAAAGTTCTTGTTAGATGACATACCTTTTGATGTAGCTTGATGTCTTCAAGCTTTAAGAGCTTAGCCCCAATAGTGTGGAAGCCTCAAATGGAATCACAAATCACCAAAACACCTTGGAAGAACTTGAGAGAATATGTATGCACACTAAAATCGACCCACTCTTATTTTCACACACTTGTTCCCATTTTTGTGAGCCAAGGACCCCTTTATATATTATGGAGGATTAGGGTTACATCCATGTAAACCCTAATACCCATGACCTTTCATTTACATATGATCCATGGGTTAAAAGCTCCATGGACCATCCATGAAAGCTTAGCCCAACCTAAATGAACTTGGCCCATTCCATATATATAAGAGTCCATATTTAATTGGTTCTTTTTGATCACTTAATTAATTCTAAATTAAGTCTTGATCAATACTAATTAAATAATATGATTCCATATTAATATATTAGAACTTATAATATATTAATATAAATCATAAATATACTATTCTCAAAAGACTATCCATATAAATTGTGCCGGTGAAGTGCAACCCAAATGGACCATGTCGGGTCGGGTCAAGTACATACCAAATATAGTTATGGACTTAGACATTAATCCAACAAAAAGTTCAAAACTTTGTAATGGGAAAAATCCCCGATTACCCATTGGGTATCCCCGTTACCCATTGGGGATGGGGATGGGGATAGAATTTTAATCCCCGTTGGGGATGGGTTCGGGTATGGGTATGGGGATGGGGATTCGGTTGTGGGGATGGGAACACTAAACCCGGTATACCCGTACCCATTGCCATCCCTAGGAGGAACTCGTTTCAGACAGTGGTTTTTAGGGCGCTGGCTCGACTCAACCTCACTAGGGTTATTGTATTCGACTTTTTTCATGTGTTTTTGTATGCTTGTTGTTTGTTTTTCATTTTTTGTATGTAGTTTCTGGAACGTTATTGTATTCGACTTTGCGGGGTCTTCGTCATTATTGTTTGCCCATTTTCGCGAGATTCTCTTTTTATTTGGGGAGGTGTCTCCCCCAAAGAGTATTTTGTAGGCCTTGATTTTAGTCCTTAGCTGGGTGACCAATTGCCTCTCTTTTTTGGTCACTTAAGGTGATCCAAGATTGTTACATCGAGACTCCCTGGACTCGTGTGTGTTAAGTTGTCAGGGGAAGGTTATGATCCTTCAAACTGTTTGATTATGTCTGGTTCAAGAGCCTGAAAGCTTTATTGCTTGTTTGAACCGACATGTTCATAGAGGGGCCATCTCCTGCTGAGATTTTTGGCTGTATGTTGGCAGTTCGTTTTGCTAAAATGATGTGGGTGATCAGCCCGTGTTATCGTTTGGCAAATTCGCGCACCACTTTTTCTCTGTTTTTGTTCCTTATGTTTGTATTTATGTTTATATACGTGTGTGCGTACGTCGACCAGTAAGGTTAGTCCACTATCTTGCGAGACAACTTAAAGATCTTCATGTCAACATTTAACCGAGGTGTAGTTCTTGGGCTAGAGGTCCATGCGTCACTAGCACCCTCATTTGGTTACATGATTTTCCAGTTGTTTTACAAATAAAAGTGGCGCAGGTTGCGCGCATTCCATGTTCGAGGTATCAGTCTCCCGTCTTGTGCTTCCAGCATGTATGCTCCGACCTGGTGCGTCCCCACTACTTTGTATGGTCCTTCCCATGTCCGCTTAGGTTGCCCAGTGGCTCCAAGTGGCTAGTCTCGTTCTTCTTCAACACCCGTTCTCCTACTTTGAAGTTCTTTACCCGCACCCGTTTGTTGTAAAAGTTTTCTGTACGGACTTTGTAGGACGCTTGTCGCAGTTGAGTAGCTTGACGTTTCTCGTCTACTATGTCCAGGTCTTGCCATCGCTCTGCCTCGTTCGAGCCTACGTCGAAACTAGTTACCCAAAACGATTCACTCAGAATCTCGAGTAGGAGCACCGCTTCCATGCCATATGTCAGGTTGAAGGGAATCTCTCCCGTCCCTGATCTCGCGGTAGTATGGTACGACCACAGTACTATTGGTAGTTCTTCCGTACATGCCCCTTTTTTTCATCAGGCGTTTCTTAAGCCCGTTCGTGATGGTCCTGTTTAATACTTCGTTCCGGCCGTTCGCCTAAGGGTGTGCAGCTGAGGTAAAGCGACGATGGATACGCTTCTCCTCGCACCATTCTTTGAAGGGACTTCCCTCAAATTAGGTGTCGTTGTCGCTTATTAGGACCTTGGGGGTGCCGAACCAATTTAGGATGTTCTTCCACATGAATCTGATCATCTGCCTACCCGTGACCGTGGCTAAGGGATCCGCTTCAATCCACTTCGTGAAGTAGTCTACTGCGACCAGTAGGAACTTCAATCCCCCTGGGGCTATCGGGAATGGTCCTACGATATCGATGCCCCATTGGTGGAAGGGCCATGGGTTGCTGATACTGTTTATGGTTGTTGCTGGCTGGTTCTGCAACGGGGTGAAATCACGAATGCCTGGAATTCCGGGCATTTCTTTGTAACTCTCATTGTGTCTTTGTACACATTGGGCCAATATACCCCTAAACGCAGTATTGTGCCCGTGAGTGACCGTGCCCCCTCGTGTGCTCCAATTTCGCCAGAATGGTTTTCCTCTAGGCGAACTTGGCCTTCTTCGTGCGAGATGCATCTGAGCCATGACACTAGATACCCTCTCTTGTACAGTTGCATGCCTTTTACAATGAACTATGGGGCTTTGATTTTTATCTGCTTGGCCTCTTCCGGGTCATCCGGGAGAATCCCATGATGCAGGTAATCTAGGTGGTCAAAGGACGTTGAGGCCAACTTGCTAAGAACGTTGACCCTTGTATTATCCCCCCTGGGTATTTGTTTGATTTCGAAGCTTTTGAACGAATGTGCTAACTACCATGTATTTTCTAGGTATCTTTTCATCCTTCGATCTTTGGCTTCGTAAGTGCCATTGACCTGGTTGGTTATCAGTAGTGAATTACTGAAAGCCCGAAGATGTTTTGCTCCGACTTCTTGTGCTAATCGGAGGCCTACAAGGAGTGCTTCGTACTCGGCCTCGTTGTTCAAAACCTGAAAGTCGAATCTTAGGGCGTACTTTATTTCATCGCCCCTGGGGTTTTTTAGGATTATACCTACGCCTGAGCTCTCCTTACTTGCAGTGCCATCGGGGTGTAGTTCCCATATGTCTTTGCTTGCCTCGGGCTCTAGCAGGTCTGCTGGTAGAATCTTTGGTATTCCTCTAAGTGTGTCTGGTATTTCTACTAAGAAGTCTGCTAAGGCGTGGGCCTTGATACTGGTCTGCGGGCGGTAATTTGTGTCGTGCTCCCCCAGTTCTATCGCCCATTCGCCAATCGTCCTGACTTTTCAGGTCTTAGCAGGACCTGTTTTATTGGGAAGCTGGTCAACACTTCAATTTTGTGTGATTGAAAATAGCACCGTAGGCATCTGGCCATCTAAATTAGGTCCAATACCAGTTTTTACAAGAATGTGTAGTTGATTTCAGGGCCTTGTAATTCCCTGCTTACGAAATGTATTGGTGATTGCTTCTTGTTTCTTTCTACCGTTAGTACCGATGAGATGGCTTCGTTTGCCGTTGCGAGGAATACCTGTAGAGTTTCTCCTGGGAGGGGGCTTACCATTGTTGTTAGCTGACGAAGAGCCTACTTTAAGCATTGGAGGGATACATCGACCTCTTTCATCTATTTGAAGTGACTCTTGTCGACACATCCTTTCAGAGTGTGGAAGAGTGGTAGGGCTTTTTCTACCGATTTGGATATGAATCTGCCTAGTGCGGTCAGCCTCCCGTTTATTTCCTGGACCCCTTTTATGCTGTGTGGGGTCTTGGAATCGAGGAATTCCTGGATCTTGAGTTGGTTTGGTTTGATTCCCTCTTTAGTTATTCAGTATCCCAGGAACTGGCCCTCTTCTACTCCGAAAGTGCATTTTCCCGGGTTGAGTTTCATCTGTGCTCATGCCAGGGTCTGGAAGGTCTCCTCGAAGTCATGGAGCAACGTTGCTTCATTGCGACTTTTAATGACCATGTCGTCGACACATACTTCCACATTCTTTCCGATCTGCTCTGCAAAGACTTTATCCATCAGGCGCTGGTATGTCGCACCGACGCTTTTAACGCCGAATGACATTTTATGGTAGCAGAACGTGCCTCGATCGGTGCAGAATGCTGTCTTTTCCTCGTCTTTTCGTTGCATCTGGAGTTGGTGATAGACTTTGTAGGCGTGAAGAAAACATTTGAGTTGGAAGCCTTCCAGGGATTCGACCTTCTGGTGTATTTCCGGGAGGGGGTAATGGTCTTTTGGGCATGCATTATTCAGGTCTGAATAGTCCATGCAAATTCTCTATGATCCGTCGTGTTTCTTTACCATTACCGGGTTCGCTATCCATGTAGGGAACATTGCTTCCCGAAGTATGCCTGCATCCATAAGCTTCGAGACCTCGTCATTGATTGGCTTGTTTCTATCACGTGCCTGCCCCCTCATTTTTTGCTTTATCAGAGCGCTGCCCGGTATGATGTTTAGAGTGTGTTCGATGATCTTTTGGTCCACTCCAGTTATATCTGCAGGCCGCTACACGAATACCCCGACGAAGCGTGTTAGTAGTGCAACTAGTTGAACTTTGGTTTCTGCCAATAGGCCGACTCTAATCTTTATTGCTTGTTCGGGGTGTTCACCATGTATTTCATGCTTTTATGGTGGGTGGTCTGCTTTAGATTTCTTGGGGGCGCTGACCAGGTCTGATGTCACAATGATTTGGTGACACATTTGCCTGTGCGGAGTGTCAACTACAATGGTTGCTGATCCGGACCGTGTGGTGAATTTTAATGTGCCGTGATTATTGATGGCACAGCTTGCAGCTCGAAGAGTGTCGGGCGCCCCAACAGTATGTTTTGTTCTGTTGGGTGGCGTATCACGGAGAATTCAATCGTTCGTTTCCTGCTCAGCTGCTCTCTCTCCCGTCGTAGCTGACTAACGTTAGTGGGAGGTGTATTGTTCCGAGGGGCCATAGGCTGTGTCCCATGAAACTGACCAGAGGTCCACCTATTGGGGGATTCAATTCTTCCTTCCAGGACTCTGGTAGTTGCCAGAAGCAATGTTCGTATAGGATATCCGCGCTACTGCCATTATCTATGTAGACTTGATGGATTTGTGTGACATCCCCATTTTCACGGCCAGAAAAGACCGATTTTGTTTATGCTTTGTTTAAAAATTAGTGTAATATTTTAAATTAAAGTGTTGCGGAATTTGTTCCCAAAATAAAATATGATAAAGATTTATCAAAGCATTTCCGTAGAAATGTATTTCATTAAAAACCTCGGGATGTCATGTTCGATACAGATCAAAAGCATAAACAGTACAATATAATCCTTACTACATTTATTCATATCTATAGGCCTATATTTGTAATCTCTCATCCCAAACATCATATCTATGCTCGTGCACCACTACCTGTAATACAAGAAACTGAGTGGGTCAGGCTTGGGAGCCTGGTGAGCACATAGGGTTTTCAACCCACAATAAATAAGTTTATTAATTCCATCAACCAACAATAACCCGATTACCCGTTCCCGTTATCCTCACTTTACGTCCCTAAACACCTATCATAAGGGACCTAGCCTAAGGATCATCATCGGGATGGACACAACTGCTAAGGGGGGTCCTCAGCAATAAATGTCCTAAACGCAACCATGAGGGGGATGGAGTACACCGGTGAACACATCGTTCACAAACACCCACAGGTTGCGAGCCTGCTAGCGTTCCACTGGACTGTCTAGAAGAGTCCGTGGTCGTCATCCATACTCCGCTAGATGATAGAATCAACAACAACAACATCGAGGCCTCTCATCATTTTATCACACATCGTCTATTACATCTACCCATGTTTTACCCCAACATTTTTGTAGATATAAAATACATATACAGTTTAAATCATTTGAAACATGTATAAAAATCTTTCATCAGCATAGACAACAAGTATTCAGACAATATGCACACATAGCACGTAATTTATATTAAATACTTCATATCTATGTGTAATATGAAAGTGACTATGCACTCACCTGTTAAGGTGGTGACTCGGAACTCGGACAACGCTTCATTATCTCAAAATAAGTTTTCCCTTGACAAAACCTAGTATCAATACCACTAGGGTTTAGTCTAACGTTAACCGCGACTAATTAATAGTCTAGCTATTATTATTATTATATAAGTGTTAAACAACACTCTATATAACTCATAATAATAGCCCAAATAATTATTTTAAGGTCCTAATAATGTTACTATATTTAATTAGAAGCTATATTAAAAATTGCGTAGGCGTAGCTCACTTACAGCAGATTTTATAGAAAACCGGGCTTCGCTTGGAGCAGCGTTTCCGAATCGAAAGACCCTTTTTCTCGGGACTCCGGGAGCCTCGGGGCTTCCTTCGGGTGCTAGGGGGTTTACCTAGGCTTAGGGGGGGGGGGGGGTTAGAACCCTTAGAGAGAGAAAGTAGTGAGAGAAAGAAGTGAGAATGGAGTGAAGAAGAATGGCAGCCTCACACTCCTATTTATAGTGCTGGAACTTCGGACTACGCTGGGCGTAGCCTTCGGTTACGCTGGGCGTAATGCTCGGATAAGGATGCCAGCTCGCATCCAGCTGTCTCGCATGTGCCAGTCTCGGAAGTGGATAAGAGCCGAAGTACGCTGGGCGTACTTGGCCTCGGACGCGGGGCGTAGCTGCGAGGGGCGACGTGTCTTCATCCGGTGCGAGCTTATCGGACGCCTGGGATTCAGCCACGACATCGATCTTGTCACAGCTTCGCAAATTCACACTCTGAATTCTAAAAATCATAACTCTCGCATACGAGCTTCGTTTTCGACGTTCTTTATATCCACGCGTAGGCGGGAACGTACTCTACAACTTTCGTTTAGACTTTGTCGGCTAATTTTGAATTTATTTTAAAAGTTATATTATTAACAGGCCGGGACATGATTGGTCCGTTAAAATCTCATAACTTCTTCATCCGACGTCCGTTTTCATCTGTCTTTTTATCGTTACGCTACTATTAACGAGATATTCGATTCTCGTTTAGGTTGTGTCGGCTAAAACCCGCTCGATCTAATATTCGAACTTCGGGCTGTACACTGCTAAGCCGAAAGTTCGAAAAATCATAACTTTCTCATACGAAGTCAGATTTGGGCGTTCTTTTTATGGACGCTCTGGGTTAATTTATTCTACAACTTTCGTTTAGGCCGCTAAGGCTAAAACTCACTCTATCATAAATTCACTATTTACGCTTCCCGGTATCGTGCCGGTTCCATCGCGAAACTTCGACGTGTCATAACTTCTTCGTTATAACTCGGATTTCGGCGTTCTTTATTTTCTTTATATCTCCGGAATCCTTGTTTCGACCACTATAAATTTATGTAAAGATATCAGGCTTACCTCATATTTTAATTTTGACGCTTATTTTTATTCTGTATTTATTATACATTTATAAATAAGTAATAAGCACACAAATACACATAATTCACATAATACTCAAATATTTCATCTTTATTACTTAAAAAAGAGTTACAATAGTTGACCTAGAATATTACATCATCTAAAATGCTTAGCCCCGAAACCCGGGCGTTACAATTTGTTTGTGACGTATGCACGCGGTTATGAGAAGCGAGTCTCTAGGATTCCAATCTTGCGGTCTCGGGTCTTCCGTAGAGAAGGTGATGTTGTTGATTCGTCGGGTAAGCAATTTGACGTTGTGGTTTGCCTCATGTCGCTCATATTTCTTGCATGGTATGTTGATTGTAAGCACTCCGTCCTTCCGTTGTTGTTTTTCTGATGTCGACTCTTTGTTGACTAGAAAAGTAATCGGCGAGCACCCTACACTCATTGCAAATTCCTTGACAACGCTGGTCGGCCCAATACTTGGCGCCAGACGGCCAAGTCAGCTGGTTGACGGCGTTTCTCTGGCAGGCCCGGTGCTGTCGTTTGGTGATGGTATAAGTCTTGTGTTTACCATCAATGACACGTATTGTTGTTTATCGGGTTGTGCCATACTGAGTGTACGTATGGATGGAGCCAACTGTTGTGATATGTCTCTGGCTTAACTCCGTGTCTGTGAAGGATGGAATGAAGGGCCTGAGAATCACAACAAAGGAAACAAGATCATCAGTCTTTGTCCGAGAGGCAGTCCTGGAATGAAGTTCCGACGATCAAGTCACTTCGTCTCTTAGAGAAGATGAAAAAGTGTTAGACAAGTGTTTAAGGGTTTTTTTTCTCGATCCCCTCTCTTGGAGGAGAAGGGACCTTTTTATACATGTGGTCGGGGGGGGGGGGACAGATTGTTGGAAATATTTTTATGTGATTGTCACTTGAAATAAGTTGAGTATTGATTTACATTTTCTAATAAACATTATTAGAATGTTTCAGGTTGGATAGATACTGAAGATTCAACAAGTTTTTGAAGAATCATATGTTGGAGCACTTGAAGTGAACTTGGAGTAATTGAGGTTAAACATGGAGCACTTGTTGTACACATGGAGCACTTGCTGTTGACATGGAGCACTTGAAGAAAGCAAGTTGAATCATCATGATCTCAGATGGCACATCTAGATCATATGTGGAACATCAAGATATTGGTGGATCATTTGGAATATTGATGGCTCATCAGAAACATTGTTGGCTCATCCACAACTCTATGGCTCAACAAGAATTCTTGGTGGCTCAACTCAAGTCAATGGATCAACATGATCACATTGATGGCTCAACAAGACTGCACATGACACATCATGTACAATGAAGGCACGCCCAAATGATCAAAGGAACATGAATTTCGTCCATGGTCCATCATGAACAAATAGTCGTACAACTTCAAGTTCAAGATACATTCCTGTTGGATATAGTATCTAAGTCCATAACTATATTTGGTATGTACTTGACCCGACCCGGCATGGTCCATTTGGGTTACACTTCACCCGAACAATTTATGGATAATCGTTTGAGAATAGTATAAGTTATGATTTATTAATATATTATAAGTCCTAATATATTAATATAAAATCATATTATTTAATTAGTATTGATCTATAACTAATCTAGAATTAATTTAGAGATCAAAAGTATGACTAATTAAATATGGGCTCTTGTATTTATATAGTGTGGGCTAATGCTTATTTGGAATGGGCTAGGCTTGCATGGAAAGTCCATGGATACTCCATGGAACTTTAACCCATGGATATCATGGAAATGAAAAGACATGAGTATTAGGGTTTACATGGATGTAACCCTAATCCACCACACTATATAAAGGAGTCTTTGGTTCTTGAAAAATGCACTAGTTTTTGGGTGAGAACAAGTGGGCCGATTTCAAGAAGAGTGAAGCTATTCTCTCAAGGTTTCCAAGTTTGTGGTGATTTGTGATTTCCATTTGAGGCATCCACATTATTGGTGCTAGGCTCTCAAACTCCAAGCAATCAATCACTACTAAAAGGTAAGTAACTCTACTAGCTTTATTTGATTCAAGTATCCCATGCTATACTAGTTGGGTTAAGAACCTTGGAAAAATAATTATTTGCATGTATCTTAGTCAAACATAGATCCAAGGTTTCTAGGGTTGCATGTACACCATAGGAGTGTTAGAATGCTCAAAACCCATCAGTGGTATCAGAGCCAGGTTTGTTTATTTGATACTTGATGCAAAAAAAAAAAAACTTGAAAATCGAAGTTTTGCTCAAAAGCTCGTATCAAAATTCCAAGTTTTGTATATGTACTTACGATTCTTGAAATTTTTTATATGAACATTCATAAACATAGGAGTTTAGAAGATCATAGAAATTATGTGCTAATAATTGATTAGATTAATTCTTGATCTTTATGAGTTTTAATGGAGTCCATAACTAATTCTTAAGTTATGGATAACCAAAAGTCACATTTATAAATAACCATTAAAAGAACACATAGGTTACAAAAAATGAAGAGTCTTCATTTTTAATAACCATTAACTCATAAGTTATGAGAAATGAAAAGTTTTGAAAGTTTACAAAACTTGCCCTCAAGTTTTGGAACATGTAAAGTCATATTAAAAATTTAGTTCCAACCCCTAGAATTTTAAAAGTTAAAATTCAACCCTTATACTTTATAATATTATAAGTTTAATAATATTTATATATGTATAAGATCAAGTCGTCTTACCGCTAGTACGCCTCATTCACGAAGTCGGTCTATAAGGGGGGTATAAGGTTGTTGCCTATAAAATGGCAACTTAATGGGTGTCCACTCTCACCCACCGCTTCCTTGATCGGTGGAGGGTCGTTAGCCGAACGGGTAGGACAAGGACTTATAAATTCTCATTAAAAGTATAATGATAATACTAAAGTAACTAAACTTTATTGAATTCCCAATCTTAGTTATTTTAGGAAAATGTGAATAAGGTGCTAATCCATGAAATTACACTTTACACTTTGTTTAAGTCGTTAGTGGAGCGTGTGTGGTTAACCGGCACACTAACTTGAACTTAACAAGGTAGGTAAAGGGTGACTTAATGTTTATCATAGTATCGATGGAGCGTGTGTGGTTAACCGGCACATCGATTGAGGGGTAATACATTAAGGGTACCAAGTAATTTGCATGGTTACTTCACACCTTGTTTTGTGATCCTCGGCATCCCAGTCACAAAACTTGAAGGGCACACTCGAGATTGAAACATGCCATTGAAGAAAGTTCAATGAATCTCAAAGAATCTAGGAGTTTCTAAACCAATTAAAACCTAATTAAATATTTCGTTTTTCATGGTGGAAATTGGTGAATCGTCATTCACCTACCTTCAAATATCTTATAGCTTAGATTACGGCATCCCTCTTCTAAGTTATAAAATATTGTGTTGGGTCCTAGCCTTAATATTACATTTGGGTGTTTTGTTAAGGACGATCTCTATATCTAATCTAATCTATTCCCTCTTCTTTTCAGATGTCTTCCAATAACAATGCTTCTGGCTCAAACCCTACTAGCTCCTTCTCTCTCATGAATCTTTGTGGGAGAGTCATCTTTGATGGGTCCAACTTTACAAATTGGATCAGAAACATCAGGATGGTCACTCGGTATGAGAACAAAGAATATGTTCTCGACAAGGAGCTGAAGGTACCCGAGCCAACTGCTACTCCTGAAGATCTTGCTGAATATGAGGTACATGAAAGAGATGCTACAAAAGTGGCATGCATCATGATGGCCACCATGACAGCCGAGCTCCAAAAGTCCTATGAGGACTATTATCCTTTTGAGATGCACCAGGACTTGATGGACCGCTACCATCAAAGTGCTCGCCAAGAGCGATATGAAATAATCTCCTGCATGATAACAACCCGAATGAAGGATGGTGAACCCATCACGGGCCACATGCAGAAAATGCAAAGGTATGTGGACCGTTTACTGAAGCTGAATGTGAACTTCCCTGAGGGGTTATCAATAGACATCATTTTGCACTCCTTGCCATCGTGTTATGATCAATTCCGCATGACATATCACATGAACAAGGAAGAAGTCACCCTCAGCAAACTTCAAGGACTCTTGAAGACCGCCGAAAGTGGTCTAAAGGGTAAGTCGGTTGTTACTACTCCTACTCCTACTCCAACTGCGGCCAATGTCTTGGCAATCGGGCATGGCAAAGGGAAGAAGAGAAAGAACCCTTCTAAGGGTACCAAGGGTAAGACCCTTGAAGGCTCCTCTTCAAGCAAAACCAAGAAAGGTTTTGTCACTCCTTCTGCTAACCCTAATTAGGCTGAATGCTTCTATTGCCATGAAAAGTCGCACTGGAAGCGAAACTGCCCAAAGTACCAGCAAGATTTGAAGGATGGGAAAGTAAAACCCAACCATGCAGGTATATACACTATATTGTCTAATAACTCACCTCATTCTAAGTCTTGGGTCCTTGATACAGGTTTTGGTATTCACATATGTTGTGATTTGCAGGGACTAAAAAGAAGTGAGAATGTGGAGCAGGGAAAGATAAACTTGATCATGGGAAACAGGAAAGCTTCACCTGTCACCAAGATAGGAGTTTATTCCTTAGTGCTAAATAGTGGGTTTACATTAGATTTGAATAAATGTTATTATTCGCCAGAAATGGCAAGAAATGTTATTTCCTTTCATGCATTGTATAAACAAGGTTTTACCTTTTATTTTGATAATAATAATGGTAGTATTGATGCTTTCTTTAATAATGTTCTTTATTTTAAAGCATTACCTTGTGATGACGTGTATGAAACTGTATATGTTGTAAATAGTCTAGGAAATAATGTATTGTGTATTAACTCTTCCACTAGCTTAGATAAAGCATCCTTATGGCATTGTTGTCTTGGACATGTAAGCAAGAAATGCATAGGCCAACTCCAAAAGGATGGAGTCTTGGAGTCATTTGACCTAAACTCAGATGATAGTTGTGAATCTTGTTTGCTTGGTAAAATGACAAAGTCACCTTTTACTGGCACTTGTGCTAGGGGTGAAGGTTTGTTGGACCTCATACACACGGATGTGTGTGGACCCTTCAGAACCGCCACAAGAGATGCTAATCGGTTCTATGTGACTTTTACTGATGATTTTAGTAGATATGGATATGTCTACCTAATCAAGCATAAGTCAGAAACCTTTGAGAAATTCAAAGAGTTTAAGCAAGAAGTGGAGAATCAGTTGGGCAGGAACATTAAGATGCTTCGATCCGATCGTGGTGGTGAGTATCTTAGTACTGAGTTCCTTGACTATCTTAAGGAATGTGGGATTGTCTCACAATTGACACCTCCTAGGACACCACAGTTGAATGGTGTAGCTGAGAGGCGCAATCGGACCTTGTTGGACATGGTTCGTTCCATGATGAGTCGAGCTTCGCTACCAATCTCATTTTGGGGGTATGCCTTAGAGACTGTCGCCCATATCCTTAATCTAGTCCCTACAAAGAAGGTTGCCAAAACACCTCACGAGGTGTGGACTGGAAAAGTTCTCAATCTAGACCACATCAAGATTTGGGGTTACGAGGCTTTCGTGAGACGCGAGACTCACGATAAGCTCGAACCCCGAAGCGAAAGGTGTATTTTCATCGGCTACCCACATAAATCCTTTGGTTACATCTTCTACAGACCCAGTGATAATGTGGTCTTTGTAGCAAGAAGAGGATTCTTTCGAGAGAGAGAATTCATGAGCCAAGGAGACAGTGGGAGGCAAATTGACCTTGAGGAAATTCAAGAGTCAAGTGGTGAAGGAACCTCAAACCCTAGCCCTCAACCTGAGGAGGAAACTCCTGTTGAGCCTACTGAAGAATCTATACCTCTGAGGCGTTCCACCAGAGTTAGAAATGCACCTGAGCATTATTATGGTTTTCATATTACTGAAGAAGGTGAGACACTTATCAGTGATAACACACTGGTAAATCTGGATGAGCCTAACAGCTACACGGAAGCCATGGCAGGCCCTGAGGCTGCTAAATGGAAAGAGGCTATGGATAGCGAGATACAGTCCATGTATGACAATCAAGTTTGGAACTTGGTTGACAATGTACCTGATCGTAAGATAGTTGGGTGCAAATGGATCTTCAAGAAGAAGACCGACATGGATGGTAATGTACACACTTATAAGGCACGACTGGTTGCGAAGGGTTATTCTTAAACTCCGGGAGTTGATTATGATGAGACCTTTGTTGGATTAATGTCTAAGTCCATAACTATATTTGGTATGTACTTGACCCGACCCGGCATGGTCCATTTGGGTTGCACTTCACCGGCACAATTTATATGGATAGTCTTTTGAGAATAGTATATTTATGATTTATATTAATATATTATAAGTTCTAATATATTAATATGGAATCATATTATTTAATTAGTATTGATCAAGAATTAATTTAGAATTAATTAAGTGATCAAAAAGAACTAATTAAATATGGACTCTTATATATATGGAATGGGCCAAGTTCATTTAGGTTGGGCTAAGCTTTCATGGATGGTCCATGGAGCTTTTAACCCATGGATCCTATGTAAATGAAAGGTCATGGGTATTAGGGTTTACATGGATGTAACCCTAATCCTCCATAATATATAAAGGGGTCCTTGGCTCACAAAATTGGAATAAGTGTGTGAAAATAAGAGTGGGCCGATTTTAGTGTGCATATATATTCTCTCAAGTTCTTCCAAGGTGTTTTGGTGATTTGTGATTCCATTTGAGGCTTCCACACTATTGGGGCTAAGCTCTTAAAGCTTGAAGACATCAAGCTACATCAAAAGGTATGTCATCTAACTAGAACTTTGTAGTATAGGTACTTCATAATATGCTAGTTAGGATGAAACCTTGGAATAGTTAATATTTGCATGTATAATAGAGAAAACATAGATCCAAGGTTTATAGGGTTGCATGTACACCATAGGAGTGTTAGAATGCTTAAAACCCAACAGTGGTATCAGAGCAATGTGTTGTTTTCTGTTATATTGATGCAAATGTTTTATTTTCAAGTTGAAAAAAAGGAAAAAAAAACATGACGTTTGTCAAATTTTAAGATAATTACTTGTTTTTGTGAAAAACTAATTATTTGTAAAATTTGAATCATTTGCTATATTAGTTACTTAGGAAAATGTGAATAAGGTGCTAATCCATGAAATTACACTTTGCACTTTGTTTAAGCTGTTAGTGGAGCGTGTGTGGTTAACCGGCACACTAACCTGGACTTAACAAGGTAGGCAAAGGGTAACTTAATGTTTATCATAGTATCGTTGGAGCGTGTGTGGTTAACCGGCACATCGATTGAGGGGTAAATATTAAGGGTACCAAGTATATTTGCATGGTTACTTCACACCTTGTTTTGTGATCCTCGACATCCCAATCACAAAACCTGAAGGGCACACTCGAGATTGAAACATGCCATTGAAAAGTTCAATGAATCTCAAAAGAATCTAGGAGTTTCAAAACCAATTAAAACCTAATAATACATTTCGTTTATCTTGGTGGAAATTGGTGAATCGTCATTCACCTACCTTCAAATATTTTATAGCTTGGATTACGGCATCCCTCTTCCAAGTTATAAAATAGTTTGTTGGGTCCTAGCCTTAATATATCATATTGGGTGTTATATTAAGGACTTAAATCAACTTTACGCGAATTTCTCCCATTGTTGATGTCTGGTTTAGACAACAATGATCTTCCCAAACCAAGCTTTCCTAATGAATATGACTTCCCGAGTTTGGCTCATGGAAGTCATACTTCTCTTCCTCCACCTCCTCCAATTATTCTCCATAACCCACAAGTTCAAGGTCACTCAAGCCCTAATGGCAAGCAAGGTCTATGTGTGATCACATCTTAGAGATGAAGTCACATATTGACAAGCCGGGAGAGTTGGGTGTCAAAGTCTTGAGAAAGTTGGATGTTCAATCACTTTCTAAGTCACATAGTGAGTTCCTTTGGGACTACTATGAAACAGACTATGACATGAACCTTAATGATCATATCTATTTGCTTGGTGCTGCTGAATCAACAATGATTTGGAACGATAGTAAAGCAAATTTGACTAGAAGATCAACTTCCCAAAAACTTTATGGACAGTGACAATAGTAAAGAGAAAGGCTAAGTCTGAGATAGTCCCATTACCAAAGGGTCCATATGTTTATTTTTCCAAAGGAAGGAGCGTTGATTGCAAAGCTGCCAAATTTACCTAAGGATGTTAAAGTCAATAAGTTTGACTCTACATCAGGTAGAGCCCATTATCTAACTCTGTTAAGTTCTATTCTGAGATCCTCATTACATGATGTGACTGGGTCACACGTTGATGTTTTAAGAATCAAAGAATAGAGAGAAATCTTAAAGGAAGTATATGCTGATTCTGATCGCGAAGGTGGATTTCGATCGCATCAGAATTTTGAGCAGTTGCTTAAGAAGTTATGATATATTGCTAAGGAATAGATAACAACAATTTTCCATGTGGATTGTAAGGATAAGTTTTTCCGTAAAGTTTTAAAATAAAAGAAAATTGTTTAATTTTATTTATTTGAATTATCCTTACAATGGCATTTGTGGAAAATTGTTGCTTATATGATTCCACTGACAGCAATATTGGAAAATGGATTTGATTCTTTCATTTATGGTAGTGTCTAAATTTACCAAATCAGGAAAGTTCCTCATCACCCAAGTTTCAATTGGACCGAAACTTGGAATCATGCAAGTTGAATAGTATGATGAATGAGAACTTTCAAGCATTGGAAAATCAAGACTAATTACTTGTTCACATGGATGTGTGAGTCAAGTGAAGGACTAAAGGGACCGAGTACACATTCTTGTGCACTGGTCATGTCCACCACAAAGCTCGTTAAGACTATTTGATTTACTAATGTTTAGCAAATATGGTTATACTTACAAGTTTAAGTATAATTCTAAAACATTGGAAAAGTCTCAATGTATGGCAGAACGAATGGGAAGAATCAAATTAGGCAGAAAGATAAAAGTTTCTCAAATCTGAAAAGATGGGAGAGTACTTTAGTATCATGTTTGTGATCATCTTAATGATTTAGAAATCATATCACAATTAGTCCTCTAAAGGTCATCTTAGTGCATTCTTATGACTAAGAAGAGGAGTCATGAATTGTTGAAATGTCATACTTCGTTCCAAAACAATTCTTAGAGTCATACTCCAAGATTGTAACTTGAGTGACATATCTTAAAGAAAGGTTTAAAACACTTGTCAAATGTAAGAGTAAAAGTGTCCTACTCTTGTACATTTGAAATTGGTAAGTTGTGATGTTTTGGATAAAACAAAGACCAACTAAGGCCAATTGTGTGAAGTGTTTGTCTTGATAAAGAATCCGCACTATCTCTTGAATATTTGGCAAGATAGTCTTATATATCAAGAGGACAGTGGGAGTCTTAAAGATCCTAAAAAGAATTTCAAGAACTAATCAAGAATAAAACCTGAGGTTCTTCACTAGCACACGACTTGAGGTTTATAACCTATCGTGTTGACATATTCTGGGCCCATTCCAGTTAAAGTTGGCTTTGCATAGGAGTTCTAAAAGTTCTCAATTGGTTGCATAACAACTTGGAAGCAATGGCAGGCCCTATACTGCCAGGTGGCAAGAAGTTAAGATTGCATAAGTTCAGTCCATATGAGTTTGGATTTGTCATTATCCTTGTCTTGTGACTACGGTTTTGACGATTCACATGGATAAGAACACATACACCATAAAATCTAAGGGTCATAAGGTTTCTCTCCGATTCATGAAAATGATGGTGAGGAAACACTTCCACCAAGTATATTTGAAGTAGATGGCAAAAGGTCTAAACAATTGAGACTATGATTACGACATCCCTTTTCATAGTTCTGAAATTGTTTAGACACACATGCATGCTACCTAAGGAAAGGTGTATGATTTTGATAAAGTTTTATCAAAGCATCTCATATCAGAAATCTGAACTTTGGTAAGAAAGTCAATAAAGTATTGATTTCTAGAAGTCCAGCTGATTTCTGAGTACATGTCAAAGCTAGTGGGAGCATAAGTGTTATGCTAATAATCATCATGTTAGTGGAAGCATGATAATTATTGTTAGTGTTGCAAGTTAGCAATGTTAATTATAGAAAACAAAAGTTTCAATTCGTGAGGCTACAGGGATTGAAAAAGTTGTTTTGCTATAATTAAGGGAGAGGATATACTTCATTTCAGTTCTAAAGGCTTAGATTGAGACCTTAATCATCTTTAGTCAAGAATATATATATGAATTTCATGTTGGATTGGTTCAACTTAAGGAAATTCTATATATTGCGTTCTCAAAATTCGATTATGATTACGGCATCCCTCTTCATAGTCAAATTTTGAAAACATGGCAAATAAAAATATTGTAGCAAAAGACTGGTCTAGAATCATGTCTTTATGTGAGACACCATGAATCGTGTACCATTTGCTTTGGGTACAGGATCGATTGCATGTGCTATAATATTTGTCATTTCTAAATTTTTCCAAATGCCCGGAGGCATTAAGAAGGGAAAAGGTCTAGAATTGGATATGACTAAAATGATTAAGCAATTGTCGAGGACAATCTGAGGTTTACCAAAGATTGGTTGCTCAGGGACAGTTGGAAGTATAGTGCTAATTTTGGAAGGACCATATTGACATATTCTGAAAAGAGGCATCTCTTATTCAGAAGTGATAGTCAAAATGAGAATATGGAGTTGTCTCGATAGGTGGAAGCTATCTGTGTAAGATTAGAAAACTTAATGCAAGAAGCATGTCCAAAGCAATGTACTTTGAATATGAGACTTAGTTTCCATGGAGTTGATCTCCATTGGAATACCTTATAATAACTATTGACAAGTATTTGTGACTTTGTACATATTCATTACAGGAGGGTCAGTGCATATAAGTTTAAAATCTAAACAGATTTCGATAAATGATAGGAATTTGAAATTCTCACATTTTTCGATACGGATTTGGGAGTGTGAAATTAAAATCATTAAAATTATGTTCAATTGGTTTATTTCACAAAGTAAGGATCATAGACAAACATAGAGTGCATACTTGGTGTATGGCAAAGCTATTGTTTAAGAAAAACATAGTGTACATGCTTGGAGCATGGGACAACTAGTTTTTTTAATTCAAGTATAAAGTTGATAAAACCGAAACAATGAATAATGAGTAATCAGTATGGTGATAAATAAAAGTGTTTATTTATATTCATAGGGTTTGATACCATATTTGATTCATTTATTCTTGTGTTTCACTTTGCATGTTTTGACTTCCAGAATAACTAAGCCGCTCTTCCTGAATGATTAAGTTATTCAAACCATCCACAGTCGGTCATATGTTGGAAGTAGATATGAATCAAGACTGTCATGGGTTGGTTTGTAGAGGTCCAAGTTGGTGGACAAAGTGGTGCTACAACACTCATGAGTGCTCATAAGTTCTGAGTATTGGATTCAACCCGCGCTCATTTGAATCACTTCATGGATTTTATCACGAGTGATCATGAGACGATAATATCTTATATTCTTCAAACCTAGAGATATGAGTTGTTACTATGAGTTGATTATACATTGATTGCACGAAAACGCATTTGGTAACTCGATGTTATAAAACGTGCCTTTGTGTATGATTCAACAAGTAGTAGAACAAGCCATATGAGTCGAAGTTTATCCATTCCTTTTACCTTCAGGATAAAAGCGATATATGTGGGCCCCTAGATGATTTAGCGATGACACATGTGAGTGCTTGGCTAAGCCAGGACTGATTTGATTTGTTCAATCAGTCAGTCATCATAAATCGAAAATCAGGAAACAACAAATGGATAGAGAGAATGATTATAATCCATGTCTCAGTCCATATGATATCTGGAATGGAGGAATATATGATCCCTTATATAATGGACAAGTCATTGACAAGGTCAGAGTTCGACAACGGCTTTAAGAGCTATGATTGCCAGTTAGGTTTTGAAGTCATACTCAATAATAGTTTTAGACTTATCCTAGTGGGAGACTGTTGGATTAATGTCTAAGTCCATAACTATATTTGGTATGTACTTGACCCGACCCGACACGGTCCATTTGGGTTGCACTTCACCGGTACAATTTATATGGATAGTCTTTTGAGAATAGTATATTTATGATTTATATTCATATATTATAAGTTCTAATATATTAATATGGAATCATATTATTTAATTAGTATTGATCAAGAATTAATTTAGAATTAATTAAGTGATCAAAAAGAAGTAATTAAATATGGACTCTTATATATATGGAATGGGCCAAGTTCATTTAGGTTGGGCTAAGCTTTCATGGATGGTCCATGGAGCTTTTAACCCATGGATCCTATGTAAATAAAAGGTCATGGGTATTAGGGTTTACATGGATGTAACCCTAATCCTCCATAATATATAAAGGGGTACTTGGCTCACAAAAATGGGAACAAGTGTGTGAAAATAAGAGTGGGCCGATTTTAGTGTGCATACATATCCTCTCAAGTTCTTTCAAGGTGTTTTGGTGATTTGTGATTCCATTTGAGGCTTCCACACTATTGGGGCTAAGATCTTAAAGCTTGAAGACATCAAGCTACATCAAAAGGTATGTCATCTAACTAGAACTTTGTAGTATAGGTGATTCATAATATGCTAGTTAGGATGAAACCTAGGAATAGTTAATATTTGCATGTATAATAGAGAAAACATAGATCCAAGATTTATAGGGTTGCATGTACACCATAGGAGTGTTAGAATGCTTAAAACCCAACAACCTTTTCACCAGTGGCAAAGATTAAGTCTATTAGGGTTCTGTTAGCCATTGCTTTATTTCATGATTATGAAATATGGCAAATGGATGTCAAAACCGCTTTCCTTAATGGAAAGTTGGCTGAAGATGTTTACATGGTTCAGCCAGAGGGTTTTGTCAGTACAGAGTACCCCAGTAGAGTGTGTAAGCTCGATAAATCCATTAATGGATTAAAACAGGCACCTCGCAGATGGAATCTTTGCTTTGATAAGAAAGTCAAAGAATTTGGCTTTTCAAGGAGTGAAGATGAATCTTGTGTCTATATCAAGGCTAGTGGGAGTATAGTCAGCATTTTGGTACTGTATGTGGATGACATACTACTCATAGGAAATGACATCCCAACCCTGCAGGAAGTAAAGTCCTGGCTTGGGAAGTGTTTCGCTATGAAGGACCTTGGAGAAGCTGCCTATATCCTAGGGATAAGGATATTGAGAAACAGGAGTAAAAGACTAATTGGACTTAGTCAAAGTACCTATGTGGACAAAGTGTTGAAAAGGTTCAACATGCATAACTCCAAGAAATGAGAGTTACCCATCCAGAGTAACGCTAGATTGAGTAAGACACAAAGCCCTAGTACTGAGGCTGAGATAGCAGAAATGAGTCGAATACCTTATGCTTCAGCTGTAGGATCGATCATGTATGCTATGACGTGTACTCGACCTGATGTAGCCTTTCCTTTGAGCATGGTTAGTAGGTATCAGGGGAACCCTGGCAAGGAACACTGGACTGCGGTAAAGAATATCCTCAAGTACCTACGGAGGACTAAGGACTGGGTCCTTACCCTCGGTGGCAGTGAGGACTTGAGAGTTGTAGGGTACAGTGATGCTAGCTTTCAGACTGACAGGGATAATTTCCGCTCTCAGTCGGGCTGGGTCTTTACTCTAAACGGAGGGGCAATTACTTGGAAAAGTTCCAAGCAGGAGATAGTGGCTGATTTCTACTTGTGAATCAGAGTATATAGCAGTAAGCGAGGCAGCAAAGGAGGCTATATGGCTAACGAACTTCATCGGAGACCTTGGAGTTGTACCAGCTATAAAGGAGCCAATGGAGATTTTCTGTGACAGCAATAGTGCAGTTGCCTTAGCCAAGGAACCAAGAGATCATGGGAGATCCAGACACATTGACAGAAAATATCACTTCATCAGACATCGAATAGAAGAAGGAATCCTCGTGGCAAAGAGGGTATCATCGGATGAGAACCCAACCGATCCCCTCACGAAGGGACTGACTCGGGCTAAGCATCTCTAGCATGCTCGGAGCATAGGGCTGAAGGATGATATTAGTTTTAGTAGTTAGATAATCTTGAAATTTGTAAAATGTAATTGACATTTGATGATAAATAAAAGCTGTTATTTATGAGTAAAGTGTTGCTATCTCTTGTCAATCGTTTACTATTATTTCTTTTTGCATGTTTTGACTTCCAGAATAATTATGTTATGGTTTATATCATATTATTCAAACTCTCCACAGTCGGTCATATGTTGGAAGTAGATATGAATCAAGACTGTCATGGGTTGGCTTGTAGAGGTCTAAGATGTTAGACAAAGCGGGGCTACAACACTCATGAGTGCTCATAAGTTCTGAGTATTGGATTCAACCCACGCTCACTTGTATCACTTCATGGAATTTATCTCGAGTGATCGTGAGACGGTAATATCATATAAGTCTTCAAACCTAGAGATATGATTTGTTGCCTATGAGTTGGTTATGCATTGATTGCACGAAAAAGCATTGGTAACTCAATGTTATAAACCGTGCTTTTGTGTGTAATTCAACAAGTAGTAGAGCAAACATATAAGTCGAAGTTTATCTGTTCCTTCTAGGATTAGAAGAGATATCTGGGCCCCTCGATGATTTTGTTTTGACCTATGTACAGGGCCCGGTCAGAACTAAATTGATGTGTTCAGTTAAGTTCTATGTCAAACAAATCAGAAATCGGGAAACAAATGCTGGACAATAAGCAAGACCATGTTCCATGTATTTGTCCGGCTGATATCTAGAACAGAGGATTATATGATCACTTACCTAAAATGGCGCTTCATAGTTCAACAGAGTTTAAAGATCTACGATTGCTGATCGGTTCCTGAAGTCATACTTGCAACTATAGTTATTAGACTTATCCAAGTGGGAGACTGTTGGATATAGTGTCTAAGTCCATAACTATATTTGGTATGTACTTGACCCGACCCGGCATGGTCCATTTGGGTTGCACTTCACCCGAACAATTTATGGATAATCGTTTGAGAATAGTATAAGTTATGATTTATTAATATATTATAAGTCCTAATATATTAATATAAAATCATATTATTTAATTAGTATTGATCTATAATTAATCTAGAATTAATTTAGAGATCAAAAGTATGACTAATTAAATATGGGCTCTTGTATTTATATAGTGTGGGCTAATGCTTATTTGGAATGGGCTAGGCTTGCATGGAAAGTCCATGGATACTCCATGGAGCTTTAACCCATGGATCTCATGGAAATGAAAAGACATGGGTATTAGGGTTTACATGGATGTAACCCTAATCCACCACACTATATAAAGGAGTCTTTGGTTCTTGAAAAATGCACTAGTTTTTGTGTGAGAACAAGTGGGCCGATTTCAAGAAGAGTGAAGCTATTCTCTCAAGGTTTCCAAGTTTGTGGTGATTTGTGATTTCCATTTGAGGCATCCACATTATTGGTGCTAGGCTCTCAAACTCCAAGCAATCAATCACTACTAAAAGGTAAGTAACTCTACTAGCTTTATTTGATTCAAGTATCCCATGCCATGCTAGTTGGGTTAAGAACCTTGGAAAAATAATTATTTGCATGTATCTTAGTCAAACATAGATCCAAGGTTTCTAGGGTTGCATGTACACCATAGGAGTGTTAGAATGCTCAAAACCCATCAATTCCTACATTCAAGAAACAACTCAACTTGGTCAACAACACTTCTGGAAGTTGATGACCTCTCAGAAGACAATTGAGCACCATGATGCTGATGTTGCTCATCATATTTGTAATGTTGATCATGAAGGATCAAGAATTATGAAGACTCATAACTTGGAATATTCCATCCATTCTCCGTTAAGTAGGGCAAATGTGTCAACTGATGACTAAGTCATGATGACGTGTCAGCACCTGATTGGTCAAGCCATGTCATGGGCTTTTCTAAAGCCTATAAATAGGCCCCTTGGGATCCATTATAAAATTGCTCTTTTCTGATCATTCCTGCTCATTCTGCACAATTGCTGCTTAGACTAGTCTTTAGAGAGCCATTTTAGACTATAGTGTGTTTTACACTCAAACAGTTGTAATTGAATCTTCATGAATATGAGACACATTTGACTCATTGATCTTAAGTCTAGAAAACGTTTTTCTATTAATTTGATTGATTCACAACTCTTTATTTTCCGCACTACTTGCTACTTGACGATTCTGAAACTCTGTTTCAGTATTTTCAACACTTGGACTATTCTAGTCTAGGTTTACTGAATTTTTCTCATTTCTTCAATTGGTATCAGAGCTCGAGTGATCGACTTTGAGACTTAGAAAACTTTTCACAAAAATCAATTTTTTCAAGTTTCAAACTAGTATCACCTGTTCTCAATGGCAAGTGTGAATCAAAACCAAGATGTTCTCTATTCAGTTTCAGTTGCAAACAGTCTTGGAGCAGGAAATCGTGCACCTATACTTGTGCCTAGTGAGTACACTTCATGGGCAGATCGCATCAAGTACTATCTGGAAGGTCACGAATCTGACATCTGGGCCTTCATCTCCATTGGGAAACATACTCCAAAATTTCTGAAGGACATCAGAGTTCCTGAAGCCGATGTCTCTCCTGAAACCTCCAAAGTTATTTCTGGATCTGTTTCCTCTGGTGCACAACTTCGTGAAAGGAAAATCAAGAAGTTTGAGGCTAAGGCAATGCAAGAGCTCTTATCTGGAATTCCTCATGACTTTTATGAGCAACGTCCTGATGAAGATAAGAGTTCACCCTTCAATGTCTGGAATGCACTCAAGAAATAATTTGAGGGAACTGATAAAATCCTTGCAAACAGGAAGAAAGCAACATTGATGGACATAGACAACTTCAAGATGTTACCTCATGAAATTCTCTTCGATGCATATTCTAGGTACAACATTGTTGTCAACAGGGTGAAGAAACTCAAAGGAGAAAGATCGCAAGAGGATTTCAATATGAAATTCTTGAATAGTCTATCTCCAAAATGGGATACAATGCACATGATCATACTGCAAACTACAACCAATCTAGACACGATGTCTTTGTTTGATCTGTATTCCGAACTGCAACAACATGAGCTGAAAGTCAACAAGTTAGCTCGAGTAACTTCCTTTTATAATCAAGGACTTGCCCTGGGATATTCAGCACCCATGGCAAATCATTTTCAAAACTTGATTGCACATCACAATCCAATCCCAAACCACTTTGCTGATCAATTTTCCAACCAAGGATATGGAGCATTTCCTTATCAAAGTTCGAGTATGGCTCAAAAGTACAACCAGAATCCTTACATGCCAACTCAACAACCTCTTCATATCGCAAATGGGTACATGGCTAATCATCAAGCTTTCATTGGAACCATTATGGAATCTCCTCAAATCAATGAGGAAAGGAGTATGAAAAATGTATGGCACTCCTGACCAAGTTCAATCCAAACTTCAAGAAGTTTGTGAACAAACCAACTGGGAACTTCAGAGCATAAAGTTATCAGCAACCCCGACACTATCATCAGAATTCTAGTAACTTCAAAGGAGGAAGCAACAGTCAACAAAACTTCAACTCTCAGAATTCAAATTCTGAAAGTTACAGTTCTCAAAGGATGAACACAAGGGTTTAAGATAACAAGTTGAAGTCCCATGACGATAATGAAGTAATCAGGTGCCACAACTGTCAAGGTGAAAATCATTTTTCCAAGGATTGCAAAATGAAAACCAAGAAGGTCAAAGAAGAAGCATACTACCTTCAAAAAGCAGAGTAGATCAAGAAGCAGTCAAAAGACAAAGCTTTCATGGTCATGGAAACTCCAAATGTGGAAGTTTGGGAAACAAATGATGAAGTGGATCAAGCAGAAGAAACTGAAGCCTACAAGAACTACTTCTGCTTCATGGATGATGATGACAAAGAGCCTTCTCCTTTCCATCAACAAGTTGTTGAGAAGGTACAATTCATGCTTCGTGATAATCACTTAACTATTGATCCTTTTCTAGATGACATTGCCCACATTATTGAAATAATCAAAGAATATGTCACCAATGCTGAATATCGTGTCAGTTACTACAAAGATGAGCTGACCTATACTCAGTACAGACATGAAGAATTGAGATGTAATATGGCTAAGTTAGAGAATGAACTTACAATCAAAACTAAGGCACATCTCACGTCAGTTGAACAATATGAAATTGTATTGAATCAACATGATATTATTGAAAAAGACAATCGTGAGATGTACGCCCAAATCAATACAAAAATCAATAGTTATAAGGCATCCAAAACCCTTCTTGAACAGAACTCACATGCCATTCTCATGGGACCAAAACCACCATGGATTAAATATGGTCTTGGTTATGATGAAATGAAGAAGGAAATCATGGGTCCTAATACTCAACCAGAGTTGTTACATTGTGATCCAAGTCTCTTCACTGGAGACAATGAGGATCAAGAAGAGATGGTAACTTGCAGTCCTGATGTAATTGCCACTTCATTCTCAAGCATCCGATTAGAAGTCACATCATCCCATGATATTCCAAACTTGGACACTAAGTCTGACTCTCCAGTAGAATTTTCTCTTGAATGTCTGTAGCACCTGGTTCTTGGAATGTATTTTTATTTAAGTATTTTTGCATTTTTGGCCTTGGACTCGGCGAGTTGAAGGACCAACTCGCCGAGTAGAAGCGGGATGAGGCGCGTGATTTAAGTGATGGACTCGTCGAGTCGGGTCCCGGACTCGACGAGTAGACTCTGACTGGACAAAAACCCTAATCCGAGGGTTTGCACCCTATTTACACAATGTTATGACGGCCAAAACGTCCCTTATGCTCCCAGAACACCTCTCATTGAAACCCTAGCCGTTATTGAAGCAATATAAGCCTTGTTGGTGGATTTTGGTGCTTGTGGTCTTAAGAAGGAAGGAGAAAGGCTTGAAGAAGCAAGTAAAGACCAAGGGAACCCGAGTTTGTGCACCTTCTACAGTTCATTGAAGGTAAAAAGTTGTAACCTTCCTCTTTCATTTGTTAGATCCCTTTTTGGGGAGATTTAGGGCTTTTATAAGCCACTTTTGATGGCCAACCATGATTGCAAACATGGTTGGGGGTTAGAGCTTCTGAATCACGTCATTAAAAGAGTCACAAGGCAGTTGAGGACTACTTTTGCACCCATGAAAGGCCCCATGCATCTTAAGAGCTTGTTTTATGTCTTTTTGAGCTTAAAGTCCCATGCAAGCACGTAAAGTTTGTAACTTTAGGTGCTAGATCGATTATAGAAGCTTGGATCTATCTTTTGATCAAAGGTTGTACATCAGAATTCAAGGATTTAGAGTGTGGACATGACTGACTCGGCGAGTCTGTTCTTGGACTCGACGAGTCCGAGGCTTTGAGCCCCATATCTGTTGAGAGTCATAGGAACCCAGTTGAGTGTTACAAGGGTTGTAATCGGACACGAAGAGTTACCCAATGTATTGGACGTGATTTTAGACCTGGAGTTCATGGGACTCGACGAGTGCTAGAATAGACTCGGCGAGTCCAAGGCAATCTTCTTAAGGATGAAGATGAACTCGACGAGTTGTTCATCAACTCGGCGAGTCGAGGACAGAACTTGTTCATCAGATGAAGGTGAACTCGACGAGTTGTTCATCAACTCGGCGAGTCGGATGAGTTTCATGCGATGTTCATGTGAGGGAGGAACTCGTCGAGTTGATGGCCCAACTCGACGAGTCAGGTCGTGGATAAGGACGAGTAAAGGGTGAGGGACTCGGCGAGTTGACGGCCGAACTCGGCGAGTCGGGTCAACTTGAAGTTGACTTTGACTAGACTTGGACTGACCCTGTTTAGGGTTGTACTGGCTGTGTGTTGACTTGAAGGTCGTCGTGTAGGGATCGAGGAGTCGAAGGGAGTCGACTTGTGCGCTGAGGATAATTCAAACACTGCACGACATTGAGGTGAGTTACCTTCCAGTAGGGGTGGGTCTAAGGCCACAATGTCGGCCCACCAAAGAGGATTATTTGTAAGATGATTGTCTTTGTGATAATTATCTTGGTTTGGTTATCTGCTTTGGTCACGAGTATTATCTGCATGATATGTTACATGTATAGTAGGGATTAGGATCCCTGACAGCGGCCCTTAGGGCCGTGGGGTAGGTCAGTACCCGGATATGCCTGACTGTATGATTGCACCTTGCTGCTGTATGCTAGTGGTAGGGGGTGGAATAGTCCCCAGTTACCGGTTGAAAGATACCGATGACAGTTACCGGTTGAAAGATACCGATGATGGTTACCGGTTGAAAGATACCGATGATGGTTACCGGTTGAAAGATACCGATGACGATTACCGGTTGAAAGATACCGATGATGGTTACCGGTTGAGAGATACCGATGATATTGTATGGTATGTGGTATGATGGGGGAACTCACTATGCTTTGTGCTTACAGTTTCTGTTTTGGTTTCAGGTACCTCTTCGTCTAAGGGGAAGGAGCCGGCGGCGTAGCATCGCATCACACACACATATGATTTCCGCATGGAGTTTTCTGGGATTGTACTTTGATATGATATTATTCTATGGCTTGGGTTTTCAGACATGATACATTGTTTTATGAGATGATGTGTTTTCACAGTATTTTCTTATGAATGTTTTTATGTGTTTGTTAATTAAAAAGAAATTTTTGGACCTGAAAATTGGGATGTTACAAGTTCGTATCAGAGCCCTGGTTTGAGGGATTTGGACACACCCTCAGGGGTGTCTGGACTCAAACTGAGGGGCTAAAAGGTTTTTACAAGGAAAATGGTTTTCTAAAATCTAAATGAAAGGATTTTACGAAAGATGAAGTGTGTGATGCATGCGACCGGCTGGGCTCAAGTAAGTTTTCCCCAAGATACCCATACTTGATATGTTATGCTATATAGTTTTGATTCAGAAAACTGCATGCTAGAATAGGACTAAGGATCTAGGAGGATGCCTTGTGTGCCTGATGTATGATTCTGAGAATTGCATGCTAGTTAGGGCTAAGGATCTAGGAAGGATGCCTTATATGCCTGTTGTATGAGCTGTATGCTAGGACTGTTTAGTCAGCAGTAGGATGGCATGTGTAGGTTATGCCTGATTTGGTTACCCAATGCTCGAATGCTGCTTGCTTTGTGCTATGGGGGTTCTGGCCACCTTCAACTAGCTAAGGAACGGATATGTAATAGTATCCGCAAGTTAGTTAGGGGGAAGTGGTGGGGACTCCTAGTGCAGCTGATGGCGGAGGGTAGGTCGGAGAGTGCCCTAGGAAAGCCTAGGATGAGATCAGTGGAAAGGGTATCGGTAAAAGGGATTTGGTGAAGTCGAAGCAATCCTTGATGAAAGTACGGGTAGATGTGGAAGGTAGTATGGGCCCGTACTACTCAAAGCAGAGGACCCGTACTCGGATCAAGGAAGGTTGAGACAGAACCGGGAACCTTGGAGAGTGGGTTAGACCTCTCGAGAGTATCTATGATCCTGACATTTATGCGTGTATTTCCAGCATGGTGACCTCGCGACATGGAGCAGGAGGTTCCGGATCAGGATCAGGATCGGGCTCGGGTGCAAGATCCGAGCAGGTTGATAACGGGCTGCGCGAGTTCATCGCGTCTGAGATCACGAGAGGCATTCTTGAGTCGACCCCGGTCATTTTCGGGTCGATCAAGGAAGGGATTGTTGAGCTGATGGAGGATCGCCTCTGGGCATTCAGGAGTGATATGCGTCTAGCCAGACGGGTACGCGCACACTGTCCTTCAAGGACTTCCGAGGGAGCGGTGCGCCGGATTTCCATGGGGCGAAGGACCCCATTGCTGCCAGACGATGGATTGTAGACATTGAGTCTGCACAGCTGACTAGCTTCTGCACCGAGGGGTCGAAGGTGAGGTATGCAACAGGATGTTTGAGAGACAGGGCCAGAGATTGGTGGGAGTCGGTTGGTGACTCTCTGGGAGCCTCGGCTGTTGAGGCTATGACCTGGTCAGATTTTGTGACCCGGTTCAGGGCTGAGTTCGCACCTGTGGTGGAGCTTCAGCAGTTGGCCAGAGATTTCTTGGACATGAGACAGACTACGGAGACTGTGGCGGAGATCACCGCCAAGTTCCGGGAGAGGGAATTGTTGGTGCCCAGTATGCGGGTGATGAGGACATGAGGAGGACCCGCTACCATGATATGTTACGAGCTGACATCCGGGAGCATGTCAGTTTCTCAGCTTGCCCTACCCTGGATTCCATGATTGCCAGGGCTAGGGAGAGGGAGATTGATCTGGAGCACATCCGGAAAAGGAAGGCAGCGGAGGGGCTGACGACGGGGACTTCGGGGAAGAAGCCCAAGGGATCCGATGGTAGGCCGAAAGGCCAGTCTGGGCTGGACTGCTGTGGGAAATGCAGTCGGTCACACGAGGGAGCTTGCCGCACTGGGCCGGGTTCAGGCTGCTATAAGTGCGGCATGCAAAAAAAAAAGAGAGAGTCGGACTATCTACTAGTCAAATGCGCTCCTGAATTTATTTTAGCAATATGGGCTTATCCTACATCAGTTCTTCATCTTAATGGGCCACTCTTTACAAAGCAATAACCAACAATTTAACGCTAGCATGCTGCAAGCTCCGCTCAACAGAATGTGTTGCGACTCGAACTCTCGCGACATTTTTTATTTTTTATTTTTTAAAAAAAGGGGGAAGAAGAAGAGTAGTACGCTACTACTGCTACTTGTGAAGCATTTCAAAAGATCCCCGACAGAAAATCAATTAGTTTATGATTTAAAGAAAATATACTAACTCACAAAATTGATCTTGTTGTCCTTTCAGATAATCGCTCCAGCGCCGCGCCACTCAGAGTGCGCCAACAACAAACTCGCGTAGCAAAGCCTGGTCTGTAAAGCATTTACAGGGGACTTGTGAAGTGTGCACCTCTGACCAGTCACTCAAAGTTCCCATCTAGCGGGCATAGAAATATAACTCCCCACCCGGTGTTGGCTGCGGGTCTCGTCCCCCTCACCGAGGTGCGCGCACGACGCTCAGAGCGTCTATTTCTATTAACAACTTTCAGTTGTGACTGGAACGCGGGAATCAGGGACCAAGTACGTTGTATCTATTTACAGACTTCGGAGCTCGACAACGGTCTTAGAGACTGTAGGGCGAACTTACGCTTCTTAGCTACCCCGACCAGACATTTTATCGACATCAGTGTCGTGTAACACTCTTTAGCAGCCTCGGACCGCATGATCACAACAATAGTTACGTTGCATCTCACCGACCGGCTCACACTCCTCTCAACGAAGGAGTATCAAGTCAGCTCAAGCAGTACTTGGCTCATCGCACAGCCCCACGGCTCTCGTGGGCGAGGTTCGGTCATTCTCTTTATTATTTAATGCTTTGGTGCTTTATCTAGTCTGATCCGATTGTCAGCAACCCAATCGCATCAGACTAGGGGGACTTGACGACGCAAAATTTATATGACTAATTCCAGTCCGATGTCATTGGCCGCGTACCAATAACACCAGACTGGGGGGACTTGATGATATATAGTCCACTAGCATGGCCCAGACTGCTCTAGCGTGCCAGCCTAGCCTGGCGCGCTCCCGCCAGCCTTACCTGGCATTCTCCTGCCAACCTTGCTGGGGACTCCCTTGCCAGCCTCGCTGGGGACTCTCCGGTTGGTTTATATGACTAGTTTCAGTCCGATGTCATTGGCCGCATACCAATAACACCAGACTGGGGGGACTTGATGATATATGGTCCATTGGCATGGCCTAGACTGCTCTAGCGCGCCAGCCTGGCCTGGTGCCCTCCTGCCAGCCCTGCCTAGCGTTCCCTTGCGAGCCTTGCTGGGGACTCCCTTGCCAGCCCTGCTGGGGACTCTCCTGCCGGCTCGACCAGGCGCTCCCTCGCCTGGCACTCCCTTGCCATCCTCTCTTGGTGCGTGTCAGCCAGCCCTGCCTGGGGCGCGCCCGCCAAGCCCCGCCCGGCGCCTCCGGGCGGCCTTGCCCAGCTCCATGCTAGTTGGGCATGAATTGGGCTGGCCCAAGGCCTGACCTAATTGTCCCCTATATAATGAATAGTACCTCCTCCATGGAGGGGGACTCTTCCCCAAGTGGTTCAGCCGCCACTAGATCCTTCCCTTGGGCTCAGCCGCCACTAGATCTTCCCCTTGGCTCAGCTACCATACTACACTCCGGCCGGGTGGCTCGGCCGCCACCCGCCGCCGTCAGCCACCATACACCACCACCAGCACCAAGATGGTTCTCTCCAGCTATGGAGGACCATCTCAGATCTTCTAGCTGATCTAACTTGACCGTCAGAGTCCGCTCCCGGGGCACAGTCCCTGGGACGGCTCTAACGACTTTGCACTGTGATATCCAGATCTCTGCCGCAGCAGAAGACCAGAAGGCTCGCTGGAGGTCGATGTCGCATCATTGGGCATTTTGGCAGAGATTGTACCGCCCCTACTCCTGCGGTACAGATGACAGACCTGATTTGCTTCCATTGCAATCAGAAGGGCCATAAAAAGGCCAACTGCCCGAGATTGTCAGCAGCGTTAGCAGCGGCGCCAGCAGTGGCGCCGGTCTCAGCGACAACACGGGTTGCAGATGGCCGGAAGGCCAAGACAGAGGCTCCAGTGGTGCGGAGCCGAGCATTTCAGTTGGCAACCGAGGAGCCACGCGCTGCACCTGATGTGGTGACGGGATCGTTCCATGTGAACGGTATTCCAGTTCAGGTATTGTTTGATTCGGGTGCTACCCGATCGTTTGTCTCTCTTGCGCTTAGCAAGAAGTTTCCGGAATCTTCGGGCATGTTGGATTGCCCTCTAGAGGTCGAGATTGCGGACGACCGGTCGGTACGAGCGTCAGAGGTCTACCGGGATTGTGTTTTGAGGCTGTTCGAGGAGCGTTATCTGGTAGATCTGGTTCCCATACCTTTGCGGGGGAACAAGGTTATTATCGGTATGGATTGGCTGAGCCCCAATGGGGCAGTGATTGACTGTACACAGCAGTTGGTGCGGATCAGGACCCCACGTGGGGGAGAGCTGGTAATTCAGGGCGAGAGGCCACTGCGAGGACCAACTTTATGTTCAGCAGCAAGAGCTAGGCGTTACCTCCAGCAGGGTTGTGCAGGTTATGTCGCCTATGTTATAGATACCCGGGAGGCGGGTAGGGAGACGGTGGGCGATGTGCCCGTGGTGCGAGAGTTCGCGGACGTATTCCCCGAGGAGCTGCCTGGGATACCTCCGGAGCGATAGGTGGAGTTCAAGATCGACCTAGTCCCTGGTGCGGTTCCGATAGCCAAGGCACCGTATCGGTTGGCTCCTCCCGAGATACAGGAGTTGTCTACACCGCTGCAGGTGCTGTTAGACAAGGGATTCATTAGACCGAGTAGTTCTCCCTGGGGAGCCACGATTCTGTTCGTGAAGAAAAAGGACGGGTCGCATCGGATGTGTATAGACTATAGGGAGCAGAATAAGGTAACGGTGGAGAACCGTTACCCACTCCCGAGGATTGATGACCTCTTTGACCAGTTACAGGGAGCATCTTGGTTCTCCAAGATTGATTTGCGTTCAGGGTATCATCAGATGAGGGTGAGAGAGGAGGATGTACAGAAGATGGCGTTTCGGACGTGTTATGGCCACTATAAGTTCGTGGTGATGCCTTTCGGGCTCACCAATGCTCCTGCCGTGTTCATGGATCTCATGAACCGCGTGTGTAGACCGATGTTAGACCGGTCTGTGATAGTGTTTATCGATGATATCTTGGTTTACTCCAAGACGCGAGAGCAACATGAGGAGCATCTGCGAGAGGTTCTAGAGACTTTGAGGAGGGAGAGCTTGTATGCCAAGTTCTCCAAGTGCGAGTTCTGGTTGCGCGAGGTGCAGTTTCTTGGGCACCTTGTCAACCAGAACGGGATTTCGGTAGATCCGGCCAAAGTGGAGGCCGTGATGAGGTGGGAGGTTCCGAGGTCTCCATCTGAGATTCGGAGTTTCCTAGGATTAGCCGGCTACTATCGGAGATTCATCCAGGATTTCTCCAAGATAGTCGTACCCCTGACCAGGCTAACGAGGAAGGCCATGGTTTTTCGTTGGGGGCCTGAGCAACAGGATGCGTTCGAGACATTGAGGCAGAGATTGTGCGAGGCGCCAATCTTAGCCCTACCAGAGGACATGGAGGATCTCGTCGTGTACTGTGATGCATCCATCTCGGGCTTGGGCGCGGTATTGATGTAGAGAGGGCATGTTATTGCTTACGCTTCGAGGCAGCTGAAGCCTCACGAGGCAAACTACCCGACGCACGATTTGGAGCTGGGGGCTGTTGTGTTCGCCCTCAAGATTTGGCGTCATTACCTCTATGGGGTTCGTTGTACGATTTACACGGACCACAAGAGCCTGAGGTATCTCATGGACCAGCCAAATCTGAACATGAGGCAGCGTCGGTGGCTTGATGTGGTAAAGGATTATGATTGTGAGATCCTCTACCACCCGGGGAAGGCCAATGTGGTGGCCGAAGCGCTTAGCCGAAAGGCAGCGCCGATCAGGGATATCTGTCTGAGGATGACAGTGGTGACTCCGCTGTTGGAGCGGATTCGGGAGGCCCAACAAGAGGCCATGAAGGAGGAACATCGGAAGAGCGAGCGGATTGTGGGGCAGGTTTCCTCCTTCGACTATGATAGCCGAGGGTTATTGACTCTTCACCATAGGGTGTGGGTCCCTTATCATGGAGGCCTGCGCCGGATCCTGATGGAGGAGGCACATAAATCCCGATTTTCTATCCATCCCGGAGCGACGAAGATGTATAGAAATCTTCGTCCCGATTATTGGTGTCCCTGCATGAAGCGGGACGTAGCATGGTACGTGGAGCGGTGCTTGACCTGCAGGAAGGTCAAGGCCGAGCACCAGAGGCCACACGGAAAGATGCAGCCGTTAGATATCCCGCTGTGGTAATGGGAAGATATTACGATGGATTTTATCACCAAGCTTTTCAGGACCGCGCGAGGGGTGGATTCGATTTGGGTCATTGTCGATCGATTGACCAAGAGCGCTCATTTTATTCCGATTCCGGAGAGTATCTCGGCCGACAAGTTGGCCGACATCTATATCAGGGAGGTGGTGTCGCGGCACGGGGTGCCAGTTTCAGTGATTTCCGACAGGGATGTACGGTTCACTTCCAGGTTTTGGAAGAAGTTTCATGACAAGCTGGGTACTTGTCTGCATTTCAGCACCGCTTTTCACCCGCAGACGGATGGTAAGAGCGAGCGGACCATCCAGATGCTAGAGGATATGCTGCGGGCATGTGTTTTAGACTTCGGAGGTAGCTGGGATACCTACCTTCCGTTGGCGGAGTTCTCGTATAATAATAGCTATCATGCGAGTATCGATCGACCTCCCTTCGAGATGTTTTACGGGAGGAAGTGCAGGACCCCGATATGCTGGGGCGAGGTTGGCCAGAGGGTCATGGGGAGCACCGATGTAGTGCTCAAGACGACCGAACGGATCCAGCAGGTCAGGAGCAGGCTTCAGACCGCTCAGAGTCGGCAGAAAAGTTATGCCGACAAGCGCCGATCGGACCTGCAGTTTAAGGTCGGGGATATGGTTCTCCTGAAGGTGTCGCCATGGAAGGGCGTCATCCGATTCAGGAAGCGGGGCAAGTTGGGTCCCAGGTATATTGGACCCTTCAGGGTTATAGCCCGGGTGGGCAAGGTGGCTTACAGGTTGGATCTGCCAGCTGAACTCAGTCAGATCCACAACACTTTCCACGTCTCTCAGCTATGGAAGTGCCTGGTGGACGACTCAGCAGTAGTACCCTTAGAGGATATTCAGGTCGATGACAGCCTGAATTACATTGAGCGACCTGTAGCAATCCTTGACCGAAAGTCGAAGGATCTGAGGAACAAGAGGGTTGAGCTGGTAAAGGTGCAATGGCAGCACTGGAAGGGCTCGGAATGGACTTGGGAGCCGGTGGATGAGATGATGGAGCATTACCCAGAGCTGTTCCAGGATCGTGCAGCAGACTTCGAGGACGAAGTCTAAAATAAGTGGGGGAGATTTGTAGCACCTGGTTCTTGGAATGTATTTTTATTTAAGTATTTTTGCATTTTTGGCCTTGGACTCGGCGAGTTGAAGGACCAACTCGCCGAGTAGAAGCGGGATGAGGCGCGGGATTTAAGTGATGGACTCGTCGAGTCGGGTCCCGAAATCGACGAGTAGACTCTGACTGGATAAAAACCCTAATCCGAGGGTCTGCACCCTATTTAAACAATCTTATGACGGCCACAACATCCCTTATGCTCCCAGAACACCTCTCATTGAAACCCTAGCCGTTATTGAAGCAATCTAAGCCTTGTTGGTGGATATTGGTGCTTGTGGTCTTAAGAAGGAAGGAGAAAGGCTTGAGGAAGCAAGTAAAGACCAAGGGAACCCGAGTTTGTGCACCTTCTACAGTTTATTGAAGGTAAAAAGTTGTAACCTTCCTCTTTCATTTGTTAGATCCCTTTTTGGGGAGATTTAGGGCTTTTATAAGCCACTTTTGATGGCCAACCATGATTGCAAACATGGTTGGGGGTTAGAGCTTCTGAATCACGTCATTAAAAGAGTCACAAGGCAGTTGGGGACTGCTTTTGCACCCATGAAAGGCCCCATGCATCTTAAGAGCTTGTTTTATGTCTTTTTGAGCTCAAAGTCCCATGCAAGCACGTAAAGTTTGTAACTTTGTAACTTTAGGTGCTAGATCGATTATAGAAGCTTGGATCTATCTTTTGATCAAAGGTTGTACATCAGAATTCAAGGATTTAGAGTGTGGACATGACTGACTCGGCGAGTCCGTTCTTGGACTCGACGAGTCCGAGGCTTTGAGCCCCATATCTGTTGAGAGTCACAGGAACCCAGTTGAGTGTTAGAAGGGTTGTAATCGGACAGGAAGAGTTACCCAATGTATTGGACGTGATTTTAGACCTGGAGTTCATGGGACTCGACGAGTGCTAGAACAGACTCGGCGAGTCCAAGGCAATCTTCTTAAGGATGAAGATGAACTCGACGAGTTGTTCATCAACTCGGCGAGTCGAGGATAGAACTTGTTCATCAGATGAAGGTGAACTCGACGAGTTGTTCATCAACTCGGCGAGTCGGATGAGTTTCATGCGATGTTCATGTGAGGGAGGAACTCGTCGAGTTGACGGCCCAACTCGACGAGTCAGGTCGTGGATAAGGACGAGTAAAGGGTGAGGGACTCGGCGAGTTGACGGCCCAACTCGGCGAGTCGGGTCAACTTGAAGTTGACTTTGACTAGACTTGGACTGACCCTGTTTAGGGTTGTACTGGCTGTGTGTTGACTTGAAGGTCGTCGTGTAGGGATCGAGGAGTCGAAGGGAGTCGACTTGTGCGCTGAGGATAATTCAAACACTGCACGACATTGAGGTGAGTTACCTTCCAGTAGGGGTGGGTCTAAGGCCACAATGCCGGCCCACCTAAGAGGAGTATTTGTAAGATGATTGTCTTTGTGATAATTATCTTGGTTTGGTTATGTGCTTTGGTCACGAGTATTATCTGCATGATATGTTACGTGTATAGTAGGGATTAGGATCCCTGACAGTGGCCCTTAGGGCCGTGGGGTAGGTCAGTACCCGGATATGCCTGACTGTATGATTGCACCTTGCTGTTGTATGCTAGTGGTAGGGGGTGGAATAGTCCCTAGTTACCGGTTGAAAGATACCGATGACAGTTACCGGTTGAAAGATACCGATGATGGTTACCGGTTGAAAGATACCGATGATGGTTACCGGTTGAAAGATACCGATGACGATTACCGGATGAAAGATACCGATGATGGTTACCGGTTGAGGGATACCGATGATATTGTATGGTATGTGGTGTGATGGGGGAACTCACTAAGATTTGTGCTTACAGTTTCGGTTTTGGTTTCAGGTACCTCTTCGTCTAAGGGGAAGGAGCCGGCGGCGTAGCATCGCATCACACACACATATGATTTCCGCATGGAGTTTTATGGGATTGTACTCTGATATGTTATTATTCTATGGCTTGGGTTTTCAGACATGATACATTGTTTTATGAGATGATGTGTTTTCACAGTATTTTCTTATGAATGTTTTTATGTGTTGGTTAATTAAAAAGAAATTTTTGGACCTGAAAATTGGGATGTTACAATGTCCCACCATGGAAAGTTTCATTTCAGAAGATGCCACTTCTGAAAAATCAAATATCCCTGACTCAACATCTAGTGATAAACAACCCATATCATATGAGCCAATAGGATATTCCAAGACTAAACCCATTGAATTCCTCAGTCAACAAACATTCCAATCTCTTAATGCTTCTGTCTCTAGAATAAAGGACTTAGAATGTAAATATTCTAAGAAACAAAAAACTGGGAAGTCTCCAATTCCAGACAACAAGGATGAAACCTTGAAGACTGTGAGTAATGAGAAAACTGTTGTTGAAATACTCAAGAGACCTTTTGTTCCAATCAAAATCTCTTCACCCACTCCTAAACAACAAGAGACAATTGTAAAGCCAACTAATGTCTCTAAAGACAAGGGAAAAGAGAAAATTGATGTCTCTAAAGAATAAGGTCCAACTGTAGTCCATCCTTCAAAACCCAAAGTGGTTAAGACTACAAAATAATGACAAGGATAGGAAGACCAAGAGAGTACCTAAGGCTAAGCAAAGCCAAGGGAAGACCAGACATACCCGTCCTTCTAAAACTTCAAGGACTCAAAGAACCTCTCCTTCCAATCATGGTTTCTCAAATTTTGGATTTCCAAACCAAATTGGAATTCACTATCAGAATGATTTCAGACCTAACAATCTTCGTGATTTATCTGAAATCATGAGACAATGACCTGTTCAAACCAACCCTTTCATGTATCAGAATAGTAATTACCCTATGAATTCTATTCTTGGTCTATATTGTGGTTTTTCTCCGTCCATAGGAGGGAATCACATGTTTGAGGGAAACTCTGGGTTTCCAATGATCAATCAGTTAGGGGGAAATACCCAGTTTCCTATGTTTGATCAATTTGGAATGCATGTGAACTATGGATTTCCCTCTCTAGGAATTCCTACTCAGTTCACCAACTCTCGATTTTTCCCACAGACCAAACCTCAAAAGAAGACCACTAAAAATATCAAAACCAAGGTCTTAGAAAACCAAGCAACACCCAAAGTGGTTGATGCAAAACATGAAAAGACTGTCCCAACTCCCACAAGTCCGAAGGAAGCTAACACTCAAGGACCCAAACAAACATATGTACCTAAACCTTCTCTCTAAATGCAGTCTTTTTGTGCCGGGGTACCACACGACGATACGTGGTACATTGATAGTGGATGCTCCAGGCACATGACCGGGTACAAAGGATATCTTAGATATTTCAAGATCACAACGCTAGGTCAATATGTTACTTTTGGAAACAACATGATAGGAGAAGTTATGGGACATTGAAACATATCAAACAGGAACTTTACCGTTAAGCGTGTAGCATATGTGGATGGTCTTAAGCATAACCTTATCAGTGTTGCACAACTGTGTGACAATGATCATGAGGTTCTGTTCACCAAAACCAAGAGTTTGATTATGGATACCAACAAGCGCATCCTTGTTGATTCCCCACGAAACGGGAACATGTATCCTCTTGATATTTAACAAATTGAGGGAACCCCATATATTTGTCTTCTTTCCAAAGCTGCCTCTGACATCAGTTGGTTGTGGCATAGAAGACTCTCTCACCTCAACTTTGGTTATATCAACAAACTCATTGGAAGGATCTTGTGAGAGGACAACCATTGTTAATACTTGACAATGATATACTTTGTGCTGCCTGTGAGCAAGGCAAAATTTCCAAATATCCTCACAAAAGTATAACAGAACACAATGTATCTGAAGCTCTTCAGCTTATACATATTGATCAGTGTGGTCCCACTATAGTTCCTAGCTTAAGTGGTAAGAAATATATCCTTGTGATTGTTGATGATCACACCAAATTCACTTGGGTGTACTTTCTACGAAACAAATATGAAACCACCAATAAGCTAATTAACTTCATTCGCTACATAGAAGTTAGGGTAGGCAACCCACTTAGAAGACTGAGAAGTGAAAATGGTGGCAAATTTAAGAACAACGCATTAGATAGCTTTCTTGTATCCAAAGGCATCGAGCACAAATTTTCTGCACCCTACACTCCACAACAGAATGGTGTAGTTGAAAGGAAGAACCGGACACTATGTGAAGCTGCTCGATCCATGTTGATCTTCGAAAACCTACTGCAATACTTCTGGGCCGAAGCCACTACAGCCGTCTTTTTCACTCAAAACGAATCCCTAATCAACAACAGGATTGAAGGCACTCCTTATGAATCAATGAACAAAAGGAAGCCCAACGTCAAATTCTTTCATATCTTTGGCTGTCGTTGCTACATCAAGTACAACAGGTATCAACTAGGAAAATTTTCAATAGAGTTCTTGGATATTGCCTTCATCCTGCAGCCAATAGAGTTCTGAACAAAAGAACTAGGGTGATAGAGGAAAGCAGTGATGTCACTTTTGATGAAAGTTATGCAAGGGTTTTGGATCCAAACCACTTTGTTCCTTAAATGGTAGTACCCTTTGAGAAAATGAACCAGCCATCACCTGCTAACGCTTCTACTCCAGTCCATGCTATTGAAGTAGAGTTTTAATTCCTCTTTCCAACTCAACCCTCTGCCCTAGAATCATAAAATCTCACAAAAATAGCTTCTACTGATGTCTCTCAACCTCATCTACTATCAAAAGACTCAAGTTCCACCAAATCTCCGGTTGAGGGGGAACCATCTTCGACTGATTCTATCTCTAAAAGTCCCTTAGAATCTTCTGAACCATCGACCACAACCTCCCATCATCAATCTGGACCAGTCATAACACTAGCCACTACATATTTCGAGGGGGAACCACCTTTGAATGGTTCCATTCTTAAAGGTACTTTAAAATCCTCCCAACCATCCAATCCATGGTTTCAGGGGGAACCCCACTCGACTGGTTCCAGTTCTCTAAGTTCCTTCTCATCTACTACATCTGTTGAATTTAAGCATGCAACAGTTGAGGGGGAACCACATGTTACAAGTAGTTCCGGACTCTTCCAAGACGATCTTTTTGAAGGTACATTCACTTCTGACTACCCTCCTCATCAAAAAGAACAATATGAGGTAGTTTGCACTTCTCAAATCCTTAAGGAAGCTCTTCTCACGAAATGGACAAAGGATCATCCAGTCGAACAAATCATAGGTGATCTAGGTTCTGTAGTACTGACTCATTCAACAACCAAGAACGAATGTCTATATGCAAGATTTCTATCCATGATAGAGCCTAAAGGAATCAAAGAGGCTCTACAAGATGCAGATTGGGTAAAAGCAATGCAATAAGAGTTAGCTGAATTTGAACGCAACAACATGTGGGACTTAGTGCCAACACCAGAAGGAGTATCAGTTGTTGCTTCAAGATGGGTTTATAGGAACAAAAATGATGAAGATGGATTCATCATCAGGAAGAAAGCCAGACTGGTTGTCAAAGGCTACTTGCAACAAGAAGGCATAGACTATGATGAAACCTTTGCACCCGTTGCAAGAATAGAAGCCATTAGGATTTTCTTGGCATTTGTTGCACATAAGAATTTTAAGGTCTACCAAATGGATGTGCAGTGTGCATTCTTGAACGGCGAAATCGATAGGGATGTCTATATTCAATAACCTCCTGGATTTAAAGATCCAAAGTACCCCAACCATTGTTATAAGCTTCAAAAGGCTGTCTATGGATTGAAGCAAGCCCCAAAAGCATGGTATGGAACATTGTCCAAGTTCTTAGAAGATTCCAAGTTTCAAAGAGGTTCTATCGATCCCACTCTCTTTAGGAAAATCCACAACAACCATCTGATCGTCGTGCAAATCTATGTCGACGACATCATATTTGGTTCAAACAACAAGGACCTTCGTGTTGAGTTTGCTAAGTTGATGAAAAGCAAATTTAGAATGAGTATGATGGGTGAGCTTAACTACTTCCTAGGTCTACAAGTTCGTCAATATCCTAAGGGAATCTTCTTTGGTCAAGAGAAGTACATCCAAAATCTGTTGAAGAGATACTCCATGGAGAATGCATCAACTTCAAAGACACCAATATCTACATCCTACAAGATTGATTCAGACCTTGATAGGAAATATGTAGATCAGAAACACTACAGAGGAATGATTGGCTCATTACTATATCTTACAGCTAGTCGACCATACATCATGTTTTCAACATGTATGTGTGCGCGCTTTCAAGACAATCCCACGGAATCACATCACATAGCAGTCAAACGAATTTTCAAATATCTGAAGGGAACAACATCTATGGGTCTATTCTATCCTGCTAAAGGCAACTTCTATCTCCAAGCCTTTACTGACTCAAATTATGGAGGATACAAGCTCGACAGTAAGAGCACGTCTGGTAGCTGTCAATTCTTAGGAGGCAGATTGGTTAGTTGGACCTCAAAAAAGCAAACATGTGTTTCAACCTCTACAGCTGAAGCTGAATACGTTGATGTTGCTAGTTATTGTTCTCAAGTGCTCTGGATGCAAACACAACTGAGAGATTATGGATTCAAAATTCAACAGATCCCAATCTATTATGACTCTAAGAGTGCAATTGCAATCTCTCACAATCCAGTGAACCACTCAATGACCAAGCACATTGATATCAGGTATCACTTCCTAAAAGATAATATTCAGAAAGTTGATATTGAGCTTCATTTTGTTCCTACAGAAGAAGAGACTGCAGATGTGTTCACGAAAGCTCTCTAGATGAATCCAAGTTCTTACATTTTCTAGGACGACTTGACATGCTTAATCCATATTCTATAGGAGTTTAAATTTTTTTTCAAAAGTTTTTTTTAAGAAAACTCCAAAAATATTTTATTTTTACTTTATTTTATTTTTGCTTTATTTTACACAACATGAAAACTCCAAAAAGATTTTACTTTCATTTTTATTTTACACAAAAGGAAAACTCCAAAAAGATTTTACTTTCATTTTTGCTTTACATAAGAGAAAACTACAAAAAAAAATTATTTTCTGTCTTTTGTCTTTATTTTAAACAAAAGAAAATACCAAAAAAGATTTTATTTTTTACTTTTGTTAGGAAAATGCAAGTTGTTATCACAACTATGCAAATGAAGAAGGTTAGTTGCTCCACACTTTTATGATTTTTCAAAATACCAAATTTTGTGGTTCTTTAGTTTGCTTCAGTACACAACTAATATTGGTACTTTAGTGACCATTAACAAGCTTCATTGTTATACTCTACTTAGAGTTATAACATACATCAAGTACTAATGTTATGTGGGATAATTTGAGGCGAACTCTAAGGTTTAGTTAATCCAATATGTTATAGTATATTTGTGGCTTCCCTGTCCTAGTGAACACATGAGACAAAAACGTGAACTTGTGTAGTTTGAGGGACATAAAAAGTTTTGCTTTGTGAATATCTATACCCAATGAAAAGCTTCTTAGTTAAAACAAAGCGAGTCAAGTTCCAAGTTTATCTGTTTAATTTCTGCACTTTGAGTCTAGTTATATATATTCAATAAGTTATAGTTCAGGAGTGGAGTCATTCTGTGACCTTTGGGACCCGATGAGTATCCCCCCCGGAGATATATCTATATCTATCCACCTAATTATAAAAGCTTGGATGGATGAGAATAAATATTGTTTAAAAGGGTTTCATAGAAAGTCATGGACTCTATTAGTGACCTAAACGATTCTGAGCACTCCACTGAGTCTCTTAGAAAGTCACGAACTAAAGTACAAATAGAAGTAAATATAATAATTATTTGCTTGTGTACTTTGTCAAAGTTAGAGTTATAAGAAAAGATTCAAAAAAATAATAAATAAAAAAATAAAAAATATCAATAAAATAAAAAATCAAAAAGTGTAGTTATATTCTTAGGTTAATTATTATATATACTATTTTTCTTTTAAAGTCGTGTCACTTGGAATTTGGCGATACATTCTGAAACAAAAGGGGTCAATAAAAAGGTATAGGTGGTAGCAATGTCAAAAATGAATGTTATTCAAAATAAGTGGGGAACGTTTATGAGGATTGTCAGTATTTAGGGTTTGGGAAGTAATTAAGCCTTAGACACAAATATGCGCATTGTGGTGAGACATAATTTGTGAGTACAAATTGGGTTATTATGTGTGATGTTAAGGAATTCAAAAGTAATAATCAATAAAGGAAATTCTTTACAATGCGAAGTGAAGGATCATACACAAAATTTAGTTGCTTGATAAATCTGTAAGTAACAGCAAGATAATCCACAATGCCTCTAAAACAATCTTCCTTCTAAGTTCTAGTGTTTTCTTAAAGTTTTTTTTCACATGCCCACACTTCACTGTATTTTACTATTCCCTTCTCAGATTCTCTATCCATATGCACACACATCACCATAAAAGTTAGATTACTTGATGTTTGCATTTTCATATTTTTCTTTTAAAGTCTGCCTTAGACTCGAGGTAAAGCAACTAAGTTAGATAGAGAATATCACTTACTTGATCATGGAACATCCTTAGCCAAGTGGAGCATCTTATGACAAGTGCCATGCACGTCTCTAAGATAACATCCATGCCTCATTTTCCTTCTTGATTCTCAAGGCATCATTCTCGCGACTCAAGTTGACATTCTCCTATTTATACTTGAGTACTATCCAAGTCTTCTGGGCCCACAAGTTGGCCCATGTAAACCCAATCTCGGCCCATTGAGAAACCCTAGAAACCTTCACCTATAAATACCTCACTTCTACTTCTCATTCTTGCTTTTTCACTCTCTCACAGATTCTTACTCTCATACTCGCTTGGAGCAACAAGGCTTCGTGAGCAATAGGGCTTCGTGAGCAACATTCACGTAAGCAACAAGCAACTTCGGGTTGTGAGCAACAAACAACCTTGGCGCAACAGCAACTTTGGCTCAACAAGACATTTTTTTCTCCCACTTGAGCCACAATATTTTTTTTCAGAAACCCTAATTTGGCTCAACAACCTATTCTCGAAATTCCTTCTTGTGCCATTTCTCCCACTTGAGCCACAAGTCATTTTTTTTCGCAAACCCTAATTTGGCTCAACAACCTATTCTCGAAATTCCTTCTTGTGCCATTTCTCCCACTTGAGCCACAAGTCTTTTTTTTTTTTGAAAACCCTAATTGGGATCAACAAGTGATTTTGTGTTCACCTCTTGCACAACACTCCCACTTGAGCCACATGACCTTTTTTTTTGCAAACCCTAATTGTGATCAACAAGTGATTTTGTGTTCACCTCTTGCACAACACTCCCACTTGAGCCACAAGACCTTTTTTTGGAAAACCCTAATTGTGATCAACAAGTGACTTTGTTTTCCCCTCTTGGACCATCAACAACTTGCGCCATACACCTTCAAACCCTAGTTGCGCCACATTTTTTTCTTGAGCAATACTTCTTGCGTAATCTTTTTCTTCTTGAGCCACACTCAAATTTTTTTTTGGAGCAACATCTCGGTTTGGAGCAACCTCAGTTTGGATAGACTCCTTCTTGTGCCAAATCTCCTTCTTGCTCCACCTCTCCTTCTTGATCCATGTCTTCTACTTGAGCCACACTTCTCTTCGTGCGCCACAATTTTTTTTCTTCTTGAGCCACACATTTTTTTTGGTTGCATAACTACCCTACTCGGTATCAGACTTGACGCAATTTCTAATACCAAAAACCTTTGGCACAACATCATCTAGAATACCTTAGTGGACATTAAACCCTCTTGCGCCAACCTTATTTCGGGATTACCTCTTGTACTTCGTCACGTATTCAACCATCTTGCCCCACACTCAAATTTTTTTAGCACAACAATCCTCACTACCACTCCAACTTGCACCATACTCCTTCACACCCTAAACCTAATATTTTTTTTTTGCTCAACAACCTATCACAACAAACCCCTCTTGCGCCACTCTAATTCATCAAAAAAAAATCAAAAAAAAAAAGAAATTGGCGAATCATCCAAAATCGTGGGTATCACCTTGAACAAAAATTGTGTGCCATAAGCCTCTTGATCTTTACCCCTTGGTGCAACTTCTCTATTACCCAAATCAACGCATCCACTCTTGCGCCACACCCTCTTCTTGTGCCATTCTCCCTTCTTGCACCAACCCTAATCATATTCAAACATATTGCGCCATCATATAATCCATACAAACATACTTACGTGCGCCACTTATAACATATTCATCTTGACACAACATCCGTTTTCTTTCTGTTTTGTTGGCGCAACACCAAGCTTCTCTTCTATTGACGCATCTCTCTTCCCCCTCTTCTTGCGCCATACTCTACCTTGTGCGCCACTCTATTGCTCGGCGATCAACTCATGTGCACCATCTCCCTCAAGACCATCGTTCCATACCATTGTCGTGATCAGGCTTTGTAATTGGTGCATCCGATTACGGTCATGTCAGCCCATGTACACATCAACATCGACTTGGCGCATCATCCCTCTCTTGATCATGATAAATCTTTAGTCAAACCTCTTTAGCGCATCATCAATTCACATCGTGACCATCTCCCAGATGCACAACTGATCATTGACGCAACTCCGATCCATTGCGCAACTTCAATCAACAACGCCTCAGTTTTTGGTAATCTTGTTGTTGGAGCAATTGATCATTGGTGCATCTCCATCTCGTGATCCTCTTATGATCATCAGATAATTATCGAGAGTTTGAGACTAACTTCAGCCCTAGTTCTCAAGTTTTTTTACCGTTGATACATATACTTGTATCACGTTTCTTTTTTAGTTGTTATTTTTTTTGTTAGTCGGATATGATCTAAGTACATGATCAGATTTATGAATCATGTTTTTGTGAGTATCATCTTGTCTGATCATCAACCTCCCTAGCTGTGAAATTTTTCTTTTTGGTCATGATCTTATGCTTAATTCTTTTTAGTTTAAACCTGCTACTCCATCTCCCATCATCACATTTTTTTAAACCCCTGATGTAAATGTTTTTTTTACATTCAAATCAATGTATATGAGCAATTTTTTTAGAGAGTCATCACTTGTGAATCTTACAACATCATCTGTTCATCTACAAACCTTAGGTAAGATTCATGTTAATTTTTTTTTTCATATGCATGCTTGAGTGAAGGTCTCTCTTTCCTGCTGAATCATCACTAAGGATTCAATATCTGATTCGTGCAACTCCTCACTTTCTCACTTCGAGCATCATCATATCTTGTGCAACATCAGTTGAAACCATATACACACCAGGTTGTGTAAATGTGAACTGCTTCATGAAGTGCTTATGCTCCTCAAGAAAAATATTTTTTTAAGTTTTATTTTTTAATTATTTCTTTTCTTCTTGAGCCACTTTTTCTTTTCTTCTTGAGTCACCATCGAGCTATCTTGGAAAGCCAACGTAAAGTGCTCATGCACCTCAAGAAACCCCAACAAAATGTTGTGTAGAACCAAGGAGTCACAAACTTTTTTGTGACAATTTTTTTTCGTAACCCTTGCATGAAGCTTTTGTGACACCTTAAATGTCATAAAAGAGAACAACCATATGTTGGTTATAAGCATCCATGCAATTTGTTTTTTGTTTTTCCACTTACACACACACGATCTTATTTTCCACACTTTTATTTTATTTTATTTTATTTTTTTTCTCTATTTTTTTTAGCTATCTCTTGGATAAGGCATCAACAAACACTATCCTAGTTTAAATTTCAAATATTTATCGGGTTTTTAGCATTTATCCACATTTTTTTTATCTAACCCTATTTTGAAAATATTATTTGTGTTCAATTTTTTTTTGATATGTTGTAGTCATTTAAGACCAAGACTTAGCAACCTTGTTTTATCAAAACACTTTTGGTATAATTTTAACAAAATATCAAAGTTTTTATTTATTTTTTTTCAGTTTGTAAAAAAAAGTTCAAGTCTTTCACTCTTATTCAAGATTTGGTTCTTTTTCAAGATTTGTAAAAAAAAGTTCAAGTCTTTCACTCTTATTCAAGATTTGGTTCTTTTTCAAACTTCAGGCCTATATAAAACACAAAACAAATTTGCATGTTATTCCATCTATCACTATACTTTCTTATATTGACAAAACAAATTATCCTCTTGATCGTGCAAATTCGAACGTTTTTTATTCAATTCCAAATCATTTTTTTTCAATTGTCATGTTGACAGTTAAAATCTTCTTTACCCAAAATTTTCAAGTTCGAGGAACACTTTCTCTCGAAAAAACTTTAAAGTTTTTTTGTGTGACTGCTTCAACAGAAAATTCAATTGAAGCAGAGGGGGAAAATGTTAAATCAATATTTTTCCTTTTGCACACTTTTTACAACTCCTATGTGATTGTCACTTGAAATAAGTTGAGTATTGATTTACATTTTCTAACAAACATTATCAGAATGTTTAGGTTGGAAAGATCTTGAAGATTCAACAAGTGTTTGAAGAGTCAGATGTTGGAGCACTTGAAGCTTACATAGAGCACTTGTTGTACACATGGAGCACCTGTTGTTGACATGGAGCACTTGAAGAAAGCAAGTTGGATCATCATGATCTCAGATGGCACATCTAGATCATATGTGGAGCATCAAGATATTGGTGGATCATTTGGAATATTGATGGCTCATCAACAACATTGTTGGCTCATCCACAACTCTATGGCTCAACAAGAGGTTGATGGATCAACATAAATACTCAAGTCAATGGATCAACATGATAACATTGATGGCTCAACAAGAACGCACATGGCACATCATGTCCAATAGAGGCACGTCTAAATCCTCAAAGGCACATGAATTTCTCCCAATGTCCATCTTTAACACGCAGTTGCACATCTTCAAGTTCAAGACACAGTCCAACATTCAAGAAACAACTCAACTTGATCAACAACACTTCTGGAAGTTGATGACATCTAAGAAGACAATTGAGCAACATGATGCTTATGTTGCTCATCACATTTTCACTGTTGATCAAGAAGGCTCAAGAATTATGAAGACTCATAACTTGGATCGAAACCTAACGAAATACTAACGAAATTGGAATATTCCATCCATTCTCCGTCAACTAGGGCAAATGTGTCAACTGATGACTAAGTCATGATGACGTGTCAGCACCTGATTGGTAAAGCCATATCATGGGCTTTTCCAAAGCCTATAAATAGGCCCTTAGGATCCATTAGTAAGTTGCTCTTTTCTGATCATTCCTGCTCATTCTGCACAATTGTTGCTTAGACTAGTCTTCAGATAGCCACATGAGAGTTTTAGTGTGTTTTACATTCAAACACTTGTAATTGAATCTTCATGAATATGAGACACCTTTGAATCATTGATCTTGAACATATAAAATGTTTTTATCATTAATTTGGTGATTCACAACTCTTTATTTTCCGCATCACTTGCCACTTGACGATTCTGAAACTCTGTTTTAGTATTTTCAACACTTGGAGTTTTCTAGTCTAGGTTTACTGAATTCTTCTCATTTCTTCACAGATCCCCGGCAGTACCTTTTATCTTTTCAGGTTTTACAGGGATAGACGACCTTTGATTGGTAGATTGTGCTCCGGGAGTGGTCGTTTTCCATTGGTGCAAGTTTTCCAGGAGCAACGTTTTGAGTGCTACACCTGTCGCTCTGAGAGGCGATTAGAACTATTTTGTCTTGACATTGGCTTTGGCGCTTGGGCGCCAAGGAATAAATATGTGATCGCGAGAGCGAGGGCGAGAGCGAGGAACCGACGTTAGTTATACGCCACTCTTTCCCCAAACCGTCTATTAGACTGGTTCCACTATTTTTGACGTATTCCTAGTGGGATACGTTATCATAATCACTCTATGGACCATTTGTAAGTCCTCAAGTTTCCATCTTGATGATTCTTTGGTTATAGATCTAGCTTTATTAGCTTATTTTGGTCCATAAGTGATGTTTGGTTGGTTATATGTGATAAAGGTTGCAACTTTATGATTCTCCTGAGTCCCATGAGCAATATATCTTGTAGATCTAGAATTTGGTTGGGATTCTTAGCCTTGCATGAGTTTATGGTCACCTTTTTGCTCATTTTTTACCTACAATGGAATCTAGACATACATTGGACATGCATGTCTATAAAGCACCCAACTTTATGCTTGATTTGGTATTAGAAACTCTTCTGGAGTTGGTTCGGCTAAAGACTTTGAGGAAAAGTGCTTAATGTTTAAGACCATATCATGATTTTGCCTTTATTAGACCTTTGATTAGAGATCTTGTCTTAATGGATAAAGTTGGAAACTTTATCCATTAAGGCATTGAGAAGGAATAGATCTAGGTTTTTGAGCCTTTGGTTTGAGTTAAAAGTAGCTTAACTCGATTAAGCTAATCAGACTCTTCCCCACAACATGGAATTAGGCCGCTACAGTGTGACGAGTAGGGACCAATCGACTGTTTTGTCATCTTATGCTCATGTCATGGCCAAGGAAGGCCACAACATGGAGGATTTTTCTGATGGCTTGTTGACTTCTTTGACTTGGATCTAGATTGGGTTGGACCCGTGGGCCACAGCATGGCCAAGGTTGGCCACGACGTGGAGGTCAACTGAGTTTGACTTTGATTTTGACTTGAGTTGTATTTTGGCCAACCCTTAGCTTTGGAAGGTAGACTAAGGGTTTACCTTGTATGAATACCTAGTTGTGGAATAGCACTTGTATTGTTGCCAATGAGCGCAACAAAGACTATCGTCTGAGAGGTGAGTCTCTTCACTTTATTCATGGGTCGAAGGCACCAATACCCACCCACTGGATTAAGTTGTTTGATGCTAGTTGTCTGTTTGATACTTGCATGTTTTTTATTTTGGGGGGCCCATTATGCGAGGTAGGGCGAAGCCCGTTATACTCATTGGGCGGGGCCCGTTATGCGAGTTAGGACGAGGCCCGTTTGTAATGCCCGTGTTTCTAGGCTAGGCATTAATATTGATGTGATAGTCTAGGTTAACCTTTGTAACTCATTTTGAAGAAATGAAAAGGAATTATGTGAATATTATGTGAATTATGTGTTTTATGCTTAATTACTAGGATTTAATTAATTAAGAATAAAAATGAGCGTCGAAAATAAATATTAGATAAAGCCGATATCTATTAAGAAAGTTGTAGTGGTCGTGACAAGGATTACAGATATATAAAGAATACCGAAATCCAAGTTATAACGAAGAAGTTATGACCTGTCGAAGTTTCGCGACAAAACCAGCACGGTGTCGAATGTCGTAAAAAGTGAGTTTTTGATAAACTACTTTTTAGCCTTAGTGATCTAAACGAAATTCGTAGTGTTCGTTAAACCTAGAGTATGTATAAAAAGAACGCCCAAATCTGACTTCGTATTAGGAAGTTATGATTTTTCTAAGTTTCAGCTTAGCAGTAGACAGCTAAAAACTCGAATTTTAGATCAAGTGATTTTTAGCCGACACAACCTAAACGAGAATCGGAGGTCTCGTCAATAGTAGCACAACGGTAAAAAGACAGACGAAAACGGACGTCAGATGAAGAAGTTATGAATTTTTAACGGATTTCCTGTCCCGGTCTGTTAAAAATAATAATATAAAAGTTAAATTCAAAATTAGCCGATGAAGTCTAAACGAAAGTTGTAGAGCGTAATTTTACCTACGCGTGCATATAAATAACGTAAAAAACGGAGCTCGTATGCGAAAGTTATGGATTTTAGAAGTTTTTGCACAAAAATCGAGAAAAAATGTCAAATCCGAGAAATTTCGCATGGTGGACTTCGGCCACGTCACCCTCGCTCATAACGTGCCACGTGTCCAAAATTGCTGAGTCACCGAAGCCAGCTGGCGAGGTGTGTCGCCTTCCCTCGGATCCGAAGTGCGGTCCAATGGGTGTCCGACGTGTGCCCAGGTGACTCCTCGCATCCGAAGTCGCCTCACCTCGCACCGACGCGTGTCGCACCACCTGTCCGAGCTTCGTAGGCACCACGACCTAACCCTCGGACCTAGACCTCGGTCCCATCAGAAGGCCACACCTGGACCCTGGCACGTGCGATCCATGTGCCTCCTCTTCGGATCTGCTGCCACCTGGAAGCCTCTCAGCCGTCCGATCAGAAGCCTTGCCCCTATAAATAGAAGGGTGCGAGAGCTCCCGGGGATAATTTGGAAACTTGTCATTTTTAACACCTCTTTCAATATTTCTTTCATTCCAACTTCCCCCAAAGCCCCGATATCATACCAAACACCCGAAACACGTCCCGAAGTGCCCGAGAAGCCCGAGAAATTTATCTTTTCGGTTTTGAAGCCCAATCCTCGCAGAGCCTGGTTTCTCAATAAAACTCCCGATTTTATTAGAAACGATCATTTTAGGAAACGAAGTGCTGCCCGATTATCATTAAATTAGGTGTGTGTGTAGTCACTTTCACCTTACACATAGATATGAAGTATTTACCTTAAAATACGTGCTATGTGTAAATATATTAATTGTTTATTTGAGGTGACTGTTGAATAGATGTTTTATACAAGTTTTAAACTGTATATGTATTTTATCTACAAATATGTTGGGTAAAACATGGGTAGACGAAATAGTCGATGGGTGTTAAAATGATGAGAGGCCCCGATGTTGTTGTTGTTGTTGTTGTCGTCTAGCGGAGTATAGATGACGACCACGGACCTTTCTAGACAGTCCAGTGGAACACTAGCAGGTTCGCAACTTGTAGGTGTTGGTGAACTAAATGTTCATTGGCATATTCCATCCCCCTCATGGTTTCCTTTAGGACATGTATGGCTGAGGAGTCCCCTTAGCAGTAGTGTCCATGCCGATGATATTCCTTAGGCTGGGTCCCTTGTGATAGGTGTTTAGGGACGTAAAGTGAGGATAACGGGAATGGGTAATCAGGGTTATTGTTGATTGGTGAACTTAATAAGTTTATTATTATTGTGGGTTGAAAATCCTATATGCTCACCAGACTCCCAAGCCTGAGCCACTCAGCTTTTTATGTTACAGGTAGTGGACCCCGAGCATAGTCGGATGATGATGAGAGATTTTTGGATTATAGGCCAGTAGTTGTAAATAACTGTTGTAAGGCTTATAAGGTCTTGTTTATGCTTTTGATCTGTATCGGAACATGACATCCCGAGGTTTTGATATGAAATGAAATTATATATTTCTTAAAGAAAGGTTTTGATAAACTTCTATCATGTTTTGTTTTGGGGACCAATTCCGCAACATCTTTTAAAAAGGATTTCTCTGATTTTATTTTAAAAAGCATAAATTAAATCGGTGTTTTCTGGCCGAGAAATTAGGGGATGTCACAGTTGGTATCAGAGCATTAGTTCAAGCGAACTAAGAAATTGTAGGATTTCAAGACTTAAACTTAGAATGCTAAGTGATGATTGTGAGATGAGTGTCTACCATATTTTAGACAGGAGCACTAGTTTATTTTAGGAAAGGTGCCTAAAATGCTTTTATGTGCTAAATACTATATGTTTTCCATATATGCCATTATTTGTTCGGATCTATGGTCTGTTGACGACCGGATCTGGAAACCTTATGTGTGTAGGATTCTAAGCGTACGATTACGATATTAGAACTTGTTGGATAAGGTGTATAAGTCCATAACTATTTCTGGTATGTATTTGACCCGACCCGGCATGGTCCATTTGGGTTGCATGGCACCATGCAATTGGAGAAACTAAAATGAGAGAAATAACACTTATGGTTTATTAATATATTATAAGTTCTAATATATTAATAATATTATTTAATTAGTTTGATCAAGAATTAACTTAGAATTAATTAAGTGATCAAAAGATAACTAATTAAATATATGGGTAGATTATGTAAATCTTCCATATCTTATATAGTGGGCTAAGAGGCTCCATGGATTATCAAGTTGGGTTCTACCCATTGGATGCTCCATGGATGCTCCATGGGAGTTACAAACCCATGGGTCATGGAAATGAAGAGTCATGACACATTAGGGTTTACATGGTGTAACCCTAGATGTGTCAACACTATATAAGAAACCCATTCTCCACCAAAATAGGCTACACTAAGAAACAAGAGGGCTAGAGCCGATTTTGCAAGTGTAAGATTCTCTCAAAGTTTACTCCTTTGCATTTGGTGTTGTGTGAAGCATTTGAGGCATCACACTTGGGGTGCTAGGCTCACAAGGTTTCAAGGATCATAATCAACAACAAGGTAAGTTATTCTATCTTTCATTCAAGTTAAAAATGTTCCCCATGTATGCTAGATAGGAATATAACCTTGGAACTCAACTTTGCATGATTATTAGACAAACATAGATCCAAGGTTATTAGGGTTGCATGTACACTTAGGAAGTGTTAGAATGCTCAAAACCCATCAGTGGTATCAGAGCCTAGGTTCGTTTGTTGTTTTTTTTGTGTGCAAACAGCTTGAAAAAAATCGTTTTTCTATTTTCTGCTCGTATGAAAGTTTGCACATTTGTTGCTGGAAATGGACTAGAAACATTACCCTAAACTGTTTTGATGTTTTAAAGCTTGTTTTAGATGGTGTAATGTTTATGCTAATCCATTTACAATGGCAATTATTAAAATTACAAGTTTTTTTTTTAAGTGTAATTTTTGATTCTTGAAAGTGTTCATATTCATGTTCTTGAACTTATGAAGATTAGATGATCATAGGAATTGTTTGTAACCTTCATGGTAGTTTAATTCATGATCATAATGTGTTTTAATGGAGTCCATAATTTGTCCTCAAGTTATGGAAAACCAAAAGTCTCACTTTTATTAAAGCCATTAAAAGAACACAACAGTTATAAAAATGAAGAGTCTTCATTTTTATTACTAAATTAATTCATAAGTTATAAGAAATGAAAAGTTTTGGAAGTTTACAAAACTTGCCCTCAAGTTTTGGAACATGTAAAGTCTTGATTAAAACTTTAGTTGCAACCCTTAGAATTTTAAAAGTTAAAATTCAACCCTTATACTTTATAATATTCTAAGTTACTAATATATATATGTATAACGTCAAGTCGTCTTACCGCTAGTACGCCTCATTCACGAAGCCGGTCTATAAGGGGGTATAAGGTTGTTGCCTATAAAATGGCAACTTAATGGGTGTCCACTCTCACCCACCGCTTCCTTGATTGGTGGAGGGTCGTTAGCCGAACGGGTAAGACAATGACTTATAAATTCTCATTAAAAGTATGATGAATATTATAAAGTAACTAAATGCTTTTATTAAATTCCCAATCTTAGTTACTTTAGGAAAATGTGAATAAGGTGCTAATCCATGAAATTACACTTTACACTTTGTTTAAGTCGTTGGTGGAGCGTGTGTGGTTAACCGGCACACTAACTTGGACTTAACAAGGTAGGTAAAGGGTGACTTAAGGTTTACCATAGCATCGGTGGAGCGTGTGTGGTTTACCGGCACATCGATTGAGTGATAAACCTTGAGGGTACCAAGTGATTTGCATGGTTACTTCACACCTCGTTTTGTGATCCTCGGTATCTCAGTCACAAAACTTGGAGGGAACACTCGAGATTGAAATATGCCTTTGAAAAGTTCATTGAATCTCAAAAGAATCTAGGAATTTCTAAGAACCAATTAAAAACCTAATATTTATATTTCGTTTTTCATGGTGGAAATTGGTGAATCGTCATTCACCTACCTTTCAAATATGTTATAGCTTGGATTACGGCATACCTCTTATAAGTTATAATATATTGTGATTGGATCCTAGCCTTAATATTACATTTGGGTGTTTTATTAAGGACTCTCTTAATATCTAAACTAATCTTGTCCTCTTCTTTCAGATGTCTTCAAACAATGCTGCTTCTGGCTCTAATCCTAATGGCTCCTTTACCCTTATGAACTTGTGTGGGAAAGTCACTTTTGTTGGATCCAACATCAATGAATGGATCAGAAACATTAGGATGATTACCCGCTACGAGGACAAAGAATATGTCCTTGACAAGGAGCTTAAGGAGATTGATGAGACCACTGCAACTCCCCAGGAGATCGCTGACTTCCGGGCACATGAAAGGGATGCTACAAAAGTGGCATGCATCATGTTGGCCACCATGACAGCGGAACTCCAAAAGTCCTATGAGGACTTCTACCCTTTTGAAATGCACCAAGATCTGATGGAAAGATACCATCAAAGTGCACGACAAGAGAGGTATGAAATCATATGCTCTATCATAACAACCATGATGAAGGACGGGGAATCCGTCACGAGCCACATGCAGAAAATGCAAAGGTATGTGGATCGGTTGCTGAAGCTTAATGTGAACTTCCCTAAGGAGCTTGCAATATATATCATTTTGCACTCCTTACCATCGTGATATGATCAATTCCGCATGACATATCACATGAATAAGGAAGAGGTCACACTCAGCAAACTTCAGGGACTCCTCAAGACCGCAGAAACAGGTCTTAAGGGTAAGTCGGTTGTTAACACTCCTACTCCAAACTCCGCCCCGGTTTTGGCAATTGGGAAAGGTAGAGGGAAGAAGAGGAAGAGCTCTTCGAAGGGTACCAAGGCTAGGACCCTTGATGGCTCTTCTTCAAGTGGAACCAAGAAAGGTTTTGTCACTCCTTCTTCTGACCCTAAAGAGGCTGAATGCTTCTATTGCCATGAAAAGTCACATTGGAAGCGGAACTGCCCAAAGTACCAGCAAGATGTGAAGGATGGGAAAGTTAAACCCAACCATGCAGGTATTTACACTATCTTATCTAATAACTCACCCCATTCTAACTCTTGGGTCCTTGATACCGGTTGTGGTATTCATATCTGTTCTGATTTGCAGGGACTAAGAAGAAGTGAGAATGTGGAGCATAGAAGAATAAACTTAATCATGGGGAATAGGAAAGCTTTACCTGTCACCAAGATTGGAGTTTATACTTTATCGCTAAGTAGTGGGTTTAGTTTAGATTTGAATAAATGTTGTTATTCGCCAGAAATAGCAAGAAATATTATTTCCTTTCATGCATTGTATAAACAAGGTTTCACCTTTTCATTTGATAATGAAGTTGGTTCGATTAATGCTTTCTTTAATAATGTTCTTTATTTTAAAGCATTACCTTGTGATGGTGTGTATGAAACTGTATCTGTGGTTGATAACTTAGGAAATAATGTATTGTGTATTGATTCTGTTAATGATAATAACTTGGATAAAGCATCATCATGGCATTGTCGTCTTGGACATATAAGCAAGAAACGCATAGGCCAACTCTAAAAGGATGGAGTATTGGAGTCATTTGACCTAAAGTCAGATGATATTTGCGAATCATGCTTACTTGGAAAAATGAAAAAGTCACCCTTCACATGTTCTTGTGAGAGGGGTGAAGGTTTGTTGGATCTTATACACACGGATGTGTGTGGGCCCTTCAAACATGCCACAAGGGATGCTAATCGTTATTATTTGACTTTTACTGATGATTACAGTAGATATGGATATGTCTACTTAATCAAGCATAAGTCAGAGACTTTTGAGAGGTTTAAAGAGTTTAAACAGGAAGTCGAGAATCAAATGGGCAGGAACATTAAGATGCTTCGATCCGATCGAGGTGGTGAGTATCTTAGTTCAGAGTTCCTAGACTATCTTAGGGAATGTGGGATTGTCTCACAATTGACACCTCCCAGGACACCGCAGTTGAATGATGTAGCTGAGAGGCGTAATCGAACCTTGTTGGATATGGTTCGTTCCATGATGAGTCGAGCTTCGCTGCCAATCTCATTTTGGGGGTATGCCTTAGAGACTGCCGCACATATCCTTAATCTAGTTCCCACAGAGAAAGTTGCCAAAACTCCTCATGAGATGTGGACTGGTAAAGTACCCAAACTAGACCACATTAAGATTTGGGGTTGCGAGGCTTTCGTGAGACGCGAGACTCATGATAAGCTCGAACCTCGAAGTGAGAGGTGTATTTTCATCGGCTACCCACAAAAATCCTTTGGTTACCTCTTCTACAGACCTAGTGAGAATGTGGTCTTTGTAGCTAGGAGGGCTTTCTTTCGAGAGAGAGAGTTCATAAGCCAAGGAGACAGTGGGAGGCAAGTTGACCTTGAATAAATTCAAGAGTCAAGTGGTGAAGGAACTTCAAACCCTAGCACTCAACTTGAGGAGGAAACTCCTGTTGAGCCAATTGACAAGTGTGTACCTCTGAGGCGTTCCACAAGGGTTAGGAATGCACCTGAGCATTACTATGGATTCCATATTACTGCGGAAGGTGATACACTTATCAGTGATGAGACACTGATAGGTTTGGATGAACCTAACAGTTACGCGGAAGCCATGGCAGGCCTTGAGTCAGCCAAGTGGAAAGAGGCAATGGACAGCGAGATACAGTCCATGTATGACAATCAAGTTTGGAACTTGGTTAAGAATGTACCAGGTCGTAAGACTGTAGGGTGCAAATGGATCTTCAAGAAGAAGACCGACATGGATGGTAATGTACACACTTATAAGGCACGATTGGTTACAAAGGGTTTCTCACAAACTCCGAGAGTTGATTATGATGAGACCTTTTCTCCAGTGGCCAAGATTAAGTCTATTAGGGTTCTGTTAGCCATAACTGCATTTCATGACTATGAAATATGGAAAATGGATGTCAAAACCACTTTCCTTAATGGAAAGTTGGCTGAGGATGTTTACATGAGTCAGCCAGAGGGTTTTGTCAATACAGAGTACCCTAATAAAGTGTGTAAGCTTGAGAAATCCATTTATGGGTTAAAGCAAGCACCTCGCAGATGGAATCTTTGCTTTGATGAGAAAGTCAAAGAATTTGGCTTTTCTAGGAGTGAAGATGAATCTTGTGTATATGTCAAGGCTAGTGGGAGTATAGTTAGCTTTTTGGTATTGTATGTGGATGACATACTACTCATAGGAAATGACATCCCAACTCTGCAGGAAGTTAAGTCCTGGCTTGGGAAGTGTTTCTCTATGAAGGACCAAGGAGAAGCTGCCTATATTCTAGGGATAAGGATCTTGAGAGACCGGAGTAAAAGACTAATTGGACTTAGTCAGAGTACCTACTTGGATAAGGTGCTGAAGAGATTCGGCATGCAGGACTCCAAGAAAGGAGAGTTACCCATCCAGAGTAACGCCAGATTGAGTAAGACACAAAGCCCTAGTACTGAGGCTGAGATAGCAGAAATAAGTCGAATACCTTATGCTTCGGCTGTAGGATCGATCATGTATGCTATGACGTGTACTCGACCTGATGTAGCCTTTTCTTTGAGCATGGTTAGCGGGTATCAGGGGAACCCTGGCAAGGCACACTGGACTGCGGTAAAGAATATCCTCAAGTACCTACGGAGGACTAAGGACTGGGTCCTTACCCTCGGTGGGAGTGAAGACTTGAGAGTTATAGGGTATAGTGATGCTAGCTTTCAGACTGATAGGGATAATTTCCGCTCTCAGTCAGGCTGGGTCTTTACCTTAAATGGAGGAGCAATTTCTTTGAAGAGTTCCAAGCAAGAGACAATGGCTGATTCAACTTGCGAATCAGAGTATATAGCAGCTAGCGAGGCAGCAAAGGAGGCGATATGGCTGAAGAACTTCATTGGAGACCTTGGAGTTGTACCAGCTATTAAAGAGCCAATGGAAATTTTCTGTGATAGTGAAAGTGCAGTTGCCTTAGCCAAGGAACCAAGGGATCATGGGAGATCTAGACACATCGACAGAAAATACCATTTCATTAGACATCGAATAGAAGAAGGACTCCTCGTGGCAAAGAGGGTATCATCGGATGAGAATCCAGCAGATCCCCTCACGAAAGGACTGACTCGGGTTAAGCATCTCCAGCATGCTCGGAGGATAGGGTTGAAGGATGATATTAGATTTAGTAGTTAGATAACCTTGAAATTTGTAAAGTGTAATTGACATTAGATGATGAATAAAAGGTGTTTTATTTATGAGTAAAGTGTTGCTATCTCTTGTCGATCGTTTACTATATTTATTTTGCATGTTTTGACTTCCAGAATAATTATGTTTGGTATATCATATTATTCGAACCTCCACAGTCGGTCATATGTCGGAAGTAGGTATGAATCAAGACTGTCATGATTGGTTGCAGAGGTCTAAGTTTTTGGACATGGCTACAACACTCATGAGTGCTCATAAGTTCTGAGCATTGGACTCAACCCACGCTCACTGGAATCACTTCATGGAATTTATCTCGAATGATCGTGAGACGGTAACATCATATAAGTCTTCAAACCTAGAGATATGATTTGTTACTTATGAGTTGGTTATGCATTGATTGTACGTTAACGCATTGGTAACTCGATGTTATAAAACGTGCTTTTGTGTATAATTCAATGAGTGGTAGAACAAACATATGAGTCGAAGTTTATATGTTCCTTCTTGGATTAGAAGCTGATATCTGGGCCCCTCGATGATTTTGTTTTGACCTATGTACCGGGCCCGGTCAGAATTAAGTTGATGTGTTCAATTAAGTTCTTTGTCAAACAAATCAGAAATCGGGAAACAAACTGTTGGACACAAAGTAAGACACTGTTCCATGTATTTGTCCGGCTGATATCTAGAACAAAGGATTATATGATCACTTATCTTAAATGGCGTATCATCATCTTCTCAGTTCCGAGAGACCTTGAAAGAGCTACGATTGCCCATCGGTTCCTGAAGTATTGCATTTATAGTTATTAGACTTATCCAAGTAGGAGACTGTTGGATAAGGTGTATAAGTCCATAACTATTTCTGGTATGTACTTGACCCGACCCGGCATGGTCCATTTGGGTTGCATGGCACCATGCAATTGGATAAACTAAAATGAGAGAAATAACACTTATGGTTTATTAATATATTCTAAGTTCTAATATATTAATAATATTATCTAATTAGTTTGATCAAGAATTAATTTAGAATTAATTAAGTGATCAAAAGATAACTAATTAAATATATGGGTAGATTATGTAAATCTTCCATATCTTATATAGTGGGCTAAGAGGCTCCATGGATTATCAAGTTGGGTTCCACCCATAGGATGCTCCATGGGAGTTACAAACCCATGGGTCATGGAAATGAAGAGTCATGACACATTAGGGTTTACATGGTGTAACCCTAGATGTGTCAACACTATATAAGAAACCCATTCTCCACCAAAATAGGCTACACTAAGAAACAAGAGGGCTAGAGCCGATTTTGCAAGTGTAAGATTCTCTCAAAGTTTACTCCTTTGCATTTGGTGTTGTGTGAAGCATTTGAGGCATCACACTTGGGGTGCTAGGCTCACAAGGTTTCAAGGATCATAATCAACAACAAGGTAAGTTATTCTATCTTTCATTCAAGTTAAAAATGTTCCCCATGTATGCTAGATAGGAATATAACCTTGGAATTCAACTTTGCATGATTATTAGACAAACATAGATCCAAGGTTATTAGGGTTGCATGTACACTTAGGAAGTGTTAGAATGCTCAAAACCCATCAGAACTAACATGTAAATGTTTCGGAGTGATAAGGGAATTTAAGTACCTATCGAGGATAAAGACCTAAATTCGCCTTATTCGGTATATAGATTATAATGGCAAGAACTCGAAGTGGGGCGGGAAATGCAAACAGAAACCAACAACCTCAACCTCAAGTGGTGGAACAGGTGCCTATAGTAGGAGCTGCACCAGAACCCATCACCATGGTTGGAGTACGAGCCATGATTCAGACCATGATGGTTGAACAAAGGGAGGAATTGAGGCAAATGTTGCTGAACAACAGGGATAAACCTTCAGTTCCTGTTGAACAACGTGAATTGAATGACGATCGATCTGAAGAAGGAAACAACAATAGATCTGTTGGTCATAGTGAACCGCTTGTGGTTGGGAGAAATAACCACGAAGATAGAGTGGAGAGAAATGGGTGCAAGTATAAGGACTTTATGACTTGCAAGCCATCAACCTTCACTAGAAAACAAGATCTTGTCGGATTAATGGATTGGATCTCGGAAATGGAATTGGCTTTCATGACTTGTGGTTGCCAAGGCAAGTTACAAACCACATTTGGAGTGCGTCAGTTCAGGGGTAGTGCTGCTCGTTGGTGGAACACTTTGGGGAAAACCCTAAGCCCTAATGAGCCACTGCAACTGACTTAGGCAGAGTTCTTGGTGCACTTCAAGCGCAAGTACTGCTCGGCCCAAAATGTGCTTGAGCTAGAAAACCAATTTCTAACGTTGAAGAATGGGAGTATGACCGTTGATGAATATACAAATAACTTCACAGACCAAATGGAGTTTGCTTTGCGTATTGTCCCAGATGAGCTGGCAAAAATTGACAGGTAAGCAAAGGGAATTCCATGGGAGTATGCGGTGCCAGTACGTCAGGCACTTACTTTGGAGGCAGCTATCTAGGCTGCCAAGTCTATTGAAGATATGATTAAGGGGAGAGCCGCTAGCAAGGTTGAAGTTGGCGAAAAGAGAAAGTTTAAAGGAACTTCAGGTTCCAATAAAAAGAACAAGTTCTCGAAGACTGGTTCGAGAAAATTCAGAGGAGGAGCCGAAGCCAAGTGGTGTGAAAGGTGTAAGAAGAAACATGCTGGGAAATGCAGCGTGGAAATCACTTGTTACAAATGTGGAAAGCCAGGGCATTATGCCAATGAATGCACCTTCGATAAGAATGTTTGTTTTGGGCGCCATGAAGAAGGGCATATTTTGAGGGATTTCCCGAAGAAGAAGGATGCAGCAAATCCCAATCTTCCACCAAAGCCGAAGGCGAGAGCCTTTCAGATGATACTTGAAGCTGCGAAAGAAGAAGCCGATGTCGCTTCAGGTACCTTTCTCGTAAACGAATTGCCTGCCCAAATTTTGTTTGATTCTGGAGCCAATTACTCCTTTATTTCGCATGAATTTGTTAGAAAACTAGCTTTGCCTGTTGATAGACTAGTTAATGCTTTATTAGTCGAGATTGCTAGTGGCAAGTTTGTACCTGTTAGCCATCGTATGAAAAACATCTTCATTGACTTGAATGGGAATAAGTTCCACAAGGAATTATTGCCTATCGAGTTAAATGGATTCGACATAGTTTTAGGAATGGATTGGCTTAGCACCAATGATGCCGAAATATTGTGTAGGAAGAAGATAGTAAAAGTAAACCCGCCAGGGAAAGAGTCGTTTATGGTGTATGTAGACAAACGCAGAGTAAACTCTGGAATCATTTCCCTAATTAAAGCGAGAAAGTGTTTGGCCAAGGGATGTACATCATATCTAGCGTTCTTGATCGATGCTAAGAAGGAAAAGAAGGAGGTGCAGAATATTCTGGTGGTGTGTGACTATCCGGAAGTCTTTCCCGAAGATCTTCCCGGATTGTCCCCTAATCGACAAGTAGAATTTAGTATCGACTTGTTACCAGGAATGACGCCAATAGCAAAAGCACTGTATCGATTAGCACCAACAGAGATGAAAGAACCTATGCACAACTTCAGGAGTTATTGGACAAAGGTTTTATTCGACCTAGTTCATCACCCTGGGGAGCCCCGGTGTTATTTGTAAGGAAGAAAGACGGGAGCATGAGAATTTGCATCGATTACAGAGAGCTGAATAAAGCAACAATAAAGAACAAGTACTCGTTGCCGAGGATCGATGACCTGTTCGATCAGTTGCAAGGTTCGAGATATTTTTCGAAGATCGATCTTAGGTCAGGATACCATCAACTAAAGGTAAGAGAGCCGGATATCGAAAAGACTGCGTTCAGAACAAGATATGGACACTATGAATTTTTGGTTATTTCGTTCGGACTAACCAATGCTCTAGCAACTTTGATGGATTTAATGAACAGGGTTTGTAAACCATACCTTGATAAATCCGTGATAGTATTCATAGATGATATCTTGATTTATTCAAAAAGCAAGTAGGAGCATGACAAGCATCTGCGTGAAGTGCTAGAAGTTCTGAAAAAGGAGAAGCTGTATGCAAAGTTCTCCAAATGTGAATTTTGGATTCAAGAAGTCCAATTTTTAGGTCATGTGGTTAACCAAGAAGGAATAATGGTTGACCCAGCAAAGATTGAAGCTATAATGAAGTGGGAACAACCAAAAAGTCCTACGGAGATTCGAAGCTTTTTAGGATTAGCCGGATATTATCGCCGATTTATCCAAGGCTTTTATTCGATTGCTACTCCATTAATAGCTTTGACCCATAAAGGAGCTACTTATACTTGGAATGAGAAGCATAAGGAAGCCTTTGAGAAGTTAAAGAAGAGATTGTGTGAAGCACCGATTCTTTCGTTACCTGAAGGAGTTGATGACTTCACAGTTTATAGTGATGCCTCTGGAGTTGGGTTAGGTTGTGTTCTGATCCAAAGGGATAAAGTGATAGTGTATGCATCGAGGCAATTGAAAGAGCATGAAAAGAACTACCCCACTCATGATCTGGAGTTGGCAGCGGTAGTATTAACCTTAAAGATATGGAGGCACTATCTTTATGGTACTAAATGCAAACTTTTCACTGATCATAAGAGTCTTCAATATCTCTTTAATCAGAAGGAATTGAACATGAGGCAACGGCGCTGGCTAGAGTTACTCAAGGACTACGACTGTGAGATACTTTACCACCCTGGTAAAACAAATGTTGTTGCTGATGCTCTCAGTCGGAAGGTAAATCTTGAAAAGAAAAGGCCAAGAGCGTTGAGAATTGAAGTTGTCTCGACGATTGTGGAAAGTATAAAGAAAGCTCAGGAGGAAGCTTTAGAGAAAAATGACCGAAAGGAGGAACGTTTGGGCAAAACGTTGGTGTTTGATACAAACGGTCAAGGACTGCAGGTATTCAAAGATAGGATTTGGGTACCTAAGACGGGAGGAGTAAGAGATCTTCTGATGGAAGAAGCTCACAATACCATGTACTCGATTCATCCCGGTGGTACAAAAATGTATAGGGACCTAAAACCCTATTACTGGTGGCCGACGATGAAGCTCGATGTTGCTAAGTATGTGGCCGAGTGTGTAACATGTGCTAGGGTTAAGGCACAACATCAGAAACCGTATGGGAGTTTAGAACCTTTACCTGTACCCATGGGTAAATGGGAAGACATTACCATGGATTTTGTGACTAAACTGCCCAGAACAAGGAATGGTCACGACATGATTTGGGTGGTCGTTGATCGCTTCACTAAGAGTGCGCATGTCATAGAAGCCAACGAGAAATGGTCTATGGATAAACTTGCGAATTCTTACGTGAAGGAAATTGTGAGGCTTCACGGTGTTCCGTTAACGATTGTATCCGATCGTGACAACCGTTTTACCTCAAGGTTTTGGAGGAGTCTACAAGAGGAATTGGGTACCAAGTTGTGTTTGAGTACAGCTTACCATCCGCAAACCGATGGTCAAAGCGAACGAAAAATTCAAACATTGAAGGATATGCTGAGAGCATGTACCCTAGAATTCCAAGGTAACTGCGATGAAAACTTACCTCTAGTAGAATTTTCCTATAATAATAGTTTCCACTCAAGCATCAAGATGACACCTTATCACGCTTTGTATGGGGAAAAGTGTCGAACGCCATCATGTTGGCTGGAAGCTGGGGAAAAGCACTTTATGGGACCTGAAATAGTCCATCAGACTGCTGAAAAGTTGAAAGTGATTAGAGAAAGGATGTTAGCAGCTCAAGATCGACAAAAGATTTATGCTGACAAGAAAAGACAATCGATATCCTTCGAAGTTGGAGATTCGGTTTTACTTAAAGTCTCGCCGTGGAAGGGACTTATAAGATTTGGTAAAAGGGGAAAATTGAGTCCATGGTTTATTGGACCGTTTAAAGTTCTTCAGAGGATCGGGAATCAAGCTTACAAGCTAGAATTACCGGAAGAACTGGAGGGTATTCATAACACCTTTCATGTGTGTTATTTGAGAAAGTTCACGGGAGATGTGCCCGACATAATTCCCATTTCTGAATTAAGGTTGGATGAAAACAAGAGGTTAATTGAAGAACCTGAGGCAATCGTTGACCGTAAGACTAAGAAGTTGCGACGCAAGATGGTCGATTTAGTGCTTGTGCATTGGAAACATACGAATGGGCCAAATCTCACGTGGGAAACGGAGAGTGACATGATGAGTCGCTACCCGCATTTGTTTGCTGATGTGTGATTCCGGGGATTGAATCATCCTAAGGGGGAGAGAATTGTAATGCCCGTGTTTCTAGGCTAGGCATTAATATTGATGTGATAGTATAGGTTAACCTTTGTAACTCATTTTGAAGAAATGAAAAGGAATTATGTGAATATTATGTGAATTATGTGTTTTATGCTTAATTACTAGGATTTAATTAATTAAGAATAAAAATGAGCGTCGAAAATAAATATTAGATAAAGCCGATATCTATTAAGAAAGTTGTAGTGGTCGTGACAAGGATTACGGATATATAAAGAATACCGAAATCCGAGTTATAACGAAGAAGTTATGACCTGTCGAAGTTTCGCGACAAAACCAGCACGGTGCCGAATGTCGTAAAAAGTGAGTTTTTGATAAACTACTTTTTAGCCTTAATGATCTAAACGAAATTCGTAGTGTTCGTTAAACCTAGAGTATGTATAAAAAGAACGCCCAAATCTGACTTCGTATTAGGAAGTTATGATTTTTCTAAGTTTCAGCTTAGCAGTAGACAGCTAAAAACTCGAATTTTAGATCAAGTGATTTTTAGCCGACACAACCTAAACGAGAATCGAAGGTCTCGTCAATAGTAGCACAACGGTAAAAAGACAGACGAAAACGGACGTCAGATGAAGAAGTTATGAATTTTTAACGGATTTCCTGTCCCGGTCTGTTAAAAATAATAATATAAAAATTAAAGTCAAAATTAGCCGACGAAGTATAAACGAAAGTTGTAGAGCGTAATTTTACCTATGTGTGCATATAAAGAACGTCAAAAGCGGAGCTCGTATGCGAGAGTTATGGATTTTAGAAATTTTTGCACAAAAATCGAGAAAAAAATGTCAAATCCGAGAAATTTCGCATGGTGGACTTCGGCCACGTCACCCTCGCTCATAATGTGCCACGTGTCCGAAATTGCTGAGTCACCGAAGCCAGCTGGCGAGGTGTGTCGCCTTCCCTCAGATCCGAAGTGCGGTCCAATGGGTGTCCGACGTGTGCCCAGGTGACTCCTCGCATCCGAAGCCGCCTCACCTCACACCGACGCGTGTCGCACCACCTGTCCGAGCTTCGCAGGCACCACGACCGAACCCTCGGACCTAGACCTCGGTCCAATAAGAAGGCCACACCTGGACCCTGGCACGTGCGTGCCATATGCCTCCTCTTCGGATCTGCTGCCACCTGGAAGCCTCTCAGCCGTCCGATCAGAAGCCTCGCCCCTATAAGTAGAAGGGTGCGAGACCTCCCGGGGATAATTTGGAAACTTGTCATTTTTAACACCTCTTTCAATATTTCTTTCATTCCAACTTCCCCCAAAGCCCCGATATCATACCAAACACCCGAAACACGTCCCGAAGTGCCCGAGAAGCCCGAGAAATTTATTTTTTCTGTTTTGAAGCCCAACTCTCGCAGAGCCCGGTTTCTCAATAAAACTCCTGATTTTATTAGAAACGATCGTTTTAGGAAACGAAGTGCTGCCCGATTATCATTAAATTAGGTGAGTGTGTAGTCACTTTCACCTTAGACATAGATATGAAGTATTTACCTTAAAATACGTGCTATGTGTAAATATATTAATTGTTTATTTGAGGTGACTGTTGAATAGATGTTTTATACAAGTTTTAAACTGTATATGTATTTTATCTACAAATATGTTGGGTAAAACATGGGTAGACGAAATAGTCGATGGGTGTTAAAATGATGAGAGGCCTCGATGTTGTTGTTGTTGTTGTTGTTGTCGTCTAGCGGAGTACAGATGACGACCACGGACCTTTCTAGACAGTCCAGTGGAACACTAGCAGGTTCGCAACTTGTAGGTGTTGGTGAACTAAATGTTCATTGGCGTACTCCATCTCCCTCATGGTTGCCTTTAGGACATGTATGGCTGAGGAGTCCCCTTAGCAGTAGTGTCCATCCCGATGATATTCCTTAGGCTAGGTCCCTTGTGATAGGTGTTTAGGGACGTAAAGTGAGGATAACGGGAATGGGTAATCAGGGTTATTGTTGATTGGTGAACTTAATAAGTTTATTATTATTGTGGGTTGAAAACCATATATGCTCACCAGGCTCCCAAGCCTGAGCCACTCAGCTTTTTATGTTACAGGTAGTGGACCCCAAGCATAGTCGGATGATGATGAGAGATTTTTGGATTCTAGGCCAGTAGTTGTAAATAACTGTTGTAAGGCTTATAAGGTCTTGTTTATGCTTTTGATCTGTATCGGAACATGACATCCCGAGGTTTTGATATGAAATGAAATTATTTATTTCTTAAAGAAAGGTTTTGATAAACTTCTATCATGTTTTGTTTTGGGGACCAATTCTGCAACATCTTTTAAAAAGGATTTCTCTGATTTTATTTTAAAAAGCATAAATTAAATCGGTCTTTTCTGGCCGAGAAATTAGGGGATGTCATACCGTTATACTCATTGGGCGGGGCCCGTTATGCGAGTTGGGGCGAGGCCCGTTATACTCATTGGGTGGGGCTCGTATACGAGTTACGGTGAGGCCCGTTATACTTATTGGGAGGGGCCTGTTGCTTGTATGGTATATGGTATTCTGGGGAACTCACTAAGCTTCGTGCTTACGGTTTCATGTTTATGGTTTAAGGTAGATCTTGTTTCAAAAGGAAGAGCCGGCTTGATCGTACTGCACCCAATAAATATTTTATTCCACAATGATTATTTATGATCTTACTCTGATGTTTTGAGAATACTTTTACTCTAATCGTCTTTTGGTAAATTGAATGAATGGTTTTGACTTATTTAAACGAAAATTTTTAATTGGTATTTTTGGGACGTTACAATTTGGTATCAGAGCTTTGGTTTGAGGGATTTGGGCACAACCTCGGGTGTGTCTGAACTCAAATTGAGGAGTTAACAAAGTATCTTCAAAGAAAACGAGTTTTTCCAAAACGGTTTTTTTAAGGAAAGGTGTGCGATGCATGAAAACAATATCCTGCTAAACCCAAGAAACTTCAGATATCCGAAGGAGACTTCGGAACCTCCCACTGCATCACAGCCTCGATCTTGGACAGATCGACCAAAATCCCATCATGCTTAACAAGATGCCCAAAGAATTGGACTTTTCGTAAACAAAACTCACACTTCGAGAACTTGGCATACAATTGTTCTCGCCTCAAAACTCCTAGGAGCTCTCGAAGGTGCTCCTCATGCTGCTCCATTGTCTTGGAATACACCAAGATATCATCAATGAAAACAATGACTGATCGATGAAGCATCGACCTGCATACCCGATTCATCAAATCCATAAATGATGCAGGCACAATGGTGATACAAAAATGGCATCACCACAAACTCGTAATGACCATAACGATTCCAAAACGCAGTCTTCTCCACGTCCTCCTCTCTAATCCTCATCTGATGATACCCTGACCTCAAATAGATATTGGAGAACCAAGATGCACCCTGCAACTGATCGAAGAGGTCATCAATCTGCAGTAGGGGATAACAGTTCTTCACCGTCAACCTGTTCAATTCCCGGTAATCAATGCACATCCGGTGTTAACCATCCTTCTTCTTGACGAACAAAATCGGTGCTCCCCATGGCGAACTGCTCGGTCTAATAAACTGCTTGCCCAGTAGCTCCTAAAGCTGGGAGGACAACTCTTGCATCTGGAGTGGTGCTTATCGGTATGACGCCTTAGCAATTGGATCTGCACACGAAATCAAATCGATCCTGAACTCAACCTGCCTCTTAGGGAACACACCAGGCAACTCCTCCAGGAACACATCTGCAAGCTCCCTAACAACATGCACATCCGAAATCGAAACCTGCTTCCCCACTCGAGTATTTACTACATAAGCAAGATAACCTGTACAACCATGTTGAATATATTGCCGAGCCCTAGAAGCCGAACAGAAGGCTGATCCCAATCTGGTATCCTCTCTATAAATAACCAGTTCTCCCCCACTTGGGGTTCGAACTACTACCCGCTGACCCTCACAATCGATCATAACTCTGAATCTACTCAGCCAGTCCATCCCTACAATCACGCATACATCTCCCATGGGAATAAGGATTAGATTAACCGGTTAAGGCACCCAAAAATCACCAAGACACAACCCTGAAAAACACTTGATGCATAAATCTTGTGTTCATTGGCGATATAAACCCATGACGGACACTCCAGCTCTATAAGAGTCAAATCAAAACCCCAGCTAAAAGACTGAGATACAAAGGACCGATTCGCACCCGAGTCGAAAAGCATAATAGCAGACAAGGAATTCACTAAGAAGGTACCTAGTAGAATCATAAACACAAGCATACCATAAAATAATTGACATAACGATAAAAAGAAAAATACTAATAACGTCTTCTGGCGCAACCCTGGCCTCCTATGCTGTGAGCTGGAAAGCATGACCTCGAGCTCTCGATGGATTCGCCCAACCCTGGAGTTCATCCGTGATCCTCATAGTAATTGGCGCTGGAATATGTTCCGGCCTCGCATCGAGCAAGGGATAGTTGGCCTTCACATGGCTAACATGCGCACGGTGATAACAAATCCCGGCAGTCGGTACTGCCAACTACTGACGAAAATCTTTGGGATAATTCCCTTCCTTGCCATACTTGTAGCATCCAGATGAAGATCGACAAGTACCATCATGAACCTTGCCGCACTTGCCACAAGTGTGGCCCCTCTGTCCCCCAAATGTCGAATCAGCGGACATGAAACTCTTCATTGGAGGCTCAGACTGAACAGGAGCCTACCTCAGCTCCCTAGATTGGAGCTCTATCTCAATCTCCCGCCTCCTCACAGCCTCCTGTAGCTCAACAAGATTACCATAATGTTGGGTGGACACAAACTGACAGATATTCGTCTTGAGCATGCTCAATTACCGGGTCATCTGAGCTTGCTTAGAAGCAGCAAAATCAGGGCAGAAAAGAGCCCTCTTAGTAAACATCTTGGTGATATTCGTCACTGTCTCAGTCCCCTGTATCATATCCATATACTCCTGAGTTAGCCTCTCCCTCTCCACCAATAGAACATACCTCAAGCGAAACATATCCGAGATCTGCTCCCAAGTAACAACAGCTCTCTGCTCAGGAGTGAAAGATCCAGTCACCAATCTCCACCAATCCTTTGCACCTGATCGAAGAAGGTCCAAGACGCACGTGACCTTCTGCTTAGCAGGTCAAGAGAATGTGAAGAAACAACCCTCCACATCGGACAACCACCTCATCGCTATAATCGGGTCCTATACCCCATCAAACTCTGGGGGCTTCGTATTGTTGAAGTCCCGGTACAGGAAAGGTCTCTCTCCTCGAACTCCTGCGCCAAAGTCGACCGCGGTACCTGCAACAATGGAAGCCTTAGAAAGGGCAACATATTGATCATCAAAGAGCTCAATCATAGCGGTCTTGATAGACCCAAACATCTCTATCACAGACCTCCAGACAACAACAACCACCTCAGTGGCGATGATATCCTGAATTTGATCATCAGTCAATCCTGGCCTACCATGGCCACCCGCTCGAAATATTGATCCTCTCATCTCCACCATTCTGAAATTTATACCAAAACACATCAGATAAGCCACAATACACTTGCTATGATCACAAGATGAGACTAAATCGTTTGGGTTTGTGACTTCCTTGCTACGCGTACGGGTCATGTTCTTTTAGTAGTACGGGCCCAACTACCTTCCACCTACCCGTATTTGTCTCAAGGACCATCCCAAACTGCCCAAAAAATACAACATCTAGGATATTGTCACACCCCCAAACCGGAACGGAAACGTTCGGGGGTGGAGGACGTCATGTACAGTATCACAACAGTTGTATAATAGTAATCAAAGCAAACACAACCATTACATTGATACAATAAAGTATTTACATCTGTTCATGACATGGTTTGTATGACAACAAAAGTATAACAAAAGTATAAAAGACGTGACTCTAAAAGCTCCGTCTTCTCAAAAATCCTGCGGGTGTACCTGTCTACTGGTTCCCTAAGAATACAAGTGATTTTAAAAGTGTATCAACATTTAAGTTGGTGAGTTCATAAGTATGTTTTAGTGTCAGAAAACTTGTCTTTGAACTTTAAAAATGCTACTGTGTTTCTCAAGAAAATCCAATATTTTCTATAGTCAGAGTAGTGTAATCATGTGTGTTCCTTGTATATGTATATTGTATTAGTGTACTCTATGTTCGAAAACAGTGTATTGTATCTGATATTGTATGAAAACCATTGTATGCATATCTGGATACCACCAGTAATAGCGAAAGTAGTGTACTGTATTATTATTTGCATGAAAACCATGTATGAATGCCTAGTTATTATCAGCTGTAGTGTAAAGTATTGTTCTGTATGTAAACCATGGTTACCACCAGTAGTGTATAGTAGTTTTATTACTTGAAATAAAACCATGTGTTTGTATCCCCTGGAATCCTCCAATTGTAGTGTATAGTAGTTCTATTAATTAAAATAAAACTATTTGAAGAAATGAAATCCCGTAAACGAATGGTTAGTTTATACTGTTGTGAGTTTCATATAACCAGGCTAATATGACCTAGTGGCCTCTACGAAGTTCTTCAGGCGTCGGTAATATGACATGTGTCACCCCCGGGCATGCCTGCCTAACTGTAGCTACCAGTTTGGGTGTGGGATTGTCAGTCCCGTATAGATCTATACACAAACCTCACGCTCTCCATCCAGGAGACTCTCGTTATAATTTATAGGACTTGAACCTGTACCCTTGTGGGTACCCGAAGTAGTGCCTCATAACCCTGTATTAACTAGTTTACGCATAGTATTGTAGTGTTCTTTTGTACTTTGTAAAAGTATGCATAACCTTGTAGTAATGAACTTTGTAATGTAAAATAATTATACTTAAATAATTATTTAGTAATGCATCCCTTATACTCGGGAAAAGTAGCATTATCTCCCATAAACTAAATCTATCATAGTTTTTATGTTCATTTATGTATAAAGCTCTTGAGTTAGTGAAATCATGTAATGTATCCCAAACTATACCTACTATAGTTTGTATGTATGTTGTGTATTGTACTGGAAAATTTGCAATTATAGTTGTATGTTGTAAACTACCCTTATGCTCAACATGTTATAAAAGGGATAAGAATATCTAAATATTTTTATAAAATGTAGTGATTCCTCGATTTGTATCAATTGCAAAAGTTTTAAATCTAAATAAAATCATTTGTATAAAAACACACAAACACAAAAATCCTTGTGTTTTACTTGTATTCCCCCTGAAAACATTGAAAACAGTAAAAATGTAGGGGTATGAACTCACAGTTGTTTGTGTACGTGTTAGACAGCAAGACTGGAAAGATGACCCTCGAGTTGTAGTACGTGGAATTAACGGAATCCTAATGATAATTAAACACATAATTGTATTTAAAATTAGCGATATCATTAATTTAAATTGTTAGAAAACACTTGTTTTTGTATTAGGAACAGTTACCAAGAGTGTTGGAAGTGAAGGGGAGTTTTTGGTTCCAAGGGTGTTCTCGGCCGAAAATGGGTTTTCGGTCGAACACTGGTTTGCAGCCGAAAACTATTCTTGGTAGTGCTGGTGTTTTCGGTCATTGAAGATACGAAGGGTGTTCTTGGTGTTCGTGAGGAAAAATATGAAGATTTGAAGGATCCTTCTTGTAGTTATCAACGTTCTTGAGAGGTTCTTGCGAGCGATTTGAGAGAGTTTTTGGGTGAAATGAGTGAGAAATGATCAAGTTTCCAGGGAAAAACATTGATATCGGTTGGGTTTTCGGCCGGAGATGGGTTCACAGCCGAAAACTGGTTTTCGGCCCGAGGGTTTTCGGCCGAAAACTAGGTGCTGAACGAGATCATCTGATTTTCGCGTAAAAACTTAGTTTTTCGAGCGTTTTTGGTTCCGAAAACTTATAGAATCTTTATTTATATATTTTAAATCATTTACTAACCCTCACAAGCTTAAGGAAATAAACAAAATTCAAATTTTTATTTAACGGAGTTGACTTGTGTTGACTAGAAAGCATCGGGTTGTCACATCATCCCCCCGTTAGAGGGAATTTTGTCCCAAAATTCTTTCTATGAAATACAATAATGGACTAGGAAAAAGATGTGGGTACTTCTGTTGCATCTAGTCTTCTCGCTCCCAAGTGAATTCTGGTCCCCGCTTGGCATTCCAGTGAACCTTCACTATCGGAATGCGACTTTGTTTCATTCGTTTGACTTCCCTATCCATGATTTCGATTGGCTCTTCCACAAAGTTAAGACTGTTGTTGATCTCGATTTCATTGAGTGGAATCACAAGAGTCTCTTCGGCTAGACACTTTTTGAGGTTTGGCACGTGGAAGACTGGATGAATGTTGCTAAGCTCTTGGGGTAACCGGAGTTTGTAAGCTACAGGGTCTATCCTTGCGAGGATCTCGAATGGCCCTATGTATCTTGCATTCAGCTTTCCACGCTTTCCGAAGCATATCATGCCCTTCCAGGGTGAGACCTTCAATAGAACGCGGTCACCAACCTGGAATTCCAAGGGATTTCGTCTTTTGTCTACGTAGCTCTCTTGTCTATCCCTTGAGGCTTTTAGTCGTTCTCGGATTTGTACGATCTTTTCGGTGGTTTCTAGAATGATTTTCGGGCCAATGACAGTGCTGTCAGGGACTTGCCCCTTAGCTAGCTGTGTGTCACCCACCTCAGCCCAACATAGAGGGGATCTGCACTTACGACCGTAGAGGGCCTCGAATGGGGCAGCCTTGATGCTTGTGTGATAGCTGTTGTTGTAAGAAAACTCGACTAGTGGTAAATGGGTATCCCATGCTTTACCAAAGTCAACCAAACATGCTCTCAACATGTCCTCTAGGGTTTGAATGGTTCTCTCACTCTGCCCGTCAGTTTGAGGATGGTAAGTTGTGCTCATGTCTAGCTTAGTTCCAAGAGCCTTCTGAAGTGACTGCCAAAATCCCGAGGTGAACCTACTATCTCTATCTGAGATAATAGATATGGGCACACCATGCAGTCGTACTATCTCTTGGATGTAAGTTCAGGTCAGCTTCTCCATCTTTTCGGTTTCCCTGATTGGCAGGAAGTAGGCAGATTATGTTAATCTATCGACGATTACCCAAATGGTGTCATGACCACCCGATGTCTTGGGCAACTTGGTTATTAAGTCCATTGTAATCCATTCCCACTTCCACTAAGGTATTTCTGGTTGTTGAAGTAAACCTGAGGGCTTTTGATATTCTACCTTGACCTTGGCACAAGTTAGGCACTTGCCCATGTAGGTAGCAATCTCTGTTTTCATGTTTGGCCACCAATAGAGCTTTTTGAGATCCATATACATTTTATCCGAGCCTGGGTGAACAGAGTATCGAGTCTTATGCGCTTCGTTCATGACCATGTCTCTATAACCACCGAACTTTGGGGTCCAGATCCGGTTCATGAAATAACAAACTCCATCTCCCTTGATCTCGAAGTTCTTCTCCATTCCTCTCAAGGCTTCTCCTGCCACATGTTCTGGTTTTAAAGCTTCAAGTTGAGCCTCTTTAATTTGTATGGATAGGTGGGAATGGATTGTCATGGTTAGGGCCTTCACCTTACGACCTGAGTATTCCTTCCAGCTAAGGGCGTCAACTACTACATTGGCTTTACTTGGATGATAGCGAATTTTGCACTCGTAATCATTGAGTAGCTATGCCCATCGCCGTTGTCTCATGTTAAGCTCCTTCTGATCAAAGATGTGTTGAAGGCTTTTGTGGTCGGTGAAGATAATGCACTTGGTGCCATACAGGTAGTGTCTTCAGATTTTTAGGGCAAAGACCACTGCTCCCAGTCCAAGATCGTGAGTAGTGTAGTTGACCTCGTGTGCCTTAAGCTGTCTCGAGGCATAAGCGATGACTTTTCCTCGTTGCATAAGTACACAGCCTAGTCCCTGGTTAGATGCATCGCAGTATACAACGAAGTCCTCTGTCCCTTCTGGAAGAGACAGTATGGGCGCGCTACACAGGGCCTGTTTTAGTGTCTGGAACGCAGTGTCTTGTTTCTCTCCCCAATTAAAAGTCACACCCTTCTGAGTCAAGGTGGTAAGCGGTTTAGCAATTCTAGAGAAGTTTTGTATAAACCTACGATAGTAGCCAGCAAGACCCAAGAATTGACGGATTTCTGTGGGCGTTCTTGGTGCTGACCAATTCTCTATTGCCTTTATTTTGGAAGGGTCCACACGTATGCCTTCTTCGCTAACCACGTGACCCAAGAAATTTACCTTCCTAATCCAAAACTCGCACTTAGAGAATTTTGCGTAAAGCTTTTCTGCCCTCAGCGTCTCTAGAACTTGTCTCAAGTGTTGGTCGTGTTCTTCCTTGCTTCATGAATAGATACGTATATCATCTATGAATACTATCACGAACTTGTCTAGGAATGGGCGACACACCCTATTCATCAGGTCCATGAATACGGAGGGTGCGTTGGTTAGACCAAACGGCATCACTACAAACTCGTAGTGACCATATCGAGTTCGGAAAGCTGTCTTATGAACATCACTCTGCTAGACTCGTAGCTGATGGTACCCTGATCATAGGTCTATCTTTGAAAAATAGCTCGCTCCCTGAAGTTGATCAAAGAGGTCGTCTATTCTGGGTAGTGGGTAGCAATTCTTGATAGTGAGTTTGTTGAGCTCACGGTAGTCTATGCACATCCGGAAAGATCCATCCTTCTTCTTAACGAACAAGACCGGTGCTCCCAGGGTGAGAAGCTTGGTCTAATGAATCCCTTGCTGAGCAGTTCGTTAAGTTGGCTGGATAATTCCTGTATTTCCGCTGGAGCTAGACGATACGAGGATTTTCTTATCGGGGTAGCTCCAGGTATCAAGTCGATTCGAAACTCGACTTGGCGTTTGGGAGGAACTCCTGGAAGATCCTTAGGGAAAATATCAGGGAAGTTACAGACTTCGGGGATGCTCTCGAGGTCTTTAACTTCATGTTTTTCGTTAACTACATGGGCTAGGAATGCATGACACTCCTTTCGCAGGTATTTTTGGGCTTTAATACAAGAAATGATGCGAAGGTTCGTGCTAAGTTTGTCGTCGTAGATAACGAGGGCTTCGCCATTTGGTAGATTGATACGAATGGCTTTTTTGAAACAAAGGATATCAGCACGATTGGGACTCAACCAATCCATGCCGATGATGACATCGAAGCTTTTTATGGACACCGACATAAGGTCGATAGGAAAGGAATAGTCGTTTAGAGTAAGGGTGCAGCCTATGAATATGTCGTTTGTGCTCTCTTTCTTTCCGTTAGCCATTTCGACAATGAATGTTTTGTTTAGAGGTTATGATTTGTGTTTGACCAAGTGTTTGAATTTATGACTAACAAAACTCCTCTCTGCACCACTATCAAAGAGAATACATGTATAAGAGTTGTCGAGGAGGAACGTACCCGTGAAAACGGTGGGGTCTGCAACTGCCTCCTCCTGACCCATGGCTACCACTTTTCCTGTGTTTCCATCATCTTTTTCCTTAGGGAAATTCCTTTTGTTGTGTCTGGTTTCGCCGCATCCATAACAAGCTTGGCCTATTCCAGCTCCGGGGGTTTTGGCATTTGGTTGTGCAGGTGTCTTGCAGAAGCGGGTCGTATGCCCCTTCCTGTTACGGCTAGTGCACTGCAGCTCCCTACAAGGCCTGTGATGATGAAAGTTGCATTTGTCGCACCTAGGGAGATTTCCGACGTATCTACTGGGAGGTGATTGAGTAGTGGGGACAGCAGCATGAATGGTAGCAGCATGGACTGCCACTGTTTGCTGTTTCTTGGAGGGCTCCTGCAGTGACTGGCCTTTGCGTTTGTTCCAAAACTTTTTCTTCCCACTGCTACTCTCCTTGGGCTGTTCTGGAATAACTGTCACGACATCTTGGTGACCCCCATGATGTCACACCCCGATCCATGTCGGAATCAATCGAGGCGTGATATATTGTTCAAAGTCTCATGACAACTATGTTATAATATGATTAGATTCAATTAAGTACTAAGTATGCAAACAAGATCCACAACATACAAATACAAATCCAAATATGAACAACATTTATTACATCAAATTTAAATAGTCTTGTGGATTTCTAAGGCACAACCTATTTTTCATCAACTTCATTCTTCAAATCTGCATCATGGGTAAAAACAGGTCAATTACGAGAGTTGGTGAGTAATCTAATTTTAGTAGAGAAAATTGTGAAGTTGAAACCTTTATAATTGGAAATTTGTTTTCTTTTGAAGTCGGCAAACAATTGTATTTGAGATAACGGTTTATAAATCAAAAATTGATTAACAAATGATAACAACAACAATAAGTCCTCACCCTATATATACATATGTATATATATATATATAAATATATATAGGATGGAGCATCTAATCATCATACACACTCAACCACGTGCGATCAATCACCTTAGCGTCCCAAGGCGGGGTGGTCAACCCAATAGCGCTATTATTGTCCATAACGTACCTCAAGAATACGGGCATAGTCATGGAGATTAGACTAAAAATGGTAATGCACTACAAGTACATGTAGCGTAAACAAACAATAGTTATACAATTAATGACTCACGTATAAAAGTCCCAACAATGTCTCAATTGTGATAAAACAATAAAATGAAGTTGGAACATATTAGAACCACATGATACACCCCAAAAGTATTGAAAATTATAAAATATGGGGTAGATTACTCACTTTAGTCCCAAAACGAAATGCGTGTGTCGTACGATAGACGATTCGGGTCAAAATGGCGTAGAACCTAATATAATTAATAGTTTTGATTTAGGAACTGCTAAACGAGAATGGAGTATTAATACAAATAATTAGACACATATTCTTATATTAGATGAATTAACAATAATTCATTTTGATTATAATATTAAGGTATTTATTTGTTAAATGAATTTTAAATTGAATTACTTACTTTGCATAATTAATTTATATTTTCAATTTAGGCCAGATTTTAATAATTTCTTATTAAAATAATAACTTGCCCAATTATAATTATTGACAGATTTTAACAATTATTTATATGAAATAATCATTAAAATGCATTTTTACATGCTTAAATACTTAGGAAAATAGTTTTAAATAGTAAACAGTATTGAAAAATTATGAAATTATTAGGAAATCATTATTTCATACAATATGAATTACTGTAAAATTTGTATATTTTTCTGAACTGTTTTAGTATTTATTTAATATTTTAATGATTAAACAACACAAAATTCGGGAAAAATAGTAAATGATTCTCAAAAAATCTGTAAAATTAACCATAGTTTTATAACATGATGTAGAGCTCAGTGTATAAGTTTCAGATATTTGTGACTAAGGGAAGTATTTTTTATATATTTCATTATTAATTAATCAATAAAATCATAATGAATAGTAAAAAGTAATATAAATGCATGAAACTTCGTATATCATGTTTAATCAGTATACAGGTCATCCCAGAATTTTCTCAGAATTTATTGAATGCAAAAAGTATTTTATGTGAATTATTGCCCTACTTTATTGCAATAATTATAGTAATTCAATACAAATAAATTATTTTCTGAAAATTTCCATAACTTCTTATTTTATTGATGGGATTCTGAGAAAAATCAGGTTTATGCATAAAATGAGTTTTAGATATTTTGGTGGATTTAATTTGTTTCTTGTATGAATATGAAACTTTTAACAACATACCTTGATGAATGCTTCAAGAGGGATGAAGATTTGAGTATAATAGATTGTTCTTGGATGGAATATGAGTATTCTTGGAGGAAATTTCGAGATTGAGAGTGAGAGAAAGAATATAGAAGGGTTAAGTGGTGAAGAGAATAATGTGTTGGGAGAAAAAGGAAAGGAAAGTGGATGGGAGGTGTGAGTGGGAGACCATGGGAATAATCTTTTTGCTTTTGGTGGTCTTCATAATTTCCCACTAACACAAGCATCTTTTACATAATTAATATAAGAGTTTTATAAAATTTAATGTAAAGTTTATAAAAATAGAGTTTTATAAAATTTAATGTAAAGTTTATAAAAATGGAGTTTTATAAAAGATGTGTTATTATTTGATTATAACAATCTACTTTGATTTGAAGTTTAATTATAGCATTCAAGTTTGATTCTTTTAAATTTAATTAGAGCATTATACTTTGATTTGATTCTAATATGGTATCATAATTTAATTTGATTATAGTTATAACGTTGTACTATACTATGTTGCTATTAACGTCAATTTATATCGTAGTGTATGAGTTTCGATCCTATTAGCATAAAGTAATCTTGAGTAGGGTTTGAATGAGATTGCGAGAGGTTTCGTTTGTGATCTTTTTGAGTGTCCGGCTTCGCAACGCAAGGTCCATAGACCCCGTTAAGCCATGATTTAGTGTCCTACATAATCCCGATGATTGTGCAATAGTGTTTTTTCGCTTTGGTTCATTGTTTAGCACTGTTAAGGCTAAGGAAAATCAAACACATGAACTTTCCAAATGATGTTTTCTCATTAAAATAGCGAATTATACAGTGATTACATAACGTAAACCCTATCATACAAGGGTTAATGGAGTTGACCGGTTTGACTAGTTGACTTTGTTTGACTTTGACTTGATCGAAATTTGATGGTTGTCACATCATCCCCCCGTTAGAGGGAATTTCGTCCCGAAATTTGCATTTTGATTGGGACTTCAAGAGTTTGGAAAAAGATGTGGAAAACTTTTCGTAGTGCAAGAAATTGATTATGGTGAGGAACAACCCTCCTGATGTCACATGACGACCTTGGAAATTTCTTATTGTAACTTGAACTGAATCAATTTAAAAGGAGTTTATTGTTTTGGGATGATAGAGTATTCTATGTGTGCTTTTATACTCCCTGTTTTATCCTTGGTATTACCACTATGAATATTTTATAACGTAGTTAGCGAGTTCCATCATTACGAATGTTTCAACAAATTTTGACGAAATTTGCATTATAAGTCCTACAATTTCTTTTATAGTCGATTGACGTAAACTAGTCGTATATCATTAAGATTGCAAGGGCATTTTGGATGGGTGACCCTGCCTTAAGCCCACAACTAAACAAGGAACAGGGAATGAGGCGGAATCACACATTCTAAGTCCATAGAATCTTAATGATATATGACCATAATGTTTACACTAGCCCTCATAGATTCCAGGGGAATAGTATTATTGGGCTAGAAGTAGGAATTGTAGTTCAAAATAAAATAGTTATAAGACTGCTATCTTCAAACTTGGGCTTTGGCCCCTCCCGATTCCTAATCAGAATGGTCCAATACTCTTGCCCGATCCAAGTCAAGAGTTGATTCATGTGGCTTGAGCTTAGGCTTGGGTCTTAGAGAAAGAGGCAATGCGTCAGGCTGGCTTCACAGAGCTGCAAAAACTCTTCTCTCTCGACAGTGGATAGATAACATGCCTCGGCTCTTCAGGCCCACATTGCCTACTGGGCCAACTCAAATGAACATCCACTTTGTTACCCCACTTGGGTTATAGGCAAGTGTTACCAAGCCCGGTATCAAGAAATCAAAATCGATTCATCCCTATTTGCCCAATTCGCTGCCTATCTCGCCTGCTGTTCGTTTCTCGCTGTCTCGCCAAGTCAGTCGCCTGGTCTCACTCTCGCCAATCGCCATCGCCTAATGCCCAAATCCCTATTCACACTTCACAGAAATCAGGTATGTAATCCCGAGACCCATATCCTGTTCAACTGTTCTTTCTTTTCTGATTGTAAGATTGTTGATTGTTGGTGTTGGCGTATTGCACTGCTGCTGCTGTTTTCAGTCAATCCGTTGCCTATTTATGCGTTACTACTGTCTTACTGAGTTTCTTTTTTAATTTGGCTGTCATTTGTGATTTGGCGATTTTCCAATTTGATTTATAAGTTATGAACTTATAGATTTGGTTATTGTTAAATGAGTTATTGGTTATTGTTCAAATTTTGATTTTGATTTTTTTTTTTTGTTAATTTCAGTTTATAATATTTTCGGCCCCCCCTCCCCCAAGTTAATTGTTCAAGCTCCGCTACTGATAGATTCACTGGTAAAAACCCTGAGTTTTTACATAGATGATAAGACTTATTTGGGTTTTGCCGTGTTCCCAAGATTCATGGTTTATAGACTTGAATAGATGCTAGTTTTAGTAATAAAAAGAAATTTAGAATTTAAATGTCGATGTTAGATGCTTGTATTGATATTTAAGGGGTTAAAAAATAAAGTTTTATTAGTTACCTATAGCGACACTCAAGTCATAATTTGCATGTGTGAAGACTTGGAGTACTTTATAATGAAAAGTGTGCTACTGGGGAAATTCGAAACTGGTACGTAGCTTCAAAGTCAAGAATATGCAGTAGGCATGTGATGCATTAAATGCATGAGGCACAAAAGTCCTAATTTGCAGCAACATATACGTATATGTGTGTGAATTGAAGAAGAAGGTTACGGCTCAAAGACCATTCATTTCCTCTTTATTTTTTATTTATTACTCCTCCCACTTACCTTATATAAATCATCACAAAAGAAGGTAACGGCTCAAAGACCATTCATTTCCTCTTTATTTGTTATTTATTACTTCTCCCACTTCCCTTATATAAATCATCACAGAATAAGGTTACGGCTCAAAGACCATTCATTTCCTCTTTATTTGTTATTCGTTACTTCTCCCACTTCCCTTATATAAATCAGCACATTCTTACCGCGACTCTTTAACTTCTCCCTCACAAATGGATCCGCCTGCAGATCATCAAAACCCCATAGATGACCTCGATCGGTTTCAGTACTTTGATCATCAGGATCTGTTCAGGTATATATAAATGTCACTCATTACACCATCTTTCGCACAGAAAATTGATTTTTTTTATATTGATCAAAACATGGTTTGATTTTTTGCAGTGGTGACCTGCTCAACCATCAGGATTTCGAGTTGTCGGAAAAATCGCATGAAGTGCTCGATCAGAATGTTTCCACAGTACTTAACAAAGATCAAAACATCATTTCTAGAAATGAGTTTCATGATCTTGATCCCCTTGAAGACATAAGCTTATGGGATTGTTGGGAGGATGGTAATTTACCATTGGTTAGTTTCAGTGAAGACTGTAAATCCGGTGGTGAGGCTACAGGTAGTTCTAGTGCTGCCACCACTGATCACGGTGACCGGAAGGTGGCAAATAGATTGAGACCATTGGAGTTTGAAGAGATAGCGAAGTACTTTGAGATGCCGATAATCATGGCAGCAAAGGAACTAGGGATAGGGTCAACATTGTTGAAGAAAAGATGCAGAGAGCTAAACATAAACAGATGGCCTCATAGAAAACTTAAGAGCCTTCAATCCCTCATTCAAAATGCCAAGGTAAACTACGATAATAACCTTCTATACATTACTCATGCATGTATGCATGCACTTGGTAACCAAAGTAGTTTTGGTATTTTCTAAAATTTTAATTATTAGTTTCTTTATAACATAAACATAGGCCCTAGGCATATGCCACATCGAATCAATTGTTTTACTACGATTTCTGATTTATATTTACATAAACTTAACTCATTGTAAATTTTGTGAACTCACACGAAAAATATATTGCATCTACCTAAAAAAACTAGGAGTTGGGATTAAAGGAGGAGGTAGAGACGTTAGCAGGGCACAAGAAGATGATGGAGAAATTGCCAGGTATGGAATTGACAGAAAGAACAAAGAAGCTTAGGCAAGCTTGCTTCAAAGCTATCTATAAGAAGAGAGGACTTAACAATCCTTAGTCCTTACCTTTTCTTTTAGCCATTTTGTTATAATTAGTGGATTTTAATCTACATTGTATGTGTTTTTCTCTTGATAGATTGATACCCTTTTTAGTTTCATTGTGTTTGTCTATTGATTTTTAATGCAGAAAATTTTGTATAATTTGGGTATTATAGTTTGTATTATGTATTTAGCTATATTCTAGATTGCCGACACGACTACGCGGACGACTCTATACCAGAGGTCTATATAAATAGACTTATGAATTTAGTAGGAATAACTTGATTATAATCTTGTGATTTGTTCCATGTCTGATCCACTCCTAAGATTCACTCGACATGCCCCCAGTTATGTGTAATTAAAATTTTATTAGACTGTTGATCATAATGAGTCTACCCTAAGTCCACAACCAAACAAGGAACATGTCAACTATGAGAAACACGCATATGGACTTGTGAGTTATTTGTAAATTGATTAGGGAAATAAAGTTTTTTTTAGACATTGTTGGGTAAAATAATTGTAAAACACTTGTTGGGTCATGGTTAGGAGTGTTGGGCACCTTTTGGGCTTTCCATGGTTACTAAATGTGAAACATGTAGCACTTGCGTGGGCCCCCACAAAACTAAGTTTTCACATTTCTTTCCCACTTCTAGGCCCATTAGGGAACTTAATAGTCTAATGAGTTGGCCATTTTGGAGTGTATCCTTTCGGATGCGTTTGATAAGGTCGGGTATTTTGATGGCTCAAAAGTAATGTGAATGACGTGCTTTGGCCTATAGGTTTGGGAACTCTCGCCTTTGGTCCCCAGATAAGCAAACTGGTCCCTCGGTTGATTGGGATGTATACGAATGCTTACCTAGTCAGGACTTTCGGGCTACCGGCACCTCCCCCTTCCAGTTACTACGCGTCCATTACTATGATCCTACCCAACTAGAGTGGATGACTTTGAATTTCCTATGAGCTCTAAGGAATACATATACGTATATACATTTTGTTAAACAACTTGAGTATGTGTGTGATTTTCAGACGAAGTGGAGAATATTCACAAGTGTATGCACACATATAAGTGTCAGGAGTAATACGTATGCACATAAGGGATCAATTAACACACAAAGGTATTCCTAGGATTTTCTAAGTGTGAATTGCATGCAGTTGTGTGTGCATTTTATAAACTAGCATACGAGAGGACCCTAGAGGCTATAGACTAGGTCAAGGCAATTAACCTAATTCCCTATAGTCAAGGGCTCTGATACCAATCTGTCACACCCCGATCTTTGTCGGAATCAATCGAGGCGTGATATATTGTTCAAAGTCTCATGACAACTATGTTATAATATGATTAGATTCAATTAAGTACTAAGTATGCAAACAAGATCCACAACATACAAATACAAATCCAAATATGAACAACATTTATTACATCAAATTTAAATAGTCTTGTGGATTTCTAAGGCACAACCTATTTTTCATCAACTTCATTCTTCAAATCTGCATCATGGGTAAAAACAGGTCAACTACGAGAGTTGGTGAGTAATCTAATTTTAGTAGAGAAAATTGTGAAGTTGAAACCTTTATAATTGGAAATTTGTTTTCTTTTGAAGTCGGCAAACAATTGTATTTGAGATAACGGTTTATAAATCAAAAATTGATTAACAAATGATAACAACAACAATAAGTCCTCACCCTATATATACATATGTATATATATATATATAAATATATATAGGATGGAGCATCTAATCATCATACACACTCAACCACGTGCGATCAATCACCTTAGCGTCCCAAGGCGGGGTGGTCAACCCAATAGCGCTATTATTGTCCATAACGTACCTCAAGAATACGGGCATAGTCATGGAGATTAGACTAAAAATGGTAATGCACTACAAGTACATGTAGCGTAAACAAACAATAGTTATACAATTAATGACTCACGTATAAAAGTCCCAACAATGTCTCAATTGTGATAAAACAATAAAATGAAGTTGGAACATATTAGAACCACATGATACACCCCAAAAGTATTGAAAATTATAAAATATGGGGTAGATTACTCACTTTAGTCCCAAAACGAAATGCGTGTGTCGTACGATAGACGATTCGGGTCAAAATGGCGTAGAACCTAATATAATTAATAGTTTTGATTTAGGAACTGCTAAACGAGAATGGAGTATTAATACAAATAATTAGACACATATTCTTATATTAGATGAATTAACAATAATTCATTTTGATTATAATATTAAGGTATTTATTTGTTAAATGAATTTTAAATTGAATTACTTACTTTGCATAATTAATTTATATTTTCAATTTAGGCCAGATTTTAATAATTTCTTATTAAAATAATAACTTGCCCAATTATAATTATTGACAGATTTTAACAATTATTTATATGAAATAATCATTAAAATGCATTTTTACATGCTTAAATACTTAGGAAAATAGTTTTAAATAGTAAACAGTATTGAAAAATTATGAAATTATTAGGAAATCATTATTTCATACAATATGAATTACTGTAAAATTTGTATATTTTTCTGAACTGTTTTAGTATTTATTTAATATTTTAATGATTAAACAACACAAAATTCGGGAAAAATAGTAAATGATTCTCAAAAAATCTGTAAAATTAACCATAGTTTTATAACATGATGTAGAGCTCAGTGTATAAGTTTCAGATATTTGTGACTAAGGGAAGTATTTTTTATATATTTCATTATTAATTAATCAATAAAATCATAATGAATAGTAAAAAGTAATATAAATGCATGAAACTTCGTATATCATGTTTAATCAGTATACAGGTCATCCCAGAATTTTCTCAGAATTTATTGAATGCAAAAAGTATTTTATGTGAATTATTGCCCTACTTTATTGCAATAATTATAGTAATTCAATACAAATAAATTATTTTCTGAAAATTTCCATAACTTCTTATTTTATTGATGGGATTCTGAGAAAAATCAGGTTTATGCATAAAATGAGTTTTAGATATTTTGGTGGATTTAATTTGTTTCTTGTATGAATATGAAACTTTTAACAACATACCTTGATGAATGCTTCAAGAGGGATGAAGATTTGAGTATAATAGATTGTTCTTGGATGGAATATGAGTATTCTTGGAGGAAATTTCGAGATTGAGAGTGAGAGAAAGAATATAGAAGGGTTAAGTGGTGAAGAGAATAATGTGTTGGGAGAAAAAGGAAAGGAAAGTGGATGGGAGGTGTGAGTGGGAGACCATGGGAATAATCTTTTTGCTTTTGGTGGTCTTCATAATTTCCCACTAACACAAGCATCTTTTACATAATTAATATAAGAGTTTTATAAAATTTAATGTAAAGTTTATAAAAATAGAGTTTTATAAAATTTAATGTAAAGTTTATAAAAATGGAGTTTTATAAAAGATGTGTTATTATTTGATTATAACAATCTACTTTGATTTGAAGTTTAATTATAGCATTCAAGTTTGATTCTTTTAAATTTAATTAGAGCATTATACTTTGATTTGATTCTAATATGGTATCATAATTTAATTTGATTATAGTTATAACGTTGTACTATACTATGTTGCTATTAACGTCAATTTATATCGTAGTGTATGAGTTTCGATCCTATTAGCATAAAGTAATCTTGAGTAGGGTTTGAATGAGATTGCGAGAGGTTTCGTTTGTGATCTTTTTGAGTGTCCGGCTTCGCAACGCAAGGTCCATAGACCCCGTTAAGCCATGATTTAGTGTCCTACATAATCCCGATGATTGTGCAATAGTGTTTTTTCGCTTTGGTTCATTGTTTAGCACTGTTAAGGCTAAGGAAAATCAAACACATGAACTTTCCAAATGATGTTTTCTCATTAAAATAGCGAATTATACAGTGATTACATAACGTAAACCCTATCATACAAGGGTTAATGGAGTTGACCGGTTTGACTAGTTGACTTTGTTTGACTTTGACTTGATCGAAATTTGATGGTTGTCACATCATCCCCCCGTTAGAGGGAATTTCGTCCCGAAATTTGCATTTTGATTGGGACTTCAAGAGTTTGGAAAAAGATGTGGAAAACTTTTCGTAGTGCAAGAAATTGATTATGGTGAGGAACAACCCTCCTGATGTCACATGACGACCTTGGAAATTTCTTATTGTAACTTGAACTGAATCAATTTAAAAGGAGTTTATTGTTTTGGGATGATAGAGTATTCTATGTGTGCTTTTATACTCCCTGTTTTATCCTTGGTATTACCACTATGAATATTTTATAACGTAGTTAGCGAGTTCCATCATTACGAATGTTTCAACAAATTTTGACGAAATTTGCATTATAAGTCCTACAATTTCTTTTATAGTCGATTGACGTAAACTAGTCGTATATCATTAAGATTGCAAGGGCATTTTGGATGGGTGACCCTGCCTTAAGCCCACAACTAAACAAGGAACAGGGAATGAGGCGGAATCACACATTCTAAGTCCATAGAATCTTAATGATATATGACCATAATGTTTACACTAGCCCTCATAGATTCCAGGGGAATAGTATTATTGGGCTAGAAGTAGGAATTGTAGTTCAAAATAAAATAGTTATAAGACTGCTATCTTCAAACTTGGGCTTTGGCCCCTCCCGATTCCTAATCAGAATGGTCCAATACTCTTGCCCGATCCAAGTCAAGAGTTGATTCATGTGGCTTGAGCTTAGGCTTGGGTCTTAGAGAAAGAGGCAATGCGTCAGGCTGGCTTCACAGAGCTGCAAAAACTCTTCTCTCTCGACAGTGGATAGATAACATGCCTCGGCTCTTCAGGCCCACATTGCCTACTGGGCCAACTCAAATGAACATCCACTTTGTTACCCCACTTGGGTTATAGGCAAGTGTTACCAAGCCCGGTATCAAGAAATCAAAATCGATTCATCCCTATTTGCCCAATTCGCTGCCTATCTCGCCTGCTGTTCGTTTCTCGCTGTCTCGCCAAGTCAGTCGCCTGGTCTCACTCTCGCCAATCGCCATCGCCTAATGCCCAAATCCCTATTCACACTTCACAGAAATCAGGTATGTAATCCCGAGACCCATATCCTGTTCAACTGTTCTTTCTTTTCTGATTGTAAGATTGTTGATTGTTGGTGTTGGCGTATTGCACTGCTGCTGCTGTTTTCAGTCAATCCGTTGCCTATTTATGCGTTACTACTGTCTTACTGAGTTTCTTTTTTAATTTGGCTGTCATTTGTGATTTGGCGATTTTCCAATTTGATTTATAAGTTATGAACTTATAGATTTGGTTATTGTTAAATGAGTTATTGGTTATTGTTCAAATTTTGATTTTGATTTTTTTTTTTTGTTAATTTCAGTTTATAATATTTTCGGCCCCCCCTCCCCCAAGTTAATTGTTCAAGCTCCGCTACTGATAGATTCACTGGTAAAAACCCTGAGTTTTTACATAGATGATAAGACTTATTTGGGTTTTGCCGTGTTCCCAAGATTCATGGTTTATAGACTTGAATAGATGCTAGTTTTAGTAATAAAAAGAAATTTAGAATTTAAATGTCGATGTTAGATGCTTGTATTGATATTTAAGGGGTTAAAAAATAAAGTTTTATTAGTTACCTATAGCGACACTCAAGTCATAATTTGCATGTGTGAAGACTTGGAGTACTTTATAATGAAAAGTGTGCTACTGGGGAAATTCGAAACTGGTACGTAGCTTCAAAGTCAAGAATATGCAGTAGGCATGTGATGCATTAAATGCATGAGGCACAAAAGTCCTAATTTGCAGCAACATATACGTATATGTGTGTGAATTGAAGAAGAAGGTTACGGCTCAAAGACCATTCATTTCCTCTTTATTTTTTATTTATTACTCCTCCCACTTACCTTATATAAATCATCACAAAAGAAGGTAACGGCTCAAAGACCATTCATTTCCTCTTTATTTGTTATTTATTACTTCTCCCACTTCCCTTATATAAATCATCACAGAATAAGGTTACGGCTCAAAGACCATTCATTTCCTCTTTATTTGTTATTCGTTACTTCTCCCACTTCCCTTATATAAATCAGCACATTCTTACCGCGACTCTTTAACTTCTCCCTCACAAATGGATCCGCCTGCAGATCATCAAAACCCCATAGATGACCTCGATCGGTTTCAGTACTTTGATCATCAGGATCTGTTCAGGTATATATAAATGTCACTCATTACACCATCTTTCGCACAGAAAATTGATTTTTTTTATATTGATCAAAACATGGTTTGATTTTTTGCAGTGGTGACCTGCTCAACCATCAGGATTTCGAGTTGTCGGAAAAATCGCATGAAGTGCTCGATCAGAATGTTTCCACAGTACTTAACAAAGATCAAAACATCATTTCTAGAAATGAGTTTCATGATCTTGATCCCCTTGAAGACATAAGCTTATGGGATTGTTGGGAGGATGGTAATTTACCATTGGTTAGTTTCAGTGAAGACTGTAAATCCGGTGGTGAGGCTACAGGTAGTTCTAGTGCTGCCACCACTGATCACGGTGACCGGAAGGTGGCAAATAGATTGAGACCATTGGAGTTTGAAGAGATAGCGAAGTACTTTGAGATGCCGATAATCATGGCAGCAAAGGAACTAGGGATAGGGTCAACATTGTTGAAGAAAAGATGCAGAGAGCTAAACATAAACAGATGGCCTCATAGAAAACTTAAGAGCCTTCAATCCCTCATTCAAAATGCCAAGGTAAACTACGATAATAACCTTCTATACATTACTCATGCATGTATGCATGCACTTGGTAACCAAAGTAGTTTTGGTATTTTCTAAAATTTTAATTATTAGTTTCTTTATAACATAAACATAGGCCCTAGGCATATGCCACATCGAATCAATTGTTTTACTACGATTTCTGATTTATATTTACATAAACTTAACTCATTGTAAATTTTGTGAACTCACACGAAAAATATATTGCATCTACCTAAAAAAACTAGGAGTTGGGATTAAAGGAGGAGGTAGAGACGTTAGCAGGGCACAAGAAGATGATGGAGAAATTGCCAGGTATGGAATTGACAGAAAGAACAAAGAAGCTTAGGCAAGCTTGCTTCAAAGCTATCTATAAGAAGAGAGGACTTAACAATCCTTAGTCCTTACCTTTTCTTTTAGCCATTTTGTTATAATTAGTGGATTTTAATCTACATTGTATGTGTTTTTCTCTTGATAGATTGATACCCTTTTTAGTTTCATTGTGTTTGTCTATTGATTTTTAATGCAGAAAATTTTGTATAATTTGGGTATTATAGTTTGTATTATGTATTTAGCTATATTCTAGATTGCCGACACGACTACGCGGACGACTCTATACCAGAGGTCTATATAAATAGACTTATGAATTTAGTAGGAATAACTTGATTATAATCTTGTGATTTGTTCCATGTCTGATCCACTCCTAAGATTCACTCGACATGCCCCCAGTTATGTGTAATTAAAATTTTATTAGACTGTTGATCATAATGAGTCTACCCTAAGTCCACAACCAAACAAGGAACATGTCAACTATGAGAAACACGCATATGGACTTGTGAGTTATTTGTAAATTGATTAGGGAAATAAAGTTTTTTTTAGACATTGTTGGGTAAAATAATTGTAAAACACTTGTTGGGTCATGGTTAGGAGTGTTGGGCACCTTTTGGGCTTTCCATGGTTACTAAATGTGAAACATGTAGCACTTGCGTGGGCCCCCACAAAACTAAGTTTTCACATTTCTTTCCCACTTCTAGGCCCATTAGGGAACTTAATAGTCTAATGAGTTGGCCATTTTGGAGTGTATCCTTTCGGATGCGTTTGATAAGGTCGGGTATTTTGATGGCTCAAAAGTAATGTGAATGACGTGCTTTGGCCTATAGGTTTGGGAACTCTCGCCTTTGGTCCCCAGATAAGCAAACTGGTCCCTCGGTTGATTGGGATGTATACGAATGCTTACCTAGTCAGGACTTTCGGGCTACCGGCACCTCCCCCTTCCAGTTACTACGCGTCCATTACTATGATCCTACCCAACTAGAGTGGATGACTTTGAATTTCCTATGAGCTCTAAGGAATACATATACGTATATACATTTTGTTAAACAACTTGAGTATGTGTGTGATTTTCAGACGAAGTGGAGAATATTCACAAGTGTATGCACACATATAAGTGTCAGGAGTAATACGTATGCACATAAGGGATCAATTAACACACAAAGGTATTCCTAGGATTTTCTAAGTGTGAATTGCATGCAGTTGTGTGTGCATTTTATAAACTAGCATACGAGAGGACCCTAGAGGCTATAGACTAGGTCAAGGCAATTAACCTAATTCCCTATAGTCAAGGGCTCTGATACCAATCTGTCACACCCCGATCTTTGTCGGAATCAATCGAGGCGTGATATATTGTTCAAAGTCTCATGACAACTATGTTATAATATGATTAGATTCAATTAAGTACTAAGTATGCAAACAAGATCCACAACATACAAATACAAATCCAAATATGAACAACATTTATTACATCAAATTTAAATAGTCTTGTGGATTTCTAAGGCACAACCTATTTTTCATCAACTTCATTCTTCAAATCTGCATCATGGGTAAAAACAGGTCAACTACGAGAGTTGGTGAGTAATCTAATTTTAGTAGAGAAAATTGTGAAGTTGAAACCTTTATAATTGGAAATTTGTTTTCTTTTGAAGTCGGCAAACAATTGTATTTGAGATAACGGTTTATAAATCAAAAATTGATTAACAAATGATAACAACAACAATAAGTCCTCACCCTATATATACATATGTATATATATATAAATATATATAGGATGGAGCATCTAATCATCATACACACTCAACCACGTGCGATCAATCACCTTAGCGTCCCAAGGCGGGGTGGTCAACCCAATAGCGCTATTATTGTCCATAACTTACCTCAAGAATACGGGCATAGTCATGGAGATTAGACTAAAAATGGTAATGCACTACAAGTACATGTAGCGTAAACAAACAATAGTTATACAATTAATGACTCACGTATAAAAGTCCCAACAATGTCTCAATTGTGATAAAACAATAAAATGAAGTTGGAACATATTAGAACCACATGATACACCCCAAAAGTATTGAAAATTATAAAATATGGGGTAGATTACTCACTTTAGTCCCAAAACGAAATGTGTGTGTCGTACGATAGACGATTCGGGTCAAAATGGCGTAGAACCTAATATAATTAATAGTTTTGATTTAGGAACTGCTAAACGAGAATGGAGTATTAATACAAATAATTAGACACATATTCTTATATTAGATGAATTAACAATAATTCATTTTGATTATAATATTAAGGTATTTATTTGTTAAATGAATTTTAAATTGAATTACTTACTTTGCATAATTAATTTATATTTTCAATTTAGGCCAGATTTTAATAATTTCTTATTAAAATAATAAGTTGCCCAATTATAATTATTTACAGATTTTAACAATTATTTATATGAAATAATCATTAAAATGCATTTTTACATGCTTAAATACTTAGGAAAATAGTTTTAAATAGTAAACAGTATTGAAAAATTATGAAATTATTAGGAAATCCTTATTTCATACAATATGAATTACTGTAAAATTTGTATATTTTTCTAAACTGTTTTAGTATTTATTTAATATTTTAAAGATTAAACAACACAAAATTCGGGAAAAATAGTAAATGATTCTCAAAAAATCTGTAAAATTAACCATAGTTTTATAACATGATGTAGAGCTCAGTGTATAAGTTTCAGATATGTGTGACTATGGGAAGTATTTTTTATATATTTCATTATTAATTAATCAATAAAATCATAATTAATAGTAAAAAGTAATATAAATGCATGAAACTTCGTATATCATGTTTAATCAGTATACAGGTCATCCCAGAATTTTCTCAGAATTTATTGAATGCAAAAAGTATTTTATGTGAATTATTGCCCTACTTTATTGCAATAATTATAGTAATTCAATAAAAATAAATTATCTTCTGAAAATTTCCATAACTTCTTATTTTATTGATGGGATTCTGAGAAAAATCAAGTTTATGCATAAAATGAGTTTTAGATATTTTGGTGGATTTAATTTGTTTCTTGTATGAATATGAAACTTTTAACAACATACCTTGATGAATGCTTCAAGAGGGATGAAGATTTGAGTATAATAGATTGTTCTTGGATGGAATATGAGTATTCTTGGAGGAAATTTCGAGATTGAGAGTGAGAGAAAGAATAGAGAAGGTTTAAGTGGTGAAGAGAATAATGTGTTGGGAGAAAAAGGAAAGGAAAGTAGATAGGAGGTGTGAGTGGGAGACCATGGGAATAATCTTTTTGCTTTTGGTGGTCTTCATAATTTCCCACTAACACAAGCATCTTTTACATAATTAATATAAGAGTTTTATAAAATTTAATGTAAAGTTTATAAAAATAGAGTTTTATAAAATTTAATGTAAAGTTTATAAAAATGGAGTTTTATAAAAGATGAGTTATTATTTGATTATAACAATCTACTTTGATTTGAAGTTTAATTATAGCATTTAAGTTTGATTCTTTTAAATTTAATTAGAGCATTATACTTTGATTTGATTCTAATATGGTATCATAATTTAATTTGATTATAGTTATAACGTTGTACTATACTATGTTGCTATTAACGTCAATTTATATCGTAGTGTATGAGTTTCGATCCTATTAGCATAAAGTAATCTTGAGTAGGGTTTGAATGAGATTGTGAGAGGTTTCGTTTGTGATCTTTTTGAGTGTCCGGCTTCGCAATGCAAGGTCCATAGACCCCGTTAAGCCATGATTTAGTGTCCTACATAATCCCGATGATTGTGCAATAGTGTTTTATCGCTTTGGTTCATTGTTTAGCACTGTTAAGGCTAAGGAAAATCAAACACATGAACTTTCCAAATGATGTTTTCTCATTAAAATAGTGAATTATACAGTGATTACATAACGTAAACCCTATCATACAAGGGTTAATGGAGTTGACCGGTTTGACTAGTTGACTTTGTTTGACTTTGACTTGACCGAAATTTGATGGTTGTCACACATGATCTATTAGTGTCTGCGCCAGACGCTTGGCGCTATCAAATGTGAGTGGTTTGGCAGCTAGAACATTCCCTTGAGTTGGGGGAGTCAGTCCCCAAATATATCTCTCTACTTTCTTGCTCTTCGGGGTGACCATCCCGGGACAAAGTAGAGCCAGATCACTGAATCTAGTAGTGTATGAAGCAATGTCGGAACCCTTCATCTTCAGGTTCCAGAGCTCCTGCTCTAGCTTTTGCATTTCGCCCCTAGGGCAGTATTCAGCTAGCATTGACTCCTTCAAATCATCCCAACTCATAGCATTGGCTACCGGGAGAGTTAGGGATTTGACTTGGCTGTTCCACCAAGTTATCGTTCTATCAGTGAAGGTGCATGCGGCAACACTACTGTCCTTCAAATCATCCCAACTCCTATAGTATTTTAGTTTGTATGTTTTGTTCTATTGTTCCTTTTAGTATGGGGTTGGGTAAGTTTTAGACTTGCTGCAACACTACTGTCACTCCCAAACACATGTTGGTTGTATCTCGAATAAATATAGTTGATCAGGATATATTTATCTCAGATATGTTTACATAACTGCCCAGGTTTAACCGTAGTGTTCAACATCTAAATACTTTTGTTTTGTTCTTCTTGTGATATTGTTTCTGGTATGTATCTAGTGTTAGTATACTTCTTATAAAATACTTAGATTTTGAAAGTATACTTTTAGTTCAGAGCGCTTTGGCCCCTTTAGTGATTATATGTAAGGTTTGATATACTTATTTCACTATAAACAATGCTCTGATACCAATCTGTTACACCCCCAAACCAGAACAGCGGAAACATTCGGGGGTGGAGGACGTCATGTACAGTATCACAACAGTTGTATAATAGTAATCAAAGCAAACACAACCATTACATTCATAGAATAAAGTATTTACATCTGTTCATGACATGGTTTGTATGACAACAAAAGTATAACAAAAGTATAAAAGACGTGACTCTAAAAGCTCCGTCTTCTCAAAAATCCTGCGGGTGTACCTGTCTACTGGTTCCCTAAGAATACAAGTGATTTTAAAAGTGTATCAACATTTAAGTTGGTGAGTTCATAAGTATGTTTTAGTGTCAGAAAACTTGTCTTTGAACTTTAAAAATGCTATTGTGTTTCTCAAGAAAATCCAATATTTTCTATAGTCAGAGTAGTGTAATCATGTGTGTTCCTTGTATATGTATATTGTATTAGTGTACTCTATGTTCGAAAACAGTGTATTGTATCTGATATTGTATGAAAACCATTGTATGCATATCTGGATACCACCAGTAATAGCGAAAGTAGTGTACTGTATTATTATTTGCATGAAAACCATGTATGAATGCCTAGTTATTATCAGTTGTAGTGTAAAGTATTGTTCTGTATGTAAACCATGGTTACCACCAGTAGTGTATAGTAGTTTTATTACTTGAAATAAAACCATGTGTTTGTATCCCCTGGAATCCTCCAATTGTAGTGTATAGTAGTTCTATTAATTAAAATAAAACTATTTGAATAAATGAAATCCCGTAAACGAATGGTTAGTTTATACTGTTGTGAGTTTCATATAACCAGGCTAATATGACCTAGTGGCCTCTACGAAGTTCTTCAGGCGTCGGGAATATGACATTTGTCACCCCCGGGCATGCCTGCCTAACTGTAGCTACCAGTTTGGGTGTGGGATTGTCAGTCCCGTATAGATCTATACACAAACCTCACGCTCTCCATCCGGGAGACTCTCGTTATAATTTATAGGACTTGAACCTGTACTCTTGTGGGTACCCGAAGTAGTGCCTCATAACCCTGTATTAACTAGTTTACGCATAGTATTGTAGTGTTCTTTTGTACTTTGTAAAAGTATGCATAACCTTGTAGTAATGAACTTTGTAATGTAAAATAATTATACTTAAATAATTATTTAGTAATGCATCCCTTATACTCGGGAAAAGTAGCATTGTCTCGCATAAACTAAATCTATCATAGTTTTTATGTTCATTTATGTATAAAGCTCTTGAGTTAGTGAAATCATGTAATGTATCCCAAACTATACCTACTATAGTTTGTATGTATGTTGTGTATTGTACTAGAAAATTTGCAATTATAGTTGTATGTTGTAAACTACCCTTATGCTCAACATGTTATAAAAGGGATAAGAATATCTAAATATTTTTATAAAATGTAGTGATTCCTCGATTTGTATCAATTGCAAAAGTTTTAAATCTAAATAAAATCATTTGTATAAAAACACACAAACACAAAAATCCTTGTGTTTTACTTGTATTCCCCCTGAAAACATTAAAAACAGTAAAAATGTAGGGGTATGAACTCACAGTTGTTTGTGTACGTGTTAGACAGCGAGACTGGAAAGATGACCCTCGAGTTGTAATACGTGGAATTAACGGAATCCTAATGATAATTAAACACATAATTGTATTTAAAATTAGCGATATCATTAATTTAAATTCTTAGAAAACACTTGTTTTTGTATTAGGAACAGTTACCAAGAGTGTTGGAAGTGAAGGGGAGTTTTCGGTTCCAAGGGTGTTCTCGGCCGAAAATGGGTTTTCGGTCGAACACTGGTTAGCAGCCGAAAACTATTCTTGGTAGTGCTAGTGTTTTCGGTCATTGAAGATACGAAGGGTGTTCTTGGTGTTCTTGAGGAAAAATATGAAGATTTGAAGGATCCTTCTTGAAATTATGAACGTTCTTGGGAGGTTCTTGGGAGCGATTTGAGAGAGTTTTCGGGTGAAATGAGTGAGAAATGATCAATTTTTCGGGGAAAAACCTTAATATCGGTTGGGTTTTCGGCCGGAGATGGGTTCACAGCCGAAAACTGGTTTTCGGACTGAGGATTTTCGGCTGAAAACTAGGTTCTGAACGAGATCAACTGATTTTCGAGGAAAAACTTATTTTTTCGAGCGTTTTTGGTTCCGAAAACTTATATAATCTTTATTTATATATTTTAAATCATTTACTAACCCTCACAAGCTTAACGGAATAAACAAAATTCGAAGTTTTATTTAACGGAGTTGACTTGTGTTGACTAGAAAGCATCGGGTTGTCACAGATACGCATACATCCTATCCTCACTCTCTCGAGATTGGCTAAATGTCTAAATATTCCTCAAATGGCCGGCTACTCACACATATACTCATCCATGAAACTCTCACCAAACCTGCAATACTTGTGTATGCTAATCATACATAAAACTGGATCATATAGACCGTCGAATACTTGATTCTAGCCTAATCCCATAACCAAACAAGGAACACGAAATAAGGCTAAACGAAACATTCTCAGGCTATAATATCTTAGTTATGTACAAATATGATGCATACACTAAGCAATTATAGTAATGATGTCAATTTCATACAAGAAGTGACCCTAGGCTATCAGGCATCATATATAAGGAAAATCTATCATGCAATTCCTGAAGATCCCTAGCTTATCACTAACATCTTGTTCTATCATAAACATCATATCAAATAATAGTGTGGCAACTTGGGGTATACTTCCTTGCTCCGGCCGATTGTACACATCGTATCCTTCCTTGGTTACTTCTGAAAACAATTTTGAAACCCTTTTTAAAACTTTTGTAGTTCCTTAGTTTGAGTCTGAATTCACACGAATGCTCATCCAATTCTCTCAAACCAAGGATCTGATACCAACTTGTAACATCTAAAAAATCAAAAATATTTAAAATTTCTAAAAACAACCCATTTCATCCATAAAGTGTTTACAAAACCATTGTATCAAAAGTACTATTCAAAATCAAAGTATCCCAAGATCTGATGTCATAAAAATAGGAAGATGTGCATGATCACGCCATTGCTTTCCAACGATCATCAGAAGTTCAGAACTACCTGAAACAATAAACTGAAACTGTAAGCTAAAGCTTAGTGAGTTTCCCCCAATATACCAACACACAAACATATAACATGATATACTAGGTCTACAGCTAACATATTGGATTTCACCTGAGCCCACAGTATGAGTTTGGCTTGCCTTTCAGGCCCACAACTTATATTTGGCTTGCTCCTGAGCCCACAATATAAGTCTTGCTTGCCCTTCAGGACCACAACTTATGTCTGGCTTGTTCTTGGGTTTGTTGGCTACTGCACAAAGCAGTACTACCTCAACCTAATCATACTATGTCGACGTATATGTAACACCCCGATGATAAGGTACTTCTAATATAAACCGTATAATTTAATTATATTTCATGGTTGGTCCCTAAGTGTAAGCAAGTGTGGAAAAGGTCCCATAGTGGCAATTTGGTAAAATATGTAAGTTTAAGTATGCCATGCATATGTGTGTGTACCCTAAGCGTACTAACGCATGCCTTAGTACGCTGAGCGTACACTTCGTACACGGGGCGTACGTAGTTGCCATGCAAACCCTAATTTTAGGGTCTTGGCTCATATTTAAGCATCTTTATGGATATAAACCCTCTTCTTACCCAGACTCTTTCAGAGATTTCGATCCTCAAGCAACCCTAGAGCAAGAGAGAGCAAATTGTGAGCCTTTAAGAGAGTTTGGAGTGGTTTTTGAAGAAAGAAGAAGGTGGTGTGAAGACCTTGGAGTGGTGTGCATTATAGATCTGGAATTTCTAGCTTGTTTGCAACCTCTAAAAGGTATAAATCTTGCATCTTTACCACTCCATCTTGTACATCTAGGTTTTTGCTCTTTAAAGCCTCTTTTTGATCCCAAAATGATGATTCTTGAACAAAGCATGTTCTTTACCCATTAAGTCGTCCTTTCAGACCATTAGAAGGGTCTTGAGTCATAAAAATGGGTTCCAAATGGTTAGTTTTTCTCCATGCATCATTTAGAAGGACTTAATGGATTAAGACCTTGAGTTAAGCACTTATTGGACATGCTAAGTCATAAAGTCGGAGACTTTATGACTCATAAGAGTATTTTAGCCATAGATCTGAAATATGGAATTAAGAGCTTTGGCCATTAAGCACTTGTTGGATTTTTGGACTTCTGGGAGTACGCCCCGCATACTCGGAGTATGCCCTATGTACGAGGTCAACCACCCTGATAGTGGTCAGCATGCAAAGGCGCGATTACGCCCAGTGTACCTTCGGAGTACGCCCTGCGTACTCACTCTGAGTCGACTTGGTTGAGTTGACTTGGTTGGGTTGACTCGGCTGGGTTGACTCAGTTGACTTAGTTGGTTTGACCAGTTGACTTTGAATTTGACCAAGTTTGACCTTAAGGGTATTTTGGGATTTTGATGGAGATTGGTCATTTGGTTGGAATAGGTGTTGGTTAGAGAGATGAGATTACGAGTCGGTACCTCATCATCTTTTGTCTAGTTTGTGAGGTGAGTTTTCCTCACTGTACTTGTGGGTCGAAGGCACCAAGGCCGGCCCATTGTTTTGATATCCTGATATTCACTTATATGTTGAGTATGGAATAGATATGCATGATTATGCTAATGGTTGATATGCTAGTCTGGTAGATCTGTAGGACTACTTGTGTTTCTGTTTGCATGATTATTTGTATATGTTTATTATCTGTTATATATTGACATATTGTGTTGGGTTGAGTTTGTACCGCTCCGTGCTGTAGCCAACAAAACCTGGAGCATTCTAAATATGAGTCAAGGGACGGGTAGGGAATGCCAGACTCATACTGAGGGCTCATGAGCATTCCAGATACGAGCCGAGGACCGGGCGGTATGCTAGACTTGTACTGAGGGCTTGATGATATTTCAGTTTGATGACTGATCTGGTCAGGGATCAAGCCAAATATAAGTTGTGGGCCTCGAGGGCAAGCCAGACTTATGCTGTGGGCTCAGGGGTAATCTAGTCTTTTAGATGTGGACCCATTACATGTTGTTATTGTATATGTTATATGGTTATGTGTTGGTACTTTGGGGGACTCACTAAGTGTTGGATTACAGTTTTGGGTTATGTTTCAGGTACTTCGGATGACCGTGGGATGGCGAAGAGGTGACCGTACACATCCTCTTGTTTATGACTTATGATTTTGGGAGACTTTGATGTTGAAAAATGTTTTGAAAACTATTTTGTAAATATTTTATGAACTTAGGTTGTTTTTAAAAGTTTAAATTTATCATGATTTTTATGGATGTTACAATATACATAACATATAACATATATCCAGCAACAGATAAACATATAACAGTCATCAGACAAACAGGCATATCTACAGATCACTACCACATGCTACATCCTATTTACCAAGATACCGATCTAACAGATCATTATAACATGTCAACATCCTTTATAACAGGATACATATTCTAGTGGGCCGACATTGGTGCCTTCAACCCACAGGTACAGTGAGGAAAACTCACCTCTCAATCTGAACAAATAACTGAAAAAATCTCTGCTCCGAATCTCAGCTCTACCCGTCACCTATTCATCAAATAGTGACCAATCTCAAATACAATTCAAAATACCCAAAATACCCTTATTTCAAAGTCCAAAAAATTCAAAATTCAAAATTGGTCAACAGTGTTGGGTACGCCCAACAGCTTGTACGCCTAGCGTACACAACTTGACCAGAAAACGAGTTGGTTGACCTCGAAGGCTAAGCGTTCCTAGGCTACGCCTAGCATTCGCGAGGGGCTTTATTCATTTCTTATTAAGAGCTTAATCCTTAAGCTCTTTTGTCCATAATTCAGATCCAACCCTAAAATAACGTCCCTAACCATAAAGTTTCCAACTTTATGGTCTTGCATGGCCATTAAGCACCTAAACACAAAAACCCTAACTAGTTAACCCATTAAGACCTTGTAACTCATGCATGGAACAACCAATATCACATTTTTATGCTTCTAGATGCTCCAAAACGTCTGAAAGGACAACTTATATGCATTAGAGTAATCCATACTCATAAAATCAAGCTTATGGGACCAAAAGAACACCATTTCATAACTAAGCAAGATCTAAACAACTCTTAATCAAGTTTAAAGCTTTTTACCTTTAAATGATGTTGCTATTCTGGATCCAAATAGTCCCACTCCTCCAATATGATCTTCTCTTCTTCCTCTCTCCTTCAAGGTTACCAAAATACACACAAATGCTCAAGAATGCTCTAAATATGGATTGGGGTTTGCTTGGGGACGAAGGTGGATTGGAGACTGATGAAAGAATCTAGGTTTGGGACTTAAGGATGCTTAAATAGGGTCCAAACCCTAAAAATTAGGGTTTGCACTTTGGCCACTTACGGCCAGCGTTCATGCCAAGCTTCCAAAAATTACGAAAATGTCATTTTGGCCCAATTTTGCAATCAATTCACATCCAAGGTCTAAAATGAAATAAATTCTCATACTTGGGGTTTAAAATGAAAATATCTCAATATCAAGATGTTAAAGAGGAGCTACATCGCACATCTCATGAGATCGTTCAACAAAGATGGAAATGGCTTTGGGAGAATATTGGATTTGAAGCAGTCGACTTATGAAATTGAAAGACAGAGGTAGTGGGAGGCCTGTGGAAATCGTCTATTGGTGGAGTAGGAAGCGCTCCAAATCGAAGTCGGAGACGATGAACACTACCCGGCTCATCTTGGTACTATTCATAATCCGAATGCTCCTTTAATAGTATATATAATTAGAAATATATAAAAAAGAAAAACATCATAAATGGTCCTTGTGGTTCCTCAAAATCTAAAGTTTAGTCCCCGTGGTTTAAAAACGTCATAGATGGTCCTTGTGCTTTCAAAACTTTTGACGATTGGTCCTTATTGCTAACTCCGTTAAGTTTTGTCCGTTAACTAAAGGGCATTTTCGTCATTTCACTATCACAGGGACCATTTATGATGTGTTTTCTTATTTAAAAAAAAGAACATAAAATATAATAATATGCAAAGGGGTCCTCTCTCTCTCTCTCTATCTATCTCTCTCTGTCTCTCTCTTTCTCTCGCCTGCACCCCCAACCCGTCTCCACTTCCTTTCTTCTTGGATGCAACAATCTTTCTACCCAATCGTGATCCCTAACCTTTGAAGCTTTGTCTACCGCTTAATCCTCCAAAAACGAAACCCACCTTCTTCGTCTTCTCCATCAAGGTCTGCTACCAACCGCCAATCGTTGCTCCTTCTCTTCTCTATTACTATCACTAAAATCTGTACATCAAAGACTGTGGAAGATAGTTGATCAACACCTCTGGAAATGTTTCCAGATGCAATCATTAAAACCCCTATGTAACCCATTTTCCAACCAGATTCCTGGTTAATTTCTCAACCCTTGAAGAGATTTGTGTTATATGGGAGTTCTTTATGATGACTATAAACTCCAAATTCTTTGATAGATCAACACAGTAACCATTAGGAGGAATCCAATGGTAATACCAAATCAAATTGGCAACAAAATTTTCCAAATGAAGCATACCGAAATCAAAACCCTCAGCAAAACTGGATAATCACAAAGCCTCTCTCTGTGGTATTCCTATTTCAGAGATGGAGATGATGCACAAAAGGTCACCATCAGCTCCTCAACGCCTCTCTCTCTCTCTCTCTCTCTTTCTCTCTCTCTCTCTCTGTCTCGCATAATTGGAACGTTGTCCACTTTTGCCGAATGTCGCCGCCTCACTGAACGCAAAGTCGTACGATAGCTCGACAACAAGCCCTACGACAGCTCCACCAATCGCTATCGTTCCTGTTCCGAAGCCGGTGAGTTCCCCACCTAATCTCGTCTCTTCCAATGTACTACTAAATCCTTCCAGATTATAGGCTTCCACAGGTGGTGAAATTACTGCAGATATGACGATTGTAGGTGCACCACAAACCACCATCTCTCTGATTGCTTCCCTGAATGAACACAAATGAATAATTAAACTAACAGAGGTAACCCTAAGAATCAATGATAAAAGAAAAGAGAATCAATGAAGCTTTTGTTGGCGTCTGAGGCTACCATGAGATCTGGTGAAGGTGAAGAAAGACCGATAAGGAAGAAGAAAAAGAAGTCATAAGAAAGGAAGTTGTCATCGTCAGCTGGTCACCATTCGGAGCACCCATCGGAGTCAATAACAGAGATTCGAAAGAGAAAGAAGGGTGCTAGGTCTCGCCTCCGAAATAGCCTTTTAACAGTGGACTGGAAGTGCTCGATGAAATGCCTCAGATAACCTGCAACTTAATTGAAGGTTTTTAATCCAAACAAATCAGGAGGGACAAGGTTATATTGCTGGAAATACCCTTTCCCAATTACTTCACAGTGCACTGGAAGTGCTTGCCTGTAGAGTGTGCCCTATGGTTGAAAAAGAAAAAAGAAGAATAATGAGGGACAGGGGATGTTGACTTCATCTGTCGGGTTAAATACTTGCAATCGACTTCATATGAACCATGGCTTCGTTTGTTAAATCTTCAAAATATTGGGTTATTGTGGTTTCATTTGGTGTATTTTGTGTGCGAGAGAACTTGGGTTTAAAGTTGCGAATATACAATGGCGGGTTTCTTTTTGGAGAGAGAGAGAGAGAGAGAGAGAGAGAGAGAGAGAGAGAGACCTTTTATATATTAAATAATTATATTTAATTTTTTCTTAGAAAACATCATAAATAGTCCCTGTGATAGTGAAATGACGAAAATGTCATTTAGTTAACGGACAAAACTTAACGGAGTTAGCAATAAGGACCAATCGTCAAAAGTTTTGAAAGCACAAGGACCATCTATGGCGTTTTTAAACCACGGAGACTAAACTTCAGATTTTGGGAAACCACAGGGACCATTTATGATGTTTTTTCATAAAAAAATAAAAAAATGATATAAGGATAGAAAAGTTATTTCGTGTAGACTATGAACTAAATTGCAAAAAAATAAAAATAAAACCATTTGTACCAATAATGTAAAAGGACAAAAGTTGTCATATGTACCACATAGATCATTCTTGTAAATTTGTTTAGATATAATAAGCAAAATAATATGCTTAATAAACAATTAACAACTAGAGATAACATTGTTTTTAGAAAATCCAACTATCAATTTTTTGTTTTAGAAAATCTAACTATCGATATTCTGTTTTTAGAAAATCTAACTATCCTCTTCAAATTATTAACAAACCCATTTTATAATATCAGAGGATTATGAGCCTTTTTTTTCCACTTATTATATCAGGTATAGAAGGTTAATTTTCAAAAGTTTATTCCGGCCAAAATTTTAAATATAATACAAATTTGGTTCATCTTTTTATACATTCCTTCCAAAATACGTTAATCTATTTATATTTTGACAAGTTAAAAATCTTTTTTTTAAAAAACATTTTCTTCAACTTTTTTATCTAACTTTATTTAATAAGTTTTTACAACCTTTTTACAACTTTTTTTTTGTTTTTTGGTTTTTGTTTTTTGTTTTTTTTGTTTTTTTTTTTTGCAATACTATAATCACTTTTTACAACTTTTTATAGAAATTTTCTACAATTCTTTTTATAATTTTTTGAACTTTTTTTATACTTTCAAACAACTTTTTTTATAAATTTCTTTTTTTTTTAATATTTTTCCTAAATATTTCTTTTTCATATTTAATGTACTTATTGGAATGGGATTTTATATTGGTGGGAAATAATATTATAAAAAGGGTGGGAACTTTTATTTTATGCGTTTTTACTTACATTTTTTTTACGTTTAATGTGAAAAAAGGTAAGTAAAAAAAACATTGTAAAATAGGTGGGTTAAATTGTAAAAAAAAATGGTATGAAACAGTAAATATAGTCAGGAGCGGCTCAACCAATTTGGAGGCTCTAAGCAAAAAAAAAATTGGGACCCTTTGGGTAAGCAAATATATTCGAACCTAAGACCCTTGGTTTGCTAAACCAACACTTTTACCACCAGCCAAAACTCCAACTTGTCTTTGTAACCCAAAAAATATTTATATATACATATATAGTTAACAAAATAAGTTTTAAAATTGGAGGCCCTTTAGAATTGGGGGCCCTTAGCCCTTGCTTAGTTTTGCAAAGGGTAGAGCCGTCCTGAATATAGTTGTAAAAATGTTCTAAAAAGTTCTAAAAAGTTTTAAAGAAAGTTGTTTAAAAAATAAAATTTGTAAAGATAAAATGTAATTAATTTTGGGATGGGCTTGTAAAAAATATTTGAACAAAATCCGTAGCAAAATTTTCAGTTTGGACCAAATGAGTGAAATTAAAATTTGACCTTCTATAACTGGTATAGAGGTGGAAATCAAAGAAAACAGTTTCTTAAGTATCCCATAAATATTGATTTTTAAATTTATATATAATACATAAACATCTCTATAGCTTTTAAACCTGTTACTCATAGGATTCAAAACTTGTCAAAAGTAGATATTTTGTTTAAAAAAAATTAAATAAATAAATAAAAACAACGCATTCGACTTTTAGGCATCCGTCAAGGGACGAGTTTCCTTGTAGGACTGCAATCGATCAAAGATTGTTCTGTCAAATTATGAAAAAACCGGGTTGAATACTTGAATACTTGAAGTCACACACACGGCCTCCGGTGGCTCTTGAATACTTGAATTCTCACATGGAGTCATGGACCCTACACTATTTTCTAATACATATTTACTTTTAATAAACAATAAGCTCTAAAGAGTAAAAATGAAAACTCTTTATAATCTGTATTAAAAGTCATGTATCTTGATGCTAGAGAAGGTCGTTGCCAAGTTACCTTCAAAGGAGCAAATACCTGCTCAGCTACAGTAAAAAAAGTTAATAATATGGTAGAGTAATAAATTATGTTTTAGGTATACATTTGATTATTTTTTATATGATTTATTATTAAAATGATCATAACCGTTCAAAAAATACGATATATATTGTAATGGTCAGTCTAACCGGTTCCTGATGACTCAACCAAGGGTTAACGACTTAAGGGTGTAATAAACTATATTACTATACTCAATGTACACATTTGAATATTTGATTAGTTTTTGATATGTACACCATTTACCAATAAAGCCACACTTTCTGCTAAAAAAAACCATTTTGACTATGATTATCTGAATATTTAGGTTTTAAATGAATTGAAATTCCTAGATTCTTTTGAGATTCATTGAAATTTTCAATGACATTGTAAGGGTCAAAAATGTTGTTATTAGTCGAAGTATATTTTGCACTCTTCGAATGTTTTGTAATCTATTTTACTAAGGCGCTTTTATTCGAAGCTTAAATGTCTATGTCTTAGTATATTTTTTGTACGCTTTCTGATTCCTATAAATAGGGATATTTACTAGAGTTAGATAAGAGTTTTTACAGACCTGTCTTTGTACTCTGTAAACATTCGAAAGCGTAATAGAGCTGAAACAAGAACATATTTACATCCGTTGTTCAATCTCGCATTCTTACTTCAATTTTAACTCTGATTCATTTTATACTCGATTCATTGATTCATCAATTGGTATCAGAGCAGGAATCACATCTGTGATCTGATTTTCATCTATTCAAAAAGTTTTTGAATCAACTTTTTGGTTCAAAAGTTTCCGCACTTTTTGATAGTGAAAATTTTGTCTAGATTTTAGGTTGTGATTTGATTCTGCATTTGAATTGTTGAATCAAGTGTTCTTCTTGTTATTCCGATTTGATTCAACTAGTTTGTTTTCAAATTTTCAAATTTTCTTCAAAATTCTCAAAATCATTTTCTGTACAACAATGGCGAGCTTCAATCTCAATTCGATGACCTCGTTTTCTCATCTGTTAGGATCATCAACCAAAATTCCAATGCTGATCCCTGAATACTATGATCAGTGGGCTGATCGTATGTACGATTATCTGAGTGGTCTTGATGAAGAATTATGGTCATGTATCACTGGAAATGTCAATGCTCCGGTGACTGTTCAAGCAATTGGATCATCTTCTGCAAGTTCTGGTGTTGAAAATCAAACTGATCGTCTGAAGAAACTGGAGAAGAGGTGTATGAAAGAATTGCGAGGAGCTTTACCTCCAGTTGTATACAATTACGTAAGGAGTTGTACAACTGCTAAGGAGATCTGGAACAATCTGAAAGAAAAGTTTCAAGGAAGTGAGAAGACGAAAATCAATTCAGTCAAATAGTACTTGGTTGAGCTGAAAGATTTCAGACAAAAAGAAGGTGAAACAATTGAAGTATACTATGATCGTCTGAACGAGTTAATCTACCATTGCAATCGCTATGGAATCACCAGGACTTCAATGTAATTCAATCTCATCTTTGTGATGGGTCTTCGAAAAGAATGGAGAAGCGTGAGTATGATGGTGAAGAATCAGCAAAGTTTTGATACATCATCTCTCAATGATCTGTACAATCAGTTGAAGACACACGAAAGTGAGGTTAATGAAACGACTGAGGAATCGAAGCTGAGTATGGGAGGTCCATTGGCACTTGTGTCTAAGATATATGAGAAAGAAGCTGAAAAAGGTGATTCAGAGGAAGAAGAGGGATTTATCATGAATTCGGATGATGAGGCAATAGCATTTTACTCGAATAATCGTGTTAAGAAGTTTTTCAAAAAGTCGTTCAATCCGAAGGCTAAGCTTGCTGAGGTAAAAGGAAGTGATGTGAGTGAAGCTGTTGTTGAGGAGAAAAAGAAGGTTGAGAAGAAAGATTCGAAGGTGTCTGAAGGAAAGAGTGAGAAGATGCTGAAAGGTGATGCTGAAATAGATTGCCATTTATGCAATGGAGCCAATCATCTTGCGAATGATTGTATGCTTCAGAAGAAGGATGAGAGGAAGAATAAAGTAAAAGATGAGGATTATTACGCAGAGAAGTTTGAGGAGGTTCGTGCGAAAGCTAAGAATTTGTCGCTGGTCGCAAGGGGTGAACAGGAGGAAGATGGAACTTATCAAATCTGGTCATCTGGATCAGACGATGAAGAAATGAGGAATCCAACACATGGAGCAACGTATGCGAAGATGGAGGAGGACTCAGATGAAGAGGAATTCGAAGTGAAAGGTAGATGCTTCGTATCCAAGGCAGCAGATAAATCTCCAATGACAACAAAGGTACGTAATATTCTCGAATCTTTTAATATTCCTACACATGCTTATGACTCTAAACTAATATCTTTTGATGAGACTGTTACTTATTTTGATTTAATTGTTGTGTCTGCTAGCAATGAGGCCAACAAGTTGTCCATGGAGTTATTAGAGACCAAAAAGCGATTAGACATGAAAATAAGTAAAGTTGATTGTTTAGAATTACAGATAACGAATATTATGTGTGATAGAGATACTTTATCAAATGAAGTCAAACTTTTGCTAGCACAAAGAAACATATACTTTAATTCTGCTAAGAGACTATATGGAAAATTAACTGATTTACATCATTCATGTGAAATAAGTAAAGAGCAACATAGAAAATTACTGCCTTTTCTAGTATACGAAAGAGCTAAGGTAGATAATGTTTCGTATGATTGTGAGAAGATAATAGCTGAATTTGACAAAGTTCCCGATGATAGATATAAATATGGAATTGTCAAAATTGATGAATGTCTTGATGTGAATGAATCAGTTAACATAGTGAATGATACTTTGACTAAATCTGAACAAATCCAAATTTTGAAAAAGACTGAGAATTCAACATCTGATTCTCAATCTAATTTTGCTGATATTGAAGATAATTCTGACAATATTAGTGAAATTAGTGATCTTGAGGATGTTGATTGTTCCCAGTTGTCTATTGTTAATGTTGCATCAACATCTAAAGGGAAAGAAAAAGTTAAGGACTTGATGGTTAAGATAGAAACTGATAAACCCTCAACTTCGAAAGTTTGTGATTTGGACTTCATGGACATCAGAGATAGTCAAACTGATGATAGCGATGATGAAAATGAAGAGAAATTTTCAAAGAAAAAAAAATCTTCAAAGGAAGACGAAATTCCTCGAATTGTGGTTGATCAAGTGTATGGTGATACACAAAAGTTCGAAAAAGTGATGAATGAACAAGGTGCTCACTTTCTTGAAACGAATATTGTGGTTTATCCAAATTTCAAGTGTACAGATGATGTTATTTTTCCAAATCAAGTATTCGTAACTACTGGAAATGTTGAGAATATCAAACCAGAATTAAAGAAGTTAGTTGAAGAAGATAATTTGAAAACAACTGATGAAGTTTTCTTCGCAAATCAAAGCACAGTTAAAAACAACCTAACAAAGAATTCGTACGTTTTTCAACGTCAAAAACCACAAAGAAAATGGGTTGAAAAATCAAAAATCGAAAAAGAGATTTCAAAACCAGTTGTAGTGGAAAATGAAAATGTTGTCAAACTAAACTCCAAGGAATTCAAAGATCAAATTGACAAATTTTCGAAAGAAAATAACATTTCAAAAAGACAAGCTAGGAAGAAAATATTTTGGCAGACTATTGAGTCTCAAAAGATGTCAGATGAAACGACAAAAACTGATTCAACAACTTTTTCAGACAAAAAGAAAAAACCCGTTCAAACAAATAAATATGTGTCTGAATCACATTCACTCAAAAATGTTTTCAAAGCTAAAAATTCATCTTTTTCAACAAATAAACAACCTTCTTCTCAATCAAATCATTCAAGGTCTGAAGTGAATAAACAACCAATGTTTTCGAAAGTTTCAAAAACTACTATTCCAAGGAAATTTTCAAATGAATCAAAACCACCACAAATATTCTCTCAACGTCAACATTTTAAATCGACTGTTGATACATCTTATGCTCAATCTTTTCTAACAAAACCAAAAGTTGATTTCATTCCTCAAAAGCCAAATTTTCCTAATCACACGAAGAAACAAAATTTGAAAATTTCACATGAAAAAGGGATAACTTCAAGGAAGAATATTGATCATTGGCTTGAAGGAAAAGGAAAAATGTATCAGTCGAGTACATTTTCAAAGGAGCAAATTCATGAAGCCTATGAGAAGTATGTGAATACTTCATCAAACAAAAGTTCATCTTCTAAGGATTCGAACATATCAATCAAAGCATGGAAACCAGTAGTGAAAGCAAAGAATGTACAATCACAAACTCAGAATACGAAGGGTAATGTCAGTGAACATCCGAAACCATCAAAATCTTATGTTTCGGTTCCTTTAAATGATGATGTGAACTTAATTGATAGTCTCAAAACCAAAGTTTGTGATTGGGTTAAAAGTTATTCATTACATTCAACATTGAAATCTAATTTCCAAGGACCCAAAAAATCTTGGGTACCTAAATTTTTTCATTGATGGTAGGTCCTATGTGACGAGCAATACGATAACAAGTGGTATATTGATAGTGGTTGCTCTCTTCACATGACTGGGAAAAAGGAGAATTTACGAGATTTTCGAAGCCTAAAGAATGCTGGAGTTGTGAAATTTGGTAACAATAAAAAATGCCAAATCAAAGGATATGGGAAGATCACGAACGGACAATTCACAGTGAATCATGTTGCTTATGTTGAAGGTCTTCAACATAACTTGATAAGTGTTTCACAACTTGTTGTGGGCACTGGCAATCAAGTTCTTTTCAACGAAGAGGGAAACATCATTTCGAATGTCAACACAAAAGAAGTTTTGCTAAAATCAAAAAGGAAAGGTGACATGTTCACTTTGGACATCAATCCGATAATAGGCAAACCTGCTGTATGTATTATTTTGAAAGCTTCATCAGACTTAAGTTGGCTTTGGCATCGAAGACTTTCACATCTCAGCTTTCGAAACATCAACAAACTTGTTGTACAAGATCTGGTAAGAGGTTTACCTGTACTTAAATTTGATAATGATTCTTTATGTGCAGCGTGTGAAGTTGGCAAGCAACATAAACAAGGTCATCCGATTTGTGTGGTCCATCGACAGTTTCAACACTCAACAAGAAATGGTACATTTTAGTAATTGTTGATGATTTCTCAAGATTCACGTGGGTTTATTTTCTCAGAATCAAATCTGAAGTAGCACAAATCATGATTGACTTTAGCAAAAAGATGGAAACAACGTTGAAGAAGACTGTTCGAAAAATTAAGAGTGATCATGGAACTGAATTTAAGAACAATGTTCTTGATTCATTTTTGGTGGACAAAGGAATTTCGCATAATTTTTCGTCTCCATACACACCACAACAAAATGGTGTAGTTGAACGAAGAAATAGATCTCTATGCGAAGCAGCAAGAACTATGCTGGCATATGCGAATCTTCCACAATACCTTTGGGCTGAAGCAGTATCCACCGCATGTTTTACTCAAAACAAATCTTTCATCCATCGGCGTTTTAACATCACTCCATATGAAATTCTCAACAATCGAAAACCTAACGTGAAAATTTTCCATGTTTTCGTATGCAGGTGATTCATTATGAATCTCAAGGATAATCTTACAAAATTTCAAGCGAAAGCAGATGAATGAATTTTCTTGGGATATTCGCATAATTCAGTCGCATATCGTGTGTTGAACAAAAGAACACGAAAAGTGGAAGAAACTTATAATCTTACTTTTGATGATTACTATGTTAAACAAACTGAAACGCATTTTGAAAATCATCCTATTCTAAAAAAAATACAAGATGAATCTGAACCTTCGCACTTGTTGGATATTGATTATGATTTAATTTTTGGTATTTCAGATCATGCTGTTGATGCTGAAATTAATGCAAAAAAATACAAGATGAATCTAAAATTGAACCAAAGACAGTTAAGGTTGCAATGGAACACTCAGATTGGGTTGTTGCGATGCAATCTGAATTGTCTGAATTTGAACGAAACAAGGTTTGGAGATTAATTCCTAAACCTGAAAATGTTTCGATTGTCGGGTTAAAATGAATTTTCAAAAACAAAACCGACAAAGATGGAAATATCGTTCGAAACAAAGCCACACTTGTTGTTAAAGGGTATTCACAACAAGAAGGAATTGACTATGAAGAAACTTTTGCCCCTGTCGCAAGACTCGAGGCTGTTCCTATATTTCTGGCTTATGCAGCTCACAAAGACTTTGATGTTTATCAAATGGACGTGAAGTGTGCATTTTTAAATGGAGAGCTTGAAGAAACATTTTACGTGGAACAAGCCCCAGGTTTTATTAACGAAGAACATCCTGATCATGTTTATATTTTAGATAAGGCAGTTTATGGATTAAAACAAGCACCACGAGCATGGTATGCAATTCTTACTTCATTTTTGAAGCAATCTAAATTTAAACAAGGATCTGTTGACCCCACATTATTTCGAAAGAAAGTTGGGAATCATCTTATGCTTGTTCAAATTTATGTTGATGATATTATTTTTGGCTCAACTGACCCTGCCTTGTCTAGAGAATTCGAAGATCTGATGAAAAGTAAGTTCGAAATGAGCATGATGGGAAAAATCAATAATTTTCTTGGACTGAATATTCGTCAAAGCAGAGAAGGAATTTTTATTAATCAAGAAAAATATACGAAAAATCTGCTAGAGAAGTTTGGATTAACGAATAGCACAAAGTTACGAGTTCCTATGGCAACTGGCATAAAGTTGACACCTTCGTTAGATAAACATGCAGTTGACCTAACTCTTTACAGGAGCAGGATTGGTTCATTACTTTATCTTACAGCAAGTAGACCTGATATCATGTTCTCTGTGTGTAATTGTGTTAGGTATCAGTCAAATCCACGAGAACCACATCTCACTGCTGTGAAGAATATCTTTCGTTGTCTTAAGGGGACAATTTCGTTAGGATTGTGGTATCCTTCGAAAACTGGGTTCTTTGTACAAGCTTATTCGGATGCAGACTTGGGTGGTTGTAATCTTGATAGAAAAAACACAAGTGGCGGATGTCAATTTCTCGATGGCAAATTGGTGAGCTGGCAGTCGAAAAAGCAAACATGTGTATCAATTTCAACGGCTGAAGCAGAATATGTGGCTGCTGCTGCTTGCACATCACAAATTATATGGATCCAAAGTCAATTGCGTGATTATGCAATTAATACGAAAAAGATTCCATTATATTGTGATTCTCAAAGTGCAATAAGAATTTGTCATAATCCTGTGCAGCATTCGAAGACTAAACATATAGCTCTTCGTTATCATTTCATCAAGGATCACGTGGAGGATGGAAATATTGAAGTACATTTCATGAAAACAACTGATCAGTTAGCTGATATTTTCACGAAACCTTTAGATGAAAAATCCTTTGTAAAAATTTTAGAAGGATTTGGAATGATCGATGGAAATTCTGTTCCATTTGAAAAAGAAGAATGATGGTTGACCATGAATGATTCAGAGGCACTGAATAAAAGACAAAGCAATATCATTCAGCGTTCAGAGGTTACTGTTCATAGTCAACGCTTTGACCCCTTCGAATTCGTAGATTTATTACTTTTCAAGGGTTGATAAAATTTCGTGTATTTGCAACAAGTACATTTCGTTTGTCACTTATTTTCGAAAAATCAAAAATACAAAAAGATTTTTGTTTGTTTCGTCATTTAATTTTCGAAAAATTAAAAATCCAAAAAGATTTTCCTTTGTTTTGTCATTTTATTTTCGAAAATTTCAAAATTCCACAAATATTTTCGTTTGTTCTGTCTTTATTTTCGAAAAATCAAAAATACAAAAAGATTTTTGTTTGTTTCGTCATTTAATTTTTGAAAAATCAAAAATCCAAAAAGATTTTCCTTTGTTTTGTCATTTTATTTTCGAAAATTTCAAAATTCCACAAATATTTTCGTTTGTTCTGTCTTTATTTTCGAAAAATCAAAAACATCAAAAAGATTTTCTCTTTATTTCGTTCTTTATTTTCGAAAAATCAACACTTCAAAAATATTTTGTTTCGTATTTCTTTTTAGTACTTTGTTGCAGATATTCATGATGATACACAGTGGATAATGCTTGCAGTTCCAGGGTCAGGTAAATCTATCATAAGAATCTTTAAATTTTTGAATATTTTGAACTAGTTAAGTTGTCCCTAGAAGCATGCTGCAGCATGTTGTCCAAAGCCTCCATTGACTCAATGTGTGTGTACGAAAGCCTTAATGAAATATTTCATACGAAACTTTCTTCCCAATCAGGCTTGTATTCACATTAGTTTCCTGAGCTACCTGACTCTTTTCACAATGAGTTAAGAGTTTACTGTTTTGTCCAAATATAACAGAGGTACATTTCGTGTCTTTCATCCATCTTTTTCATCCAAAAAGTTCTTACACGATCACACACGAAGACATATGTCCGAGAGGTCTCTGATCCCACCATTCGAGACTTAGACATATCAAAAATCTGTGTTCATGATCTGACATTATGAGACCGTGATGAAAGTGAAACCCAATTTTCTAAACTTTTAAGGAATTGACGAGGAACTATGTTCCAGATTTTCATGAAACCTTTGTTTCAGTACCCAAATTCGAAACTCCAAATCATATTCATTTCGTATGAGTGGTCTTGATCAGACATTCGAAACCCATGATGCTTGTTACCCAACAAGATCCAGCACAAATTTTTCTTTCATGAATATGCTTTCCGTGTGAGTTTCATTCGAAATCCAAAGTCACTTAAAATTTTTCAAAGCAAACTTGTCACTGACTACACTGGTCAAACAAGTAATTTCTGTTACAATTTATCACCTTATGTTTATGATGATATGTAACGAAATTTTTATAGCTACCCATGAAACCTTATAAAAGAAGCCCTTCGATACTTCTCTTCAAGTATTCGATTGTATTTCACGGGAACATACACAAGCTGTTGATCATCTCTCTTGGTAATTAACGAAGCAATCTTTGCCCGGGGTTTTATCTGCCTTCGTGTCAAATTGATATTTTGACATCACAGTATCCCAAAATTTTCTTATTATTGCTTCTTGTCTAAATTCTTTGGAAAACTGCACTCACGAAATCCTTGCAGTTCTGAGTAATACCAACTCAGGCTGATGATTTCAAACATCTGGCAAACATCCCAAAAGTGAAAGAGCCTTTCCTCCATCCGAAGGATGCTGATGGTTACTATTCCTTGACGAGACACGTACAGACTGTGGGAGGAGACGTTTCCTTGTTTCAAGGAGATGTGACAGTTACTTTTTGACACCTGGAAATTTTTTGGCAGACTGATGCGACTTTTAAGGTGCCACGTCGGATATCATTAATTGCACATCCCGCTTCAAATTCAAATTCTAGGGTTATATATAAAAGGGGATTCAAGGGTCTATTATCAGTTTACGCGTTCAAAGGAAAAATTCCCAATTCTCTCTGATCTTCAAAGCTTTCAAACCCTAACAATGGCGACTTCTGTTCATGTCGATGCTGACCCTTCTCAAACCACTGAAGATGTGACTTCATTACCGATTATGAAGATTCAAGGAACTAACTATCAATTGGAGGCCGATGTTTCTCAATACCCTGAAGAATTGAAGATGTTAGTTGTTGCTTTAAAGAGTTCTGTTCTGTCAAAGGCTATGTTCAGTTCGTTTTCAGTTCCGATGTCATGGCTTTCTCAAGCAGGATCAACGGCTACATACAACAAAGCTTTTGATGCCATTACTTTTAATTTGGTTAATGACAAAAAGGTCAGATTGTCCAAGAAACTCTTTTGCCAAATTCTTGACATTCCAAATTCACCACCGTATGTTGATTTGTCATTCCCTCAAATTGTCCATATGTTCAATGAGATGGGTTATCAACCACAACTAACTAAGATCAGTGAGTTTAAGAAATCTGGTCTTCCTTGTATCTGGAATTTTCCATTTGGTATTTTTCTGAGGTGTTTAACTGGTAGAACTATTGGTCTCGATAAAGGACGAATGGAGGTATATGTCATGGTTGCTGGGCTATACTATGAACTTCAAGTGGATTATTCTACACAATTATGGAAAGAATTTCAAAAGAGTGTAGATCACACGAATGCTCTTCATGGTATATCATGTGCGAGGTACTGGAGCTTGATTCTACAATATTTCTACAACAAGGAGGGGATTTTGGTACCCAATGATGAAGAAAAAGCTGTTTTTCAGACATACCACTGTCCGAAGGATGTCACAGATAATTTTGAAGATTTTCCCTTTGTGGCTCGTATTCCTGATGCTATGCTCAAACGAGTTGATCCTACGAATTCAGTCTTGGTGGCTTATTTGAAAAACATTGATTCTACTGTGGAAACTGGGAAATTATTGCCAATATAAGAGAAGAAATCCAAGCGTTCGAAGAAGAATGAACCTGGTTCTTTTGAAACGAAAGTCCAGGAATTGAAATTTACGAAATCTTCAAAGAAGAAGTCAATTACAGTTGAAGAGCCAGTGGTACACGAAGTGTCTGTTGCTGAGACTAAATCGATTAAGCCTGTTGTTGAAGGTACTCAAGAGAAAGTGGTCATTCCTTCGAAGACCGATATTTTTCGAAGAATCAAAATGACGTCTAAGCATATACGCAAGTCTCCAACACTTAACGTGGTACGAAAACCTCATTTACTCATCAAGGTGTCTTAATTCGTCAAGTACCAGCACCTGTTTCTCCATCGTCAAAGAAACGAAGGGCTGAGGATATGGCCAAACATCTTTCACAGAAGAAGAAGAAGAAGAAGAAGAATACATGAAAGCTTATGCTCTCCGTTGAATCTACAGAAGATGAAGATGAACAAATTCCTGAAACACCAGAAGTAACTCTTCACAAAGAAAGTTCAACTCCTGAGCAGACAATAGTCATACCACCCGAAGATTCAGTTGCCAAATTAGTTTCTGAGGAGGTACGAACTTCAGGCATCACTGCAAACGTATCTGATACGGATGCAAATATCAATATGGGTGAAGGAGATTCAAAGAAAGAAGATCAAGGTCATCCTACTTCTATTGCCTTCGAAAATATTGTTTCTTTACCTCCACCAATCACTCCGATTACTTCAACCACTGATTCACCTACATTCGGAAATATCATCAATCAATCCTTTACTTCCATTTTTTCTTCTCAATCTACTTATCCACCCAAAATTAATTCGCCTATTCAAGAAACCATTCGTATGGAAACAGAAACTGACAACGAGGGTTTTGGAGGTATGTTTGATGAATTAGAATTTGATGACGAAGAAGAAGATTTTCCAGAACATATGCTGATGACGATGAAGCAATTTAAAATTTTGAATAAGAAATTGAATTCCATAATTCAATCTCAAGTTGATCTGGGAGGTGGTTCATCGGTTTCGAGTTTGGAAGTTGATACGATGTTGCAAATGTTCGAAGCCAAGATAGTGAGTAAAGTCTCTGGGATGGTTAGAGACTCGGAGTCGAGAATTTTGGAGAAGGTTGATCATATTGATCAAAACAATGAGCTACGCATAAATTCTCAAAATTCGAAGTTTGCAGGAGACTTGAAAGAATTGAAGACAGTTGCCAAGGAAAGACATGTTCTCTATGTGCAGATTCGTGAACTTCGCGAAGACATGCAAAAAGAGATTGCTAGTGTCCAACAGGATTATGCGTCTCTGAATCAGAAGATTGACATTATTTGTGATGCAGTCACAAAATTTGTCAAGTTGTACGAAAGGTTGAGTCCTCAACTTACTCAACTTTCTACAATGGAAAGTAAAAATTTTGTGGAAGTGATTACGTTGCTGAAGGAGTTAAAAGATCTATCTGTTAAGCCAGTTTCGTCTTCTCTGATTACTCCAGAATTCGTATCCCAGAAGTTCACACAATTCGAAGCTATTCTCTACAAGCAACTGGCCCCTCTTTCTCGTATTTCAAGCCTTCTACCAACAACAGATGCCCCACCTGTTTTCACAGGGGTGCAAGGGGGAGAAAGAAAAATTGAAGATACGAAGGCTGGTGGTGAAGATGCGAAGGTTGTGGGAAAGGTGTTTTCTTCGAAGATCCCAACAATAAAGCCAATCGTAGCATCTGCTGGGCCAGTTACATCAACAGTTGTAACAACTATGCCAATTACAAGACCAATTTCGAAAGGAATTATGATTAGTAAATCTGTTGATACTAGTGGGAGTGGTTCGAAAAAAAAAAGAAGTAATATATGATTCAGCTTTGAAAGATAAAGGGAAAACGATAGTTGTGGAAAAGTCGAAAGAAGAAAAGAAAGCTGAAGCTGAAGCTGAAATTAAAAGGCTAAGGTTGATTCAAAGCATAATGACTCAACGTGCGAGTGATCCTAAGGGTATGGACAAAGGTGATCCGTCCAAACACTACAAATACGAAACAATTGAAGCCAAGGTTGCATATAATCATATGTATTCGTTTGAGAAGAAACCAAAGCAGAGTTACATGGTTACGAATACTGATACAAGTCAGCTTGACTTTCCAGTGAATGAGATGATGTTCATTATGCCACAATTTAAAGCAGAAGGAAATTTCAAAGAAAAGGATGATGGTACTCACATGAAAATTAGATTTCATGTTGTTCTTGTAAAAGCCCCTGAGGAAGTTTGGTCTTTGGTGAAGATCAAGAAAGTTATCAGTATGAAAAATGATGTGGTGTTCGAAAACACAGTCCAAAATATCAAGTACGTGGTGGCCAGGGCAAATGGAAGTATTTGCGAATTTACAATTGCAGATTTTCCATTAATGAACTTGTATGATCTTATACAAGTTGCATTGATTCTGAAAGACAAATCTTTTTCATATCTTCAAAACACTGAACCTGATGAATTTAAGCTTGGGGTTGCTCACATCAAGATTTTCATCGAAAATTATTATGAGTGCTTGGCTCTAACTGATGTGGAGTTAGCTACAACTAAATATATGGAAATAAAATCTCCAATGGCACCTACGAAGACTCAAGCAGAATTGAAAAAGTATGCTGATGGTGAAATCTGCTTGAAGCCTTTTAGGTTAGTCTTCGCAGGAAAGGACAAGGCTGGAAAAGCAAAATGTTTCTTATTTCAGGCATGCGAAGTGGAGAGATATTCAACGTCTCAATATACAAACTTAATTGTTCGTATGAATCATTGTAAGAAGAACAATGAAGGAGATAAGAAAGAGCTAAAGAAGATAATTTCCTGGTACACGGAAATTCGAAGAGTGATGCTGTATTCCATCCAGCTTCTTACAAATTAAGAAGTTCGACTATGATTACAAAGGGGGATATTGTAAGGGTCAAAAATGTTGTAATTAGTCTAAGTATATTTTGCACTCTTCGAATGTTTTGTAATCTATTTTACTAAGGCGCTTTTATTCGAAGCTTAAGTGTCTATGTCTTAGTATATTTTTTGTACGGTTTCTGATTCTTATAAATAAGGATATTTACTAGAGTTAGATAAGAGTTTTTACAGACCTGTCTTTGTACTCTGTAAACATTCGGAATCGTAATAGAGCTGAAACAAGATCATATTTACATCCATTGTTCAATCTCGCATTCTTACTTCAATTTTAACTCTGATTCATTTTATACTCGATTCATTGATTCATCAGACATGTTTAAATCTCGATGATGCCCTTCAAGTTTGTGATTGGGATACCGAGGATCACAAACAAGCTGTGAATAACCATGCAAATTGTAAGGTCCTAAAACGGATCTTTACCAATGATCAAGCAATCAAACAATCAAAAGAAACTAGAATATGAGTAGAAGAAGAGAAATCAAGCTTGCACACGTTTATTACTGAAAAACGTCTGGTACAACTCGATATACTTGGCCGTGAACTCTGTGGCATCAACAACTAACAATGACCTACAACACCTCTATATATAGGGAACTTGGGCCGGAAACTGGGTTTACGGTCGTAAACAGGCTTACGACCGTAAAATCACTACATGGCCGTAAACTCACTAACAACCTACTAAACCACATTAAAGACTCAAAAGAACTATTACAATGAAAGCCTAGACCAAACCACTAACTGGACCCTTCAATCTCCTCCTTGGTTTGGTGCTAGCTTGGACTCAGTCTTTGTCGACCACCATCACATCTGACTCCCCCATTGCTCTGTTCCACATCCGTTTGCTAATGATATCAGCAACCATATACGTATATTCTTTGGCAGCTGGCTCAAAGATGTCTTCAGCAACTTTGATCTAATGATGGTTCAGTTGATGTACATCCCATTTCCCAAACTGAAGCAGGTCTCTTTTTCCATATAAGCGAATGCATCCTTTTTCAAGCTTTATGACAGCAGAGGCTGTAGTTTCATCAAACACCCAGTACAGCATGGACCGTAGAGATCCATCTGGATGATTCTGAAGAATAAGAATTTGCTTAACTTGATTGGTAGCAGGCCACATCACAGATCGAAGAGGTTGATTGGTTTTGGGATCAATTACACTTGGGTATACTTTAATAATCGACTCTGCAGTCTTCATTGAAGGAAAACCCTTAAGCACTTGATCTTCCAAGAAATGCTTGAACTGTGTAGCCTTGGGATTTTGAGATGGATTTGCAAAAGGAGCCTTTGATAACTCTGAAAGATCAACCCTGGTCTAGGAGTGGAAGTCATGAGCATCTTTATACAGTTCTGTGTTGCCACTCTTCCGTCTCACGATCCACATATTTAAAGTGTCGTGAAATCCCCATGAGATGATCCCTGACCTATCACCATATACATTTTTAAAGCGATTCTCTCCAAGATCTGTAAAAGTGATGTTGGGCTGATCCCCAGGAGCATTTTGATCCGAGCTCCTTTTAAAAAAAAATTGACCTTTCTCAGTAGATTCGGCCAGTTTGGCACGTTTTAAAGCCACAACATTCGGAGCTTGAACTGGCTCCTCATCAAATCGATCTACAACACGAGTTGTCCTTACAGGTGGTGGAACTATGGGAGCAGCTTGATTAGGAATATAGATCCTTGGCTCATCGACAGACGTCTTAAATCTGTCACCAAGTTCTTCTTCCAGCTTCTTCTTTAAGTCATAGTAACTGGCAGTCAACATACCAAAGTGAGTCTGAAGATCAGTGATCTGCTTAGTCTTCAGAGCTTTGTCTTCTAGAAGATCAGCAACTTGAATGGTGAGCTTGGTGTTTTCAGTCTGAAGGTCAGTAACCCAGATATCAAGCTCTATATTCTTCTGATTTAGTACGTTGATCTCCTTCTGTAGTCCAAGAATAGTAGGATTCTCTTCTCCAGAGTTGCCTTCCCCAAAAGATATTCCTTTACCACGAGAGGGAGGCGTTGAGAATTGTTCTTCAGCCAAATGCATGGCCAGCCTCACTAAAGCAACATCATGATCGGGCCTGGGAGGAGAAAATCCTGCGGGGATAGAAGAACCACCAGCTTCATAAGTGGTGCTAGGACCTTCACTGAAAGGTTCTGATGAGATAATGGCAGGAGTGGTTATCGGTGGTGTTGAAAGGCCTTGAAGTACACCAGAAACAGGAATTCCCTGTCTAGGGTCACGTCTTCTTTTTTTCAGAGGAGGTTGAGAGGTATGTGTTGTTGTGCGATCACTCTCAAGCGGCTCAGATGTAGGAGAAACAATATCAAGGGGAGGAATCCCTGACACTGTCACCATAGGAGTTGCTGTTTCAGCCACTTGTTTGGTAGTAGGAGGTGTAGATTCAAGAACGTCTTCAGTTTCCCGTACCTCCGTTGCTGGATGAGCAACATCATTGATATTGTCAAGTAGCGAGTTGAGATTTTCATTTGACAAGAAATCTTCATTACTTCCAAAATTCAACGGAATTTCATCTTTATCGAAGCCAGAAAGATCAAGATCTTCGTATAAATCAGTCTCAGTCCCACTCTTTGAAGACCCTTCATTATAATCACTTTGAACTGGAACTGATGTCAGATCATGTTCCTCTGCCACACGAGCATTTGGAGCTACTGTCTCTTCTCTTTCTTCTTGATCTGACACAGTGATAACATCCTCTTCTGAAATCACTCTTTCTGAAGAAGTAGGCTCAGAGGATACTTTATCAGAAGATCCATGAGACTCGGATGCTTCGTTTAGCTCAGCAAATTTTCCAAACTTCACAAGCGGATACAGTCCTTGGAAAATGACCTTTCCCTTGCGATTCTGATTTATAAGCCCAACAGTATGGGGACCTAATGACTTCATATCTAGGGTATCTCCCTCCTTTACCATCTTCGAAAATTGAATATCGATGAACAGTTGGATGAACCTAGGATACATCAAGAAAGTATCCCGGGTTATTGTGTTGATGTTCACCACGAACTCGTCTAAGATAAACTTTGAGAAATTGAAGTCTATTCCAGCAGCAAGAGAAGCAAAGGCACCAGTGTTCTTAGCGAGATTTCATCAGCACCATACTTTCTGCCCGAAATGCAACTCACAAATACATGAGCCAAGAATCTCCAGTACGGTGGCAGAAGCTTTTTCACAGTGGGAGGAAAGTTGCCTTCGTAACCCATCTTCTTAAGAACCTTCTGGGCATCTTCAATCCCAATCTCAGTAGGAAAGCCAGGTTGATCATCAATCAGTAACGCTTCTCTGATGAATTGCTCAGTAATTACAATCTTGCATCCTTTCACAACAGCTTCAACAGTAACTGCTCCATCATTATTTGTCTTTAGTTTGGCAGTCTCCAGAATTCCCTGATGATATTCTGATAAACCACGAGATTCATAGTAATAGCAGACGCCAAGCAGCAATCCCTCAGCCTGTGGATCATCGACCTGAATTCTCCTTGAACAGCAGGAGGATCAGCCAGTACGATGGCCAAGTTGTGCATGTCAGCGAACTTCAAATTTTCCATTTGATCTGCACTAAAACAAGCCAAGTAAGAAAACAAAAATATTTGAGCAATTAATGTTTTAAGTTTTCTTAATTAATCGATTTAATTTTGGCCTTTAAAAAAAATTATTTTGACCAAACTGGAGTTTACGGTCAACTAGGGGTTTACGGCCATAAACCCATGGCCGTAAGCTCATGGTCGGAGACGGAGTTTACGGCCGTAAGCTCATTGGCCGTAAGCTCTTGAAATCAATTTTTCTTCGATTGAAACCCTAAGATTCGTCGATTTCATGATTAAAACACATATTCACGGTCGGAAACGGAGTTTACGGCCGTAAGCTCATTGGCCATAAGCTTCGACCGTAAGCTCTGACAGATTGTTTTTCTTCGATTTACGCCCCAAAATCCGTCGATTTGATGAGATAATCACATATTCATGGTCGGTTTAGACCTACCTTTGAGATGAACCGAGCAATTTCACAGAAACGGAAATTTTTTTTCGAGAGGAGAGAGAATGGGAGAGGGTTTACGGCCAGAAAGAGGAAAAATGAGGAGTGGAAGGGTTTCCGGCTGTAAGCACTCCTTTTATACCCTATGCGATTTTACCTGTCTTCCACACAGTATAATGCACAATCCAAATCCCAAATATTTTTCAAAAATAAAACTTTTTGAGGATTTTAAAAATTAAAATTAAAATTAACATAAACTAAAAATAAAATAAAAATAATTTCTAAAATTTAAAAATTAAAAATTAAAAATTTAAATTTTGAAAATTATAAAAATAAAATAAAAATAAAAATAAAATAAAATAAAATAAAATAAAATAAAAGAAGACTAAACTTATCTCAAAAACATTGAATATAATTTTGTGACACAGGGATCAAAGTTGTTAGACAGCCTTAGTCCACTTGTCGGTACCTTTACCTTCATGTTTATGTCTGGTCGATCGCCGGTATTGTGATCCACTTAAACACGAGAAATTGTGATAAATTTGGACAAGCTATTAAAGACAAGACAATTTTGATCCTATATACTTAGATAAATTTCCTAGGGACCATTTAGCTGACGACCACCAGGGATATTGTTGTCCACCTAAATTGAGCAGCGAGATCTACAGACAATCTGTAAGTGTTCAATTTTAATTGTACTAGAACATGTTTCCCGCTTCCTGATATGCTCCAGTAATCAAGGACTTCCAGAATACTCCTTACATCCGGTGAGCAGACAATTATTAAGAGAGAAGATAGATTTAGAATGCATATGCTATACACCCAGGTTGGATCTCTTCCAATCACGCAGAGGGTGAAACATATGACTAACTGAAGTTTTAGAGGGATTGAGAAGAAGAATGATGCATATACTGTGTACCAGGTCGGATTGAAAGTCACGCAAAGGAGACAGTATATGGCTAACAGATAGAAAGAATTGCATAGATAGAAGATGCAGAGAGATAGAGTTGCATATGTTACAGTCCACGTCGGATCTCTCGATCACGCAGAGGAGGCAACATATGACTAACAGACAGAAAGAAAGAAAATAATCTTCTACATACCTAATTTATGGGAATTCCCCAGTCATTCCATCAATACCGGAATTAAGGACAAAATCCGCACATCGAGGAAAAGTTAATCCACAGTTCTAGATACGATTTCTTTTAATGTGACTAGTAGATTCCCATGTATATCTCCCTGCTCAACCTATCCGAGCATCGTATTGTCAGGCTAAACGGATCTAACTAGGTCAAGATTTGTCAAGTCTCTGAATTCCTTAAGTTCAACTCTGCCTAGTCAAGTCTATTTAGAATATTTCGTGCCTACCAGCGCATCGAATCACAGAGCGTAGACGATTTTATTTTGGTACGTTACGCAGATTCAGATTGCCTGTTATCACTTGATAATATCACTTCCCGTCACAACACCTACAAGCAAAACTATTAGCAACAATTTTTTTAATTTTCTGATTTTTTAATGTTTTTGGATTTTTGAATTTTTTGAATTTTTGTTTGGTTTTTGTTTATTTCTCCCCCTAAATTTGTGCATGGGTGAGAATGAAATAAAAATACGCAAATTTAAACTAATTTAAAATAAAAATTAATCCTCAAAACGAATCATTTTCAAAAATCCCACAAGCACATCGAATCGAGCTTTGTTAAAAGGCTTGGTGAACAGATCCGCCACATTATTAGCAGAAGGAACTTGTTCCAGCCAGATGAGCGAGCGCTCATAACAGTCTCTGATAAAATGAATTTTGATATCAATGTGCTTGGTTTTGGAATGTTGGACATGATTTTTAGTAATTTGAATCGCAGCCTCATTATCACAGTAGATGGGGGTTTCTAGATAATTCAAACAATAATCCAACAACTGATGTTGGATCCAGATAACTTGAGAGCAACAGGCAGATGCAGCAACGTATTCCGCTTCTGCTGTAGAGGTTGAGACGGTATGCTGTTTCTTGCATTGCCATGACACCAGCCTGTCTCCAAGGAATTGACACCCTCCCGATGTAGATTTCCTGTCAAGCTCACAGCCTCCATAATTAATGTCACCAAAAGCATATAAATCAAATTCGGAATTTTTCGGATACCAAAGACCCAATTTTGGGTTGCCTTTGATATACCGAAAATTTGTTTTGACAGCAATAAGATGTGAAAGTTTAGGATTAGCCTGATAACGTGCGCATTGACAAACTGCAAACATGATGTCTGGACGGCTTGCAGTAAGATACATCAACGATCCGATCATCGATCTGCAGAGTGTCTGATCTACGGATTCGCCATCAGTATCTGGATTCAGCAGGGGTCTTTCGGCCATTGGTGTCGATGCAGGTTTTGCGTCTTGAAACCCGAACTTCTCAAGAATATCCTCCACATACTTAGCTTGATGGAGCAGGATTCTGGTTGAATTTTGTTTGACCTGAAGCCCCAAAAACATGGTTATTTCCCCTAACGAACTCATATCAAACCTCTTTTTCATCACGCCTTCAAACTCTTTGCATAGCTGTGGACTGGTAGACCCGAAGATAATGTCGTCAACTTATATCTGGACTAGAATCTGATCATTACCAACATGCTTGATGAATAAAGTTTGATCGATATTGCCACGAGAGTATCCATGATCGAGCAAGTGCTTTATGAGGGTCACATACCACGCTCGAGGAGCTTGATGTAACCCATACAACGCCTTGTCCAACTTGTAGACATGATTAGGAAACTTCGAGTTAATGAACCCAGGGGGTTGATCAACATAGATTTCTTCCTTCACCTTGCCATACAAGAAAGATGTCTTGACATCCATTTGGTAAACCTTGAAGTTCATGTAGGAAGCATATGCAAGGAAGATAGGAATAGCCTCCAAGCGAGCCACTGGAGCATAAACCTCTGTATAATCAAGATCCTCGACTTGTCTAAACCCGCGAACCACCAATCTTGCTTTATTGCGCACTATAACTCCAGAATCATCCTGCTTGTTTCGATAGACCCAACGTGTGTCAAGAGACTTTTTGCCCTTTGGTAACTCAACCAATTTCCAAACCCCGAGCTTTTCAAATTGATTTAGCTCTTCATGCATAGCATCTACCCAGCTGGGCTCATTCAAAGCCATTTCAACATTCTTGGGCTCTATTTGAGAGATAAAGCAAGAATAGAGACATGTATTAACATCTCCACTCTGACTTCTGGTTCTAACTCCATCACCCAGCTGACCAATGATGTTTTCGATCGGATGATCGCGTTGAAGTCTTGAAGGTATATCTTGGCTGATATCATTGAGTGAAACGGGAAGACTGTGAATGTTGAAACCTCCATCATTTGCTGATTGTTCCACATTAGATGAATCTGCTACAAACTCATTAGCAATATCTTCAGGAAAGAGTAGTTCCGTAAAAGTTGAAGTGACAGCGGAAGCATCTCTAAACACGAACTCTCTTTCAACAGGAGTAAGAGGTATAGCATCAGCATCAAGAGTAGCATCTTGAACTGGAGATTTTGGACTACCAAGTGGAACAGAGGACCCCCCCCCCAGGTGTAGCAGATAACTCCCCCTCAGATGGTGAAGAGGTTACCGTTGGAGGTCTGTAGACAACTTCTTCGTCTTCATCTTCAGAAACATTCTTCGAACCAGAGGAAGACCCATATGAACCATCTGAAGACATATTTATGGATTTAAAAAGCGATGTGTAATAGAATAACCAATCAGGACCCACTCGATTATCCATTTCATTCTCCTCCAACCAGCGCACGTCATAAGATTCGATAATCTGCTTCGTCTTCTTGTTGTAAACCCTATATGCGGTTCGTGCAGCATACCCTATGAAATAACAATCATCGGCTTTGGCATTGAACTTCGGGTTGGACTCCAGGTGAAGAAGGGTGCAAGGGCAGCCAAATACACGGAAATGACTGACTGAAGGCTTGTGACCATATAGAATCTTGTACGGTGTCTTCATCTGAGCTTTTTTGATCAAAACACGATTCTGAACGTAGCAAGCAGTGTTAATCGCCTCAGCCCAAAACAAAACAGGTAACTTGGAGTCACACAACATTGTCCTTGCAGCGTCTTTTAATGTTAACACCATTTTGTTGAGGCGTGTGAGCAGAGCTGTATTGACGCACAATTCCCTTTTCTGCTTAAAAGTGATCAAGAATTGCATTCTTGAATTCTGTTCCATTATCAGTACGAAGCGCCTTCACCCGGTTGTTGGTTTGGTTCTCAATCATCACGATGGACTTCTTTATCAATCACATCGCTTTTTAAATCCATAAATGAGAGAAGTTATCGATCACAACCAGACAATACGAACTTCTGTTGATGCTCAGGACGTTGACCGGACCAAATAAGTCCATATGCAACAATTGGAGCACCTGACTGATTGAGTTAAGTTGTTTTGGCAGGTGTGGTTTTCTATGATGCTTTCCCTGGGCGCATGACACACACTTCTCAAAAGTTATGAAGTCTATGACAGGTAAGCCTCAGACCATCTCATTCTTCGCAAGATGATTTAGATTTTTAGCGTTCGCATGACCGAGTCTTCGGTGCCACATCATTGCGTTCTGTTCGGAGACCTTTTAAAAGAGGCAAGTGATTTTTTCAGGAATGTTGTTGTTCATATCAATAATGTAAGCATTCCCATCCCGCTTAGATTTGACAAGAATCCACTCTTCCAGGATGACAATGCCTGGCTTGAGAATCATGCACTCCTTGTCGGTGAAATGTGTAGAATATCCTTTGTCACAGATTTGGGAAACACTCAACAAGTTGTGTTTTAATTCGGGAGAAAAGTTGACATTCTCGAAACTTAGCACTCCATTTGTAACGGTTCCTCTCTGAGTGATCTTTCCACCTTCTCCGCCTGCAAAGGAAACGTATCCCCCATTAAAGGATTGAATGTTGCTTAATTGGGAGATGTCTCATGTCATATGCCGGGAGCAGCCGCTGTCGACGTACGAAGGTCTGATGACATTCCTCCGCAACTGTCCCTGCAAAATGAGCGGGATCATTTAGATTTGGGAACCCAGGTCATCACAGTCCTGGGTTTTCCCTTTTCTTTCTTTGATTGATCTTTCAAAGCCTTCAATTCTGAATTATCATTTCTAATCTTTTCAAAGGATGCTGATGATTGATTGGAAGTTAATTTGGGCATCCAATGATATTTAGGTTTTCTAACAGTCACAGGTGGTTTTGAAATATGTTTCTTATTAGTTCGCATTGAGCATCTGGAAGTTCTATCAGAAGTGGTTGAAGATCCAGAATTGCTCTTTGATGAAACCGATCTTGGCGGAGCCTTGTTCGGTTTTGGCAAACTATTTGAGACGTTGTTATGAAAAACCTTTTTATTCTTTTGAAAAACTGCCCTTTTTCTACTTCGATCATCCTTCCAATCATCATCCCGAGAACGAGTTCCTGAGGACTTTCTAGTTAAAGACCTTCCTCTAGATTCGTTCTCCCCTCTTGGTGACATATAATGCACAAAAATCCTATTTTGACAATTCCTAGCTATATGACCACCAATACCACAATTAAAACAAATCTGATTATTATTATTAAAACTGGTACTGCCTGTCTCAGATTTATTTTCTTTACTGACACCCTTACTTTTCCCACAAGAACACGTGTTAGAAACAGGTTGTGAGATGAGTGATGGTGCATCAGATGGTGTGACCTGTGGAATTGGTGTGTTTTCATTAGAAGCATCACAAACATCAGGATTATCAAATAATTCATCAAACACTTCAAAAAAATTTAATTCAGCAGAAGCAGATGCGGAAGTATCACAAAAAACATTGTCATTTTTAACATCAAAAACAGAAAATTTTTCATTGGAAACAAAAACATCAGGTTCAGACTCAGTTTTGTTATCAGAAACAGATCCTTCAACTTCGTGCTTTGACTGATCTAAGAATTGATCTGCAGGGGAAGTAGAAAGGTTAGTACTTTTAACATTAATAAATCCTCCTGAAACAAAACCATATGGCTTGCCATACACCATTGAAGGTTCGTTGGCAATCTCCTCTTTAGACAAAGGGTTATACTGATATGTATGATTAAAAGGAGGAGGTACATTCTCGTATCCTAAACCCTTTTGTTGGTTTCGTTTGAACTGCAGGCAATGGTCAATCATGTTGGCAACTACCTCGCTTGATACATCAAACCTTTTAAAATCAAAATTTGTAGTTTCAAATTGCCCTTTTAATGTATCAAGCTCAGTAAGTAACTCAACATTCTGTCTCTTGATATAATCAAAATGTACACATTTGATACTGTATTCTTCCTGAAGTCTCCTAAAGTCCTTAATTTTTGTTTCTAATTGGGCCTTTGGGGGTTTTTGTCCTTTTCTAAGTTGATAGCCCTCATATCTAAGGTCCTCTACTTCTCTACATAATGATTCTATTTCGTCACGAAGAGTTTTAACATAATCAATACATGCCTGAGAACAAGAAGTTAAACTTACCTCACTTTTCTTGGGCTCGGAAGTAGAAGATACCATTAGTGCGAACTGCAGCTCCATCATCTTTTCTTCAGGATCAGCTGCAACATTCTCCATGGGAGCATCATCATTGACTTGGGCGAGGTGAGCATTCTCAGGTCTTGAAATGTTCAAAGCCTGAATCTGGTCCTCCCAGTCAAATTACTGAGCAACCATAGCAGTCTCACCGTTGACCGCAGCACCTCCACGATTGTTTCCCATCGCAACCATTGTCCTGTCATTGTTCAATCTTCTATCTGGCTTCGGGCACTCACGAGCAAAATGACTCGGCTCGTAACAGTTGAAACAACGCAGCTTCCCTTTGTTGAACCCCACCTTTTTATCAGCATTCATACCCCAGTTGTTCTTCCCAGTCTTCTTGGCAAACTGCTTAGCCCTGAATACTGCCATAGGTATCTGCCATGTGATGTCCATCTCTTCCACATCTTCTGGATGAATCTGATCCAGATCAGAAAATGACGGCTGAGGTGGAAGCTCCCCAGCAACAAAAGCATTATAGCAGTTCACAAGTCCTGTGGCGAGAGCAAGATTGTCATCACTTTCCTTTGTGTTTGAGGAAGAGGCTACAACTGGCACATTAGAGGAGGGAACAGCTTGTGGAGTGACAAACGACTGGGTTTGAGAATGAGGCATGGATGACGCAGTAGTAAAGGTTTGAATCTGAGGTTGTTGAACAGTAAATGCTTGACCTGAGGAAGAAGTGATTGATGAAAGGGCATTATTAGAAGATATTCCAAGATTTGCAGTCGAATACGAGTTCACATGGTTAATCTCTCGTTGTTTATTATCAATATCACAAGCTTTGATGATCGCCATTGTTTCAGCAAGAGTGAGGCGATTCAGATCCTTGGTCTTCTTAATAGCAGCTACATTCATGTCCCCTGACTTTGGAAGAGCATTCAGTAGTTTTTTATATATCTCGGACTTGGTCAAGAAGATCCCATATATGTTCATTTCAGTAGTGAGAGTTGTGAATCGCTGCAGCTGTGCCTCCAGGGTTTCTCCGGGAATGTAGTTAAACATGTTGAATTTCTGTCCTAACATATCCTGGCGGATTTCCTTCATGTCTTCATTTCCTTCATACACCTCAATCAAGGCTTCCCACAAAGCTTTAGCTGAAGTATACTCTCTGAAACCTTGAGCTATATCAGGAGATAAAGCCATGGTCATAGTGGCTAAAGCCATTTCCTGTTCTCCAACTTTCTCAAAATCTTCATTTGTATAGTGCTCAATTTCTTTGTCAATCACTTGTCCTGCAACAGTGATGGTAATTCGGACAGGACCCCTGATGATGCTTCTCCAAAGTTTGAAGTCTTTCATTTTCATATACTTCTAAACCGGTATTTCCATTCAGGAAAACCATCTGCAGACAGCAGTCTTGGAATACGTGTGGTTGTGCCCATGACAGTATCTAGTTCATGATGATGTGTTTGACTTTGAGAATCCATTGATTATTAAAATTTAAAACAAGAAGAATGTCAAAACTGAGTTTCCGGTCAAGGAGTTTACGGCCGTAAACTGAGTTTACGGTCGGATTTACGGTCTTGTGTTTACGGTTTTTGAAGCTTAGTTTACGGTTATTGAACTTTGTTTACAGTCCAAGAACACAGTTTACGGTCTTTGAATGTTCTTGAGTTAATCTTTTGGCAGTAAACTCCCAGAAGTTCTCGAAAACACGATTTTGGAGTAGTTTCGATCCCTTTAGCAGTGAAAATACCAAACCCAATCTCGAACAGTGAAGAATATAAGTTTAAACATCCGAAAACTCGATTGAATGATGCTTTGACACCGGTTTTGCTCTGATACCAATTGTAAGGTCCTAAAACGGATCTTTACCAATGATCAAGTAATCAAACAATCAAAAGAAACTAGAATATGAGTAGAAGAAGAGAAATCAAGCTTGCACATGTTTATTACTGAAAAACGTCTGGTACAACTCGATATACTTGGTTGTGAACTCTGTGGCATCAATAACTAACAATGACCTACAACACCTCTATATATAGGGAACTTGGGCCGGAAACTGGGTTTACGGCCGTAAACAGGCTTACGGCCGTAAACTCACTACAGGGCCGTAAACTCACTAACAACCTACTAAACCACATTAAAGACTCAAAAGAACTATTACAATGAAAGCCTAGACCAAACCACTAACTGGACCCTTCACAAATATGCTTGGTACCCTTGATGTTACATATCACTTGATCAATGTGCCGGTTAACCACACACACTCCATTGATCCATGATTAACATCAAGCTACCCATTGCCACCCTTACAAGTCCCATATTAGTGTGTCGGTTAACCACACACGCTCCACTAACAACATAGCAAGGTGCAAAGTGCAATTTCCATGGAATAGCACAATTTTCACATTTTTCCTAAAGTAACTAAGATTGAGAATTTATAAAAGTTTAGTTACTTTATAATATCATTATACTTATTAATGAGGATTAATGTCATATCCTACCCATTCGGCTAACGACCCTCCACTAGTGAAGAGTGCGGTGGGTAAGAGTGGATACCCAATGGCGGTCATATTATAGATCGCTTCCTTAAACACATGTAACGCCCGTAGATCCGGGCTAGTCAATCTAGAGATAATAGGGGTCGAAAACGACTTTTCGACAAAAAATTATTTAGAATAAATAATCTTAGCCAAGTTGTAGAATATGTCTCAAGGTTTCCGTACATATAAAGAACGCCGAAATCGGAGTTATAACGAAGAAGTTATGACCCGTCGAAGTTTCGCGACGGAACCGACACAATATCAGGAAGCGTAAATAGTGAATTTACGATAGAGCGAATTTTAGCCTTAGCAATCTAAACGAAAGTCGTAGAATATGTTAAACCGAGAGCGTCCATAAAAAGAACGCCCAAATCTGACTTCGTATGAGGAAGTTATGATTTTTCGAAGTTTCGGCGTAGCAGTGTATAACCCGAAATTCGAATATAAGATCGAGCGGTTTTTAGCCGAAACAACCTAAATGAGAATCGAAGATCTCATTAATAGTAGCGTAACGATAAAAAGACAGACGAAAACGGACATCGGATGAAGAAGTTATGAATTTTTAACGGACCAACCGTGTCCCGGCCTGTTAAAAATATAACTTTTAAAATAGATTCAAAATTAGCCGACGGAGTCTAAACGAAAGTTGTAGAGTACATTCCCACCTAAGCGTGGATATAAAGAACGTCGAAAACGAAGCTCGTATGCAAAATTTATGATTTTTAGAAGTCGGAGTTTGAATTTGCGAAATTTGTTGTGAAGTTGATGACGTGGCTCAATCAGGGTCGTCGCTTGCTGATCACAGTCTGGTCTTCGGATTCGGACAGCTGTACTTTGGACGCCCAGCGTAGCCAAGAAGCGCCTCACGTACGAGGTACGCCCTGCGTACGAGGAGGGAGCGTTGCGCGTACGCTAAGCCTTCTGCGGTCCGAGAAGCAGCCACGATGCACCATCAGCGAAGCAACACGTCTCAAGAGGAACGCGCCGCGTCTGAGGCTACGCCCTGCGTAGTCCGAGGACCTCCGGCCTATAAATAGGATTTGAAATTTCTCGGATTTTCACACCAAAATTCACACTCTCTCTCTAATTACTTTCTCTCTCTAGCCTATCCTAACCCTCCTAAACCCTAGGGAACCCCCTAGCACCCGAAGGAAGCCCCGAGGCTCCCGGAGTCCCGAGAAAAAGGGTCTTTCGGTTTCGAAACGCTGCTCCAAGCGAAGTCCGGTTTTCTATAAAACCCCCTGTAAGTGAGCTACGCCTATGCATTTTTTAATATAGCTTTTAAATAATTATAGTAACATTATTAGGACCTTAAAATAATTATTTGGACTATTATTATGAGTTATATAGAGTGTTGTTTAACGCTTATATAATAATAATAATAGCTAGACTATTAATTAATTGCGGTTAACGTTAGACTAAACCCTAGTGGTATTGATACTAGGTTTTGTCAAGGGAAAATTGTATAACGAAGTGCTGTCCGAGTACCGAGGCACTTCCTTTTCAAGTGAGTGCATAGTTACTTTCATCTTACACATAGATATGATGTATTTTATATAAATTACGTGCTATGTGTGCATATTATATGTATACTTGCTATCTATGCTGGATGAACGATTTTATACAAGTTTTATATGATTTAAACTGTATATGTAATTATATCTACATAATATGTTTGGTAAAACATGGGTAGATGAAATATGAGTTGGATGATGAGTTGAGAGGTGACATAGACCATGAGATAAGGGTGAGAGGTGGACGATGTGAGAAGCATTTTTCCCAAATGCTGTCCCCGTCATCTAGTAGAGTATGGATGACAACCACGGACTATTCTAGACAGTCTAGTGGAACACTAGCTGGCTCGCAACCTGTAGGTGTTGTGAACGATGTGTTCACCCGGTGTACTCTAAACCCTGGTGATCATGCAGACTTGGTGCCTAAACCTTGGCGATCATGCAGACTTGGTGCCAAAACCCTGGCGACTATGCGGACTTAGTGCCTGTTGTATAAATCCTGGCGACTATGTAGACTTAGTGCCTAAACCCTGGCGACTATGCAGACTTAGTGCATGTTGTATAAATCCTGGCGACTATGCAGACTTAGTGCCTAAACCCTGGAGACTATGCTGACTTAGTGCCTGTTGTATAAATCCTGGCGACTATGCAGACTTAGTGCCTAAACCCCGGTGACGATGGATTTCGTGCGTATTCCTTAGGATAATCCTTAGGAATGAATGAACGAGGAATAGCTGATTCTTAGGGTAGATCCTTAAGAGTAAAGAAGATAATGGGGATGGGTAATTGGGTTAACTGTGTGATGATTGAACATAATAATTATATTATTGTGGGTTGAAAACCCTATGTACTCACCAGGTTTCCTAACCTGACTCACTCAGTTTATTTATATCACATGTGTTGATATGAAGTCACATCGCACTGAGAGATTAAGGAGATATAAATCACTAGTGATAATGAATGTAAGTTCTGTTTATGCTTATGTTTCTGTATTGACGATGACATCCCAAATTTTTTAAAACGAATAAAACTACATTTCTTCGGAAATGCTTTGATAACGTATTTATCATGTTTTACTGGGAACAAATTCCGCAACATTTTTATTAAAAGAGGTACTCTGATTTTTATAAAGCATAAACAAAAATCGGTCTTTTCTGGCCGTGAAAATGGGGATGTCATAGCTGGTATCAGAGCATTAGTTTAAGCGAACTAGGAACATGGATTTATTTCTAGACTTAAACTTAGAATGCTAAGTGATGATCGTGAGGAGTGTGTCTAATAACTTTAGGTAATACACCTGAATAGACACAAGCACTAGCTTATTTAGGAAAATGTGTAATATGATTTATGTGCTAAATGATTTATGCCTTGTATGCTGTTATTTGTTCGGATCTATGGTCTGTTGTCGACCGGATCTGGAAACCTTATGTGTTTAGGATTCTAAACGTACGATTACGATATTAGAACTAGCATGTAAACATTTCGGAGAGATAATGATGATTTAAACGTCTATCCTAAATTAGGATCTAAATTCACCGTATTCGGTGTATAGATCAAGATGGCAAGAACCCGCAGTGGAGCTGGGAATGCGAATGGGAATAGGAATCAACCCCAGTGATTCAGCAAATACATGTTGTAGTAGAAGTTGCACCCGAGCCAATCACCATGGCTGGAGTACAAGCCATGATTCAGGCCATGTTAGCGGAACAAAGGGAAGAAATGAGGCAGATGTTGAATAGGGACGAACTTACCATGCCCGTTGAGCAACCTGAGCTGAGTCCCGAGCAATCGGAGGAAGGGAACTATAGACGCCATGTGAGTCAAGCTGGGACTCAAGGATAACGAAGGAATGACCCGGAGAGGGGAAACAACAAGGATGGGCAGATGTATAAGAATTTCTTGGGTGCCAAGCCACCAAGTCTTTCTGGAAGCCCGAAGCCGGTTGAGATTATGGACTGGATCTCCGAAATGGAGATGGTGTTTGAGAGCTGTGACTATAGCGACAAGCAAAAGACCGTTTTTGTAGTCAGACAACTAAAGACTGGAGTGCTAAGTTGGTGGAAGTTGTTGGCAGATACAATTCCACGAGGAGAAGCCATGCGAATGTCTTGGGAAGCATTCGTGGAGCAGTTGAAAATGCAGTACTGCTCAGAGATAGATCTGATAGACCTAAACAACGAGTTTCAGAACCTGAAGAAAGGAAAGATGAGTGTGGATGAGTATGCCACCGCATTCACCGAGAGGATGAAGCTATTCCCCTACTTGGTGCCTACTGAACTCTCCAAGATCGATAGCTTTGCTAACGGTCTGCCCACATACTTTGACCCAACAGTCAAAATGGCAACTACCTTGAAAACAGCTGTTAGAGCAGCTAGGAATGTTGAGACCCAGATTAGGGAAAAAGGTCTGGAGAGAGCTGAAGTTGGTGAGAAAAGGAAGTACGAAGGATATTCGAAATCCAACAAAGAAAGGAAATTCTCGAAGACTGAAGGAGGAGGAGGAGGTGAAGCTAAGTGGTGCGAGAAGTGTAAAAAGAAACACTTTGAGAAATGTAGCGAGGAGGTGACATGCTACAAATGTGGCAAGACAGGGCATTACGCCAGCAAGTGTACATCCAACAAAAGGGTGTGCTACAAATGTAACAAAGAGGGGCATGTTTCTAAAGACTGCCCGAAGAAAAACGAGGCATCAAGGCCAGAAACGCCACCAAGGCCAAGGGCATTCCACATGATCCTCGATGAAGCAGACAACAACGCGAGGAATCAAGGATGTGTTGGGTTTTGAGCAATTCTAACACTCCTAAGTGTACATGCAACCCTAGAAAACCTTGGATCTATGTTTGTCTAAGATACATGCAAAATACTTTTTCCAAGGTTCATAAACCTATCTAGCATACATGGGGAACTTTATAATAAAAGAGATAGCTAGAAATACATACCTTGTTGTTGTTATGATTCCTTGAAACCTTGTGAGCCTAGCACCTCAAGTGTGATGCCTCAAATGCTTCACACAACACCAAGTACACTTGGAATAAACTCTAAGAGAATAAGAACAATTGGATTTTCGGCTAGCCCTCTTCTTTCACTCTAGTTACCGAAAATGGTGAATAATAGCTTCTTTATATAGTATGTTACAATTAGGGTTACACCATGTAAACCCTAATTGTCATGACCTTTCATTTCCATGACCCATGGGTTATGTAACCCCCATGGAGCATCCATGGAGCATCTTATGGGTTTAACCCAACTTGATAATCCATGGAGCCTTGGCCCACTATATAATTTATGGATGATTGACACAATCAACCCATATATTTAATTAGTCTTCATTTGATCACATAATTAATTCTAAATTAATTATTGATCAATACCAACTAAATATTATTATTCTTATTATTAATATATTAGAACTTATAATATATTAATAAACCATAAGTGTCTTATTTCTCTCATTTAGTCTATCCAAGTGCATGATGCCATCCAATCCAAATGGACCATGCCGGGTCGGGTCAAGTACATACCAAATATAGTTATGGACTTAGACACTATATCCAACAGTCTCCACTTGGATAAGTCTAATAACTATAGTTGCAAGTATGACTTCAGGAACCGATCAGCAATCGTAGCTCTTTCAAGGTCTCTCGGAACTGAGAAGATGATGGTGTGCCATTTTAGATAAGTGATCATATAATCCTCTGTTCTAGATATCAGCCGGACAAACACATGGAACAATGTCTTTCTATTGTCTAGCAGTTGTTTCCCGATTTCTGATTTGTTTGACATAGAACTTAATTGAACACATCAATTTAGTTCTAACCGGGCCCGGTACATGGGTCAAAACGAAATCATCGAGGGGCCCAGATATCGCTTCTAATCCAAGAAGGTACAGATAAACTTCGACTCATATGTTTGCTCTACTACTTGTTGAATTACACACAAAGGTACGTTTTATAACATCGAGTTACCAATGCGTTTTCGTACAATCAATGCATAACCAACTCATAGGTAACAAATCATATGTCTAGGTTTGAGGACTTATATGATATTACCGTCTCACGATCACTCGAGATAAATTCCATGAAGTGATACCAGTGAGCGTGGGTTGAATCCAATACTCAGAACTTATGAGCACTCATGAGTGTTGTAGCCCCCCTTGTCCAACATCTTGGACCTCTACAAACCAACCCATGACAGTCTCGATTCATATGTACTTCCAACATATGATTGACTATGGAGAATTTGAATAATATGATATATACCATAACATAATTATTCTGGAAGTCAAAACACGAAAAAAGAAATACTAGTAAATGATTGACAAGAGATGGCAACACTTTACTCATAAATAACAACTTTTATTTATCATCAAATGTCAATTACATTTTACATATTTCAAAATTATCTAACTTCTAAAAACTAATATCATCTCTTAGCCCTATGCACCTAGCATGCTGAAGATGCTTAACCCTACTCAATCCCTTCGTGAGGGGATCTGTCGGGTTCTCATCTGATGATACCCTCTTTGCCATGAGGATTCCTTCTTCTATTCGATGTCTGATGAAATGATATTTTCTGTCGATGTGCCTGGATCTCCCGTGATCCCTTGGTTCCTTTGCTAAGGCAACTGCACTTTCACTATCACAGAAAATTTCCATGGGCTCCTTAATAGCTGGTACAACTCCAAGGTCTCCGATGAAGTTCCTTAGCCATATAGCCTCCTTTGCTGCTTCACTTGCTGCTATATACTCTGATTCACAAGTGGAATCAGCCACTGTATCTTGCTTGGAACTTTTCCAAGTAATTGCCCCTCCATTTAGAGTAAAGACCCAGCCCGACTGAGAGCGAAAATTATCCCTATCAGTCTGAAAGCTAGCATCACTATACCCTACTACTTTCAAGTCATCACTCCCACCAAGGGTAAGGACCCAGTCCTTAGTCCTTCGCATGTACTTGAGAATATTCTTTACTGCAGTCCAGTGAGCCTTGCCAGGATTACTCTGATATCTGCTAACCATGCTTAAAGCAAAAGCAACATCAGGACGAGTACAAGGCATATCATACATGATCGAGCATACAGCGGAAGCATATGGGACTCGATTCATCTCAGCTATCTCTTCATCTGTACTCGGGCTCTGAGTTTTACTCAGTCTAGCATTACACTGAATAGGTAAATATCCTTTCTTGTAATTTTCCATACTGAACCTCTTCAGCACTTTGTCCAAGTAGGTACTCTGACTAAGTCCAATTAGTCTTTTACTCCTGTTTCTCAAAATCTTTATCCCGAGGATATAGGCAGCTTCTCCTAGGTCTTTCATAGCGAAACACTTCCCAAGCCAGGATTTCACTTCCTGCAAGGTTGGGATGTCATTTCCTATGAGCAGTATGTCATCCACATACAGTACCAAAAAGCTAACTATACTCCCACTAGCCTTGACATATATACACGATTCATCTTCACATCTCGAAAAACCAAACTCTTTGACTTTCTCATCGAAGCAAAGATTCCATCTGCGAGGTGCTTGTTTCAATCCATATATGGATTTTTCAAGCTTACACACTCTATTAGGGTATTATGTACTTACAAAACCCTGTGGCTGAACCATGTAAACATCCTCAGCCAACTTTCCATTAAGGAAAGCGGTTTTGACATCCATTTGCCATATTTCATAATCATGAAATGCAGCAATGGCTAACAGAACCCTAATAGACTTAATCTTGGCCACTGGTGCAAAGGTCTCATCATAATCAACTCCCGGAGTTTGAGAATAACCCTTTGCAACCAGTCGTGCCTTACAAGTGTGTACATTACCATCCATGTCGATCTTCTTCTTGAAGATCCATTTGCACCCTACTGTATTACGACCTGGTACATTGTCAACCAAGTTCCAAACTTGATTGTCATACATGGCTTGTATCTCGCTATCCATAGCCTCCTTCCATTTAGCAGACTCAGGGCCTGCCATGGCTTCCGTATAGCTGTTAGGCTCTTCCAGATTTGTCAGTGTATTATCACTGATAAGGGTATCACCTTCTGCAGTAATATGTAAACCATAATAATGTTCAGGTGCATTCCTAACTCTGGTGGAACGCCTCAGAGGTATGGACTCTTCAGTCGGCTCAACAAGAGTTTCCTCCTCAGGTTGAGGGCTAGGGTTTGAGGTTCCTTCACCGCTTGACTCTTGAATTTCTTCAAGGTCAACTTGCCTCCCACTGTCTCCTTGGCTTATGAGTTCTCTCTCTCGAAAGACTCTTCTTCTTGCTACAAAGACCACATTATCACTGGGTCTGTAGAAGATGTAACCAAAGGATTTCTATGGGTAGCCGATGAAAATACACCTTTCGCTTCGGGTTTCGAGCTTATCGTGAGTCTCGCCTCTCACGAAAGCCTCGCAACCCCAAATCTTGATGTGGTCTAGATTGAGAACTTTTCCAGTCCACACCTCGTGAGGTGTTTTGGAAACCTTCTTTGTAGGGACTAGATTAAGGATATGGGCGACAGTCTCTAAGGCATACCCCCAAAATGAGATTGGTAGCGAAGCTCGACTCATCATGGAACGAACCATGTCCAACAAGGTCCGATTGCGCCTCTCAGCTACACCATTCAACTGTGGTGTCCTAGGAGGTGTCAATTGTGAGACAATCCCACATTCCTTAAGATAGTCAAGGAACTCAGTACTAAGATACTCACCACCACGATCGGATCGAAGCATCTTAATGTTCCTGCCCAACTGATTCTCCACTTCTTGCTTAAACTCTTTGAATTTCTCAAAGGTTTCTGACTTATGCTTGATTAGGTAGACATATCCATATCTACTAAAATCATCAGTAAAAGTCACATAGAACCGATTAGCATCTCTTGTGGCGGTTCTGAAGGGTCCACACACATCCGTGTGTATGAGGTCCAACAAACCTTCACCCCTAGCACAAGTGCCAGTAAAAGGTGACTTTGTCATTTTACCAAGCAAACAAGATTCACAACTATCATCTGACTTTAGGTCAAATGACTCCAAGACTCCATCCTTTTGGAGTTGGCCTATGCGTTTCTTGCTTACATGTCCAAGACGACAATGCCATAAGGATGCTTTATCTAAGCTAGTGGAAGAGTTAATACACAATACATTATTTCCTAGACTATCTACAACAGATATAGTTTCATACACGTCATCACAAGGTAATGCTTTAAAATAAAGAACATTATTAAAGAAAGCATCAATACTACCATTATTATTATCAAAATAAAAGGTAAAACCTTGTTTATACAATGCATGAAAGGAAATAACATTTCTTGCCATTTCTGGCGAATAATAACATTTATTCAAATCTAATGTAAACCCACTATTTAGCACTAAGGAATAAACTCCTATCTTGGTGACAGGTGAAGCTTTCCTGTTTCCCATGATCAAGTTTATCTTTCCCTGCTCCACATTCTCACTTCTTTTTAGTCCCTACAAATCACAACATATGTGAATACCACAACCTGTATCAAGGACCCAAGACTTAGAATGAGGTGAGTTATTAGACAATATAGTGTATATACCTGCATGGTTGGGTTTTACTTTCCCATCCTTCAAATCTTGCTGGTACTTTGGGCAGTTTCACTTCCAGTGCGACTTTTCATGGCAATAGAAGCATTCAGCCTCATTAGGGTTAGCAGAAGGAGTGACAAAACCTTTCTTGGTTTTGCTTGAAGAGGAGCCTTCAAGGGTCTTACCCTTGGTACCCTTAGAAGGGTTCTTTCTCTTCTTCCCTTTGCCATGCCCGATTGCCAAGACATTGGCCGCAGTTGGAGTAGGAGTAGGAGTAGTAACAACCGACTTACCCTTTAGACCACTTTCGGCGGTCTTCAAGAGTCCTTGAAGTTTGCTGAGGGTGACTTCTTCCTTGTTCATGTGATATGTCATGTGGAATTGATCATAACACGATGGCAAGGAGTGTAAAATGATGTCTATTGATAACCTCTCAGGGAAGTTCACATTCAGCTTCAGTAAACGGTCCACATACCTTTGCATTTTCTGCATGTGGCCCGTGATGGGTTCACCATCCTTCATTCGAGGTTCGAGTTTGTCATGAGTCTTGCGTCTCACGAAAGCCTCACAACCCCAAACCTTGATGTGGTCTAGATTTGGAACTTTTCCAGTCCACATATCGTGAGGTGTGTTGGCAACCTTCTTTATAGGGACTAGATTAAGGATATGGGCGGCAGTTTCTAAGGCATACCCCCAAAATGAGATTGGTAGCGAAACTCGACTCATCATGGAACGAACCATGTCCAACAAGGTTCGATTGCGCCTCTCAACTACACCATTCAACTGTGGTGTTCTGTGAGGTGTCAATTGTGAGACTATCCCACATTCCTTAAGATAGTCAAGGAACTCGGTACTAAGATACTCACAACCTCGATCGGATCGAAGCATCTTAATGTTCCTGCCCAACTGATTTTCCACTTCTTGCTTAAACTCTTTGAATTTATCAAAGGTTTCCGAATTATGTTTGATTAAGTAGACATATCCATATCTACTAAAATCATCAATAAAAGTCACACAAAAGCGATTAGCATCTCTAGTTGCGGTTCTGAAGGGTCCACACACATCTGTGTGTATGAGATCCAACACACCTTCACCCCTAGCACAAGTGCCAGTAAAAGGTGACTTTGTCATTTTACCAAGTAGACAAGATTCATAACTATCATCCGACTTTAGGTCAAATGATTCCAAGACTCCATCCTTTTGGAGTTGGCCTATGCGTTTCTTGCTTACATGTCCAAGACAACAATGCCATAAAGATGCTTTATCTAAGCTAGTGGAAGAATCAATACACAATACATTATTTCCTAAGTTATCTTCAACACATACAGTTTCATATACACCATCACAAGGTAATGCTTTAAAATAAAGAACACTATTATAGAAAGCATCAATACCACCACTTTTATTATCAAAATAAAAGGTGAAACCTTGTTTATACAGTGCATGAAAGGAAATAACATTTCTTGCCATTTCTGGTGAATAACAACATTTATTCAAGTCTAATGTAAACCCACTATCTAGTAACAAGGAATAAACTCCAATCTTGGTGACAGGTGAAACCTTCCTATTCACCATGATGAGGTTTATCTTTCCATGCTCCAAATCCTCACTTCTTCTTAGTCCCTGCAGATCAGAACATATGTGAATTCCACAACCTGTATCAAGGACCCAAGACTTAGAATGAGGTGAGTTATTAGACAATATTGTGTATATACCTGCATGGTTGGGTTTTACTTTCCCATCCTTAAGATCTTGCTGGTATTTAGGGCAGTTTCGCTTCCAGTGCGACTTTTCATGGCAATAGAAGCATTCAGCCTCATTAGGGTTAGCAGAAGGAGTGACAAAACCTTTCTTGGTTTTGCTTGAAGAGGATGTTGGGTTTTGAGCACTAATCCAACAGAGGAGCCTTCAAGGGTCTTACCCTTGGTACCCTTAGAAGGGTTCTTTCTCTTCTTACCTTTGCCATGCCCGATTGCCAAGACATTAGCCACAGTAGGAGTATAAGGAGTAGTAACACCCGACTTACCCTTAAGACTACTTTCTGCAGTCTTTAAGAGTCCTTGAAGTTTACTAAGTGTAACTTCTTCCTTATTCATGTGGTATGTCATTCTAAATTGATCATAACATGAAGGTAAGGAGTGCAAAATGATATCTATTGCTAGCTCCTCAGGAAAGTCAACATTCAGTTTCTTCAAGCGATCCACAAATCTTTGCATTTTCTGCATGTGGGTCGTGAGGGACTCATTGTCCTTCATTTGGGTGGTTATCATGGAGGAGATTATTTCATACCTCTCTTGACGAGCACTTTGATGGTATCGCTCCATCAAGTCCATGTGCATCTCAAAAGGGTAATAGTCCTCATAGGACTTTTGGAGGTCAGCTGTCATTGTGGCAGTCATGATACATGCTACTTTGGCAGCATCCCTTTCATGTGCCTGAAATGCAGCAATCTCCTCTGGGGTAGCAGTTGACTCATCAATCTCCTTCAGCTCCTTATCAAAGACATATTCTTTGTCCTCATAGCGAGTGACCATCCTGATGTTTCTGATACAATCCATAAAATTGGATCCATCAAAGATGACTCTCCCACAAAGGTTCATGAGAGAGAAGGAGCCAGTAGGGTTTGAGCCAGAAGCATTGTTTTTGGAAGACATCTGAAATGAAAGAATAAGTTTAGATTAGATTTCAGGATAGTCCTTAATAAAGCACCCAAATGCTATATTAAGGCTAGGACCCAACACAATATTTTATAACTTAGAAGAGGGATGTCGTAATCCAAGCTATAAAATATTTGAAGGTAGGTGAATGACGATTCACCAATTTCCACCATAAAACGGAATAAATCTTATTAGGTTTTAATTGGTTTAGAAATTCCTAGGTTCTTTGAGATTCATTGAACTTTTCAATGCCATGTTTCAATCTCGAGTATGCCCTTCAAGTTTTGTGACTGGGATGTCGAGGATCACAAAACAAGGTGTGAAGTAACCATGCAAATTACTTGGTACACTTAATGTATTACCCCTCAATTGAAGTGCCGGTTAACCACACACGCTCCAACGATACTATGATAAACATTAAGTCACCCTTTGCCTACCTTGATAGGTCCAAGTTAGTGTGCCGGTTAACCACACACGCTCCACTAACGACTTAATCAAACTGCAAAGTGTAATTTCATGGATTAGCACCTTATTCACATTTTCCTAAAGTAACTAAGATTGGGAATTTATAAATGTTTAGTTACTTTAGTATATTCATAATACTTATTATGAGAATTTATAAGTCCTTGTTCTACCTTTTCGGCTAACGACCCTCCACCAATCAAGGAAGCGGTGGGTGAGAATGGACACCCATTAATCTGCCATTTTATAGGCAACAACCTTATACCCCCCTTATAGACCGGCTTCGTGAATGAGGCCTACTAATGGTAAAACGACTTTTATCTTATACATATATAATTATTATTCACTTATAATATTATAAAGTATAAGGGTTGAATTTTAATATTTAAAATTCTAAGGGTTGGAACTAAAGTTTTAATTAAGACTTTACTTGTTCCAAAACTTGAGGGCAAGTTTTGTAAACTTTCAAAACTTTTCATTTCTCATAACTTATGATTTTATTAGTGTATTAAAATAAAGACTCTTCATTTTCATAACTCTTGTGTTCTATTAATGGTTTTAATTCAAGTGTGACTCTTGGTTTTCCATAACTCGAGGACAAGTTATGGACTCCATTAAAACACATAATGATCAAGAATTAACTAACATGGAGGTTACATATAATTCCTATGATCATCTAAATTCATAAGTTCAAGAACATGATTATCAAGAATTTCAAGAATCATAACATCATGGAATTTTGATATTGGCCATTGTAAATGGATTAGAACAACCATTACACCATCTAAAACAAGTTTAATAACACCAAAACAGTTTAGGGTAATATTTCTAGTCCATTTCCAGCAGCAAAAGTCGAAAAACTGCATTCTGAGGCTCCTACTCGTCGAGTGCACGAACCTCCTCGACGAGTAGGATGAGTTTTCACATGAACTCGGCGAGTCCCCCATGGACTCGGCGAGTTCATCATGCAGACAACACAAAATCGACTTTTTTCACTATTTTGCATCAAGTATCAAACAAGCAAGCCTAGGCTCTGATACCACTGTTGGGTTTTGAGCAATTCTAACACTCCTAAGTGTACATGCAACCCTAGAAAACCTTGGATCTATGTTTGTCTAAGATACATGCAAAATACTTTTTCCAAGGTTCATAAACCTATCTAGCATACATGGGGAACTTTATAATAAAAGAGATAGCTAGAAATACATACCTTCTTGTTGTTATGATTCCTTGAAACCTTGTGAGCCTAGCACCTCAAGTGTGATGCCTCAAATGCTTCACACAACACCAAGTACACTTTGAATAAACTCTAAGAGAATAAGAACACTTGGATTTTCGGCTAGCCCTCTTTTTTCACTCTAGTTACCGAAAATGGTGAATAATAGCTTCTTTATATAGTATGTTACAATTAGGGTTACACCATGTAAACCCTAATTGTCATGACCTTTCATTTCCATGACCCATGGGTTATGTAACCCCCATGGAGCAACCATGGAGCATTTTATGGGTTTAACCCAACTTGATAATCCATGGAGCCTTGGCCCACTATATAAGTTATGGATGATTGACACAATCAACCCATATATTTAATTAGTCTTCTTTTGATCACATAATTAATTCTAAATTAATTATTGATCAATACTAACTAAATATTATTATTCTTATTATTAATATATTAGAACTTATAATATATTAATAAACCATAAGTGTCTTATTTCTCTCATTTAGTCTATCCAAGTGCATGATGCCATGCAACCCAAATGGACCCTACCGGGTCGGGTCAAGTACATACCAAATATAGTTATGGACTTAGACACTATATCCAACAGGATGAGGACTTCATATCCGAAGATCGAGTTATGAAGTAGCCAAGGGGATAATATCTTACAATGTAGCCTACTAGAGGCATAGTCTAGGGTGAACTTGAACACCTATGTAATCGTTTCAAGGAATAATATAAAACCTTCGTTTTGTTATCTGGTGTGTTAAATTGTTATGTGATCTTCTTGTATGGTGACTTGGAAAACTGTGAGACAATACTTGGGACGAGTATGAGTAGGTGTGAATGGTAGTAGAGGCCTATACTACCGGAAGCACATGACTCACACTTGGATCAGGGAAAGTCACAAGGTTGCCAAGAAACTAGTAATTGACTTCGTTTTATTCGAGTATATCGTTACCATTGTTTCGGTAATGATTGAGAAGATGATTATTATTCCGACCCGAGAGGTCATATCATATCGATTCCGAGTAAGATGAGTATGTTACGTGGTTCAGAGAACCAAGTTTGATGTAGCATCTGACTTAAGCCAGAAGATTGAAGATAGTCAAAGCGATTGTGATCGTTGTTAAAGTAAGAAACTTATAGTTAGAAGTGCTACGTACTAGGATGTGATTAAATCATATAAGAACATGAAGGAAGGTATAGTCTGTTCTGGAATTTGACTCTAAGAGACCTGAGTCTAAGTGTTGCAACATACGACGAGAGGTCGTTAGAACGAGGCACGTCAATCTGTTATAGAAATCAAAGAATTTATTCTTAAGTTTGTCAAGAAGAAGAAGGAGTCTCCAGTAAGAATCGAGATTGTGACTTGAAGGTCATAATTTGGAGTCTAATGAGAGATAGGGAACAGGTGCAAGATCGAGCACCGTCTGTAGTTAAGGAGTCTAAGAGTTAGATACTCGTTCAAAGAAACATCAAAGTTATGGTTGTCACTTAGGATGAAGAGATAACGGATTGAGTCATCATGTGAGCCCCGTTTCGTTGATGATTCCGGGACGTAATCATGGAATAGCACAAGGTGCAAAGTGCAATTTCCATGGAATAGCACAATTTTCACATTTTTCCTAAAGTAACTAAGATTGAGAATTTATAAAAGTTTAGTTACTTTATAATATCATTATACTTATTAATGAGGATTAATGTCATATCCTACCCATTCGGCTAACGACCCTCCACTAGTGAACAGTACGGTGGGTAAGAGTGGATACCAAATGGCGGTTATATTATAGATCGCTTCCTTAAACACATGTAACGCCCGTAGATCCAGGCTAGTCAATCTAGAGATAATAGGGGTCGAAAACGACTTTTCGACAAAAGATTATTTATAATAAATAATCTTAGCCAAGTTGTAGAATATGTCTCAAGGTTTCCGTACACATAAAGAACGCCGAAATCCGAGTTATAACGAAGAAGTTATGACCCGTCGAAGTTTCGCGACGGAACCGACACAATATCGGGAAGCGTAAATAGTGAATTTATGATAGAGCGACTTTTAGCCTTAGCGATCTAAACGAAAGTCGTAGAATACGTTAAACCGAGAGCGTCCATAAAAAGAACGCCCAAATCTGACTTCGTATGAGGAAGTTATGATTTTTCGAAGTTTCGGCGTAGCAGTGTACAACCTGAAATTCGAATATAAGATCGAGCGGTTTTTAGCCGAAACAACCTAAACGAGATCCGAAGATCTCGTTAATAGTAGCGTAACGATAAAAAGACAGACGAAAACGGACATCGCATGAAGAAGTTATGAATTTTTAACGGACCAACCCTGTCCTGGCCTGTTAAAAATATAACTTTTAAAATAGAATTAAAATTAGCCGAAGGATTCTAAATGAAAGTTGTAGAGTACATTCCCGCCTACGCGTGGATATAAAGAACGTCGAAAACGGAGCTCGTATGCAAAATTTATGATTTTTAGAAGTCGGAGTTTGAATTTGCGAAATCTGTTGTGAAGTTGATGACGTGGCTCAATCAGGGCCGTCACTTGCTGATCACGGTCTGGTCTTCGGATTCGGACACCTGTACTTTAGACGCCCAGCGTAGCCAAGAAGCGCCTCGCGTACGAGGTATGCCCTGCGTACGAGGAGGGAGCGTTGCGCGTACGCAAGCCTTCTGCGGTCCGAGAAGCAGTCACGATGCACCATCAGCGAAGCGACACGTCTCAAGAGGAACACGCCGCGTCCTAGGCTATGCCCCGCATAGTCCGAGGACCTCCGGCCTATAAATAGGATGCGAAATTTCTCAGATTTTCACACCAAAATTCACTCTCTCTCTAATTACTTTCTCTTTCTAGCCTATCCTAACCCTCCTAAACCCTAGGGAACCCCCTAGCACCCGAAGGAAGCCCCGAGGCTCCTGCAGTCCCGAGAAAAAGGGTCTTTCGGTTCGGAAACGCTGCTCCAAGCGAAGTCCGGTTTTCTATAAAACCCGCTGTAAGTGAGCTACGCCTATACAATTTTTAATATAGCTTTTAAATAATTATAGTAACATTATTAGGACCTTAAAATAATTATTTGGACTATTATTATGAGTTATATAGAGTGTTGTTTAACACTTATATAATAATAATAATAATAGCTAGACTATTAATTAGTCGCGGTTAACGTTAGACTAAACCCTAGTGGTATTGATACTTGGTTTTGTCAAGGGAAAATTGTTTTGAGATAACGAAGTGTTGTCCGAGTACCGAGTCACCACCTTTTCAAGTGAGTGCATAGTTACTTTCATCTTACACATAGATATGAAGTATTTTATATAAATTACGTGCTATGTGTGCATATTATCTGTATACTTGCTATCTATGTTGGATGAACGATTTTGTACAAGTTTTATATGATTTAAACTGTATATGTAATTATATCTACATAATATGTTGGGTAAAACATGGCTAGATGAAATATGAGTTGGATGATGAGTTGAGAGGTGATATAGACCATGAGATAAGGGTGAGAGGTGGACGATGTGAGAAGCCTTTTTCCCAAATGCTGGCCCCGTCATCTAGCAGAGTATGGATGACAACCACGGACTATTCTAGACAGTCCAGTGGAACACTAGCAGGCTCGCAACCTGTAGGTGTTGTGAACAATGTGTTCACCCGGTGTACTCTAAACCCTGGCGATCATGCAGACTTGGTGCCTAAACCTTAGCGATCATGCAGAATTGGTGCCAAAACCCTGGCGACTATGCGGACTTAGTGCCTGTTGTATAAATCCTGGCGACTATGTAGACTTAGTGCCTAAACCCTGGCGACTATGCAGACTTAGTGCATGTTGTATAAATCCTGGCGACTATGCAGACTTAGTGCCTAAACCCTGGAGACTATGCTAACTTAGTGTCTGTTGTATAAATCCTGGCGACTATGCAGACTTAATGCCTAAACCCCGGTGACGATGGATTTCGTGCGTATTCCTTAGGATAATCCTTAGGAATGAATGAACGAGGAATAGCTGATTCTTAGGGTAGATCCTTAAGAGTAAAGAAGATAATGGGGATGGGTAATTGGGTTAACTGTGTGATGATTGAACATAATAATTATATTATTGTGGGTTGAAAACCCTATGTACTCACCAGGTTTCCCAACCTGACTCACTCAGTTTATTTATATCACATGTGTTGATATGAAGTCACATCGCACTGAGAGATTAAGGAGATATAAATCACTAGTGATAATGAATGTAAGTTCCGTTTATGCTTATGTTTCTGTATTGACGATGACATCCCGAATTTTTTAAAACGAATAAAAATACATTTCTTCGGAAATGCTTTGATAACGTATTTATCATGTTTTACTGGGAACAAATTCCGCAACATTTTTATTAAAAGAGGTACTCTGATTTTTATAAAGCATAAACAAAAATCGGTCTTTTCTGGCCGTGAAAATGGGGATGTCACAACACCCCTTATAGACTAGCTTCGTGAATGAGGTCTACTAACAGTAAGACTGACTTGTCTTATACATATATATATATATATATATATATATATATATATATATATATATATATATATATATTAAACTTTAATATTATAATAGTATAGGGTTGAATTTTAAACTTTTAAAATTCTAGGGTTTTGAATTAAAGTTTCATAAATGAGACTTTTCAAATCGCAAAACTGGATGACAAGTTTTGAAACTTTTCAAAAACTCTTGAGTTTTAGAATTTATGTTACATAAATGAGACTTTCCAAGTTCCATAACTTGAGGATAAGTTATGAAACTCTTCAAGACTTTTGGAATTCTATAACTTAAAGATTTAATTGTTTCATGAATGAGACTTTTCATATTTCATAACTTGAGGACAAGTTATGAAACTCTTCAAGAAACATTTAGATCAAATTTTAACTAATACAACTATCATATAATTTATCATTTACCAATTTGACCTAATACTAGTCATATAGCAAAATAATTCCAAATTTTACAAATAATTAGTTTTTCACAAAATCAAGTAATTATCTTAAAATTTGACAATCATCATGTTATTGGATGAGGATAATCATTACCATATCATTAAAAACAAATTTTATGAACCAAAGCAGTTTGTGGTAATGATCATAATCCAAAACAGGCAAAAAACTCGAAAAATCTGACAACTAACGATTCAACTCGTCGAGCCAGGCTTTGGACTCGTCGAGTTCATGGTCAGATCATCTAACTTGTCGAGTTCCATGATGGGACTCAACGAGTCCAGTAGTCAGACAACAAAAATCATAATTTTTCAACTTTGAAAATCACACAATTGCATCAATATATGAGAAAACAACCTAGCTCTGATACTACTGTTGGGTTTTATGTAATCTAACATCCCTATGGTGCACATACAACCCTAATGCTTTGGATCTAAGTTTTTTATAACTATACATCCAATATTCATTTTCCAAAGCGTGAAGCCTAGCTAGCATGCAAAGGTGATATTTGAATCATAAAAACTAGTTAAAGATTACCTTGTGTAGTAGCTTGTAGAATCTTGGCCTTGAGAGAGCTTAGCACCCCAAGTGTGATGCCTCAAATAAGTCACAAACACCAATAAACAATTAGATGAATATGAGAGAGGTTTATGAGACTCTAAAATTGGCTAGCTCTTCTTATAATGCAAGGGTATCCGATTTTAGGGCTTATGGTATACATTTATAGTGTAGAATTCCAAGAGTCATAAGTATAACCCTAATTCTTACACTTAAGCTTATGATCCAACAATTGATTTGGACTAACACTTCATAGACTAACCCATAAGCTTATCCCATCACAAATCAATCATGGATCATTAGCCCAAACCATATGTATCACTGATTTACGTAATCAGTCCCCGTTAATTTAATTAGTCTATTTTGATCACTAAATTAATTCCAAATTAATTCTTGATAAATACTAGTTAAATAATATGATTTCTCAATTAATATATTATTCATATAATATATTAATAAATTAAAAATAACCTCTTTCTCAAATATCCATCTATCAAATTGTTCTGGTGAAGGCAACTCGAAATGGACTATGCTACTATCGGGTCAAGTACATACCAATTATAGTTATGGGCTTAGACACCTAATCCAACAATTACCTAGATGTTATAATGGCCAATTACCTAGGATAACATAGTACCTAGAAGTAATATTGGTCAACTATATGGATATGCATTGTACCTTATCGTTACTCTGCCCAAATATTATGTTTCAAATTAACCATAATTAGGGTATATATGTATGACAAAATTATATATATATATATATATATATATATATATATATATATATATATATATATATATATATATATATATATATATTCACACACCCGAACCAGAACGGCGGAAACGTCCGGAGGCGGGTGACGTCATTGTGCAGTATCATAACAATTGTATATAATTGAAACATAGCAAATCCAAACATCATACATCAATATAGCAAGCTTACATTGTTTTACATCATGTTCATGTTCTCAAATTTTACACAAAAGAGACATCAGTAAGCAAATCTAAAATATAGCAAAATAATCTTGAGTCCGCGATCAACAACCTGCTTATTGGTTTCCTGAGAATACAAGTCGTTTGAAAAGCGTCAACATAAAATATGTTGGTGAGTTCATAAGCATTTTTGTATAAAACTTTGATGATAGTTTAGAAATCCATAAACTACAATATTTTCTTATCAAATGGTTGTATGTCTTGTTTCAACTCGAGTATAGTTGCATGTGTGTCATAGTTAGTCGTTTTCGAAAATCGTATATAATTGTTTCCTCCAGAAAATCCAATATTTTCTGATGTATAAAATAGTAGCTTTGAGAACCATAACACTTGAATAGGAATGTTTCATTTGAACAAACCAAAACATAGTTGATTGTAAACCGAAGGTGAAATCTGTATAAACACATTTATGATATATTCTAGTGAGTCGTTATAACCATACTAATATGACGGAGTGCCTGTTATGACGTTCTTCAGGCATCGGTTTTGTTTAAGACATTTGTCACCCTAGACGGTCTGGTCTAGCTGTTAAGGTGTGGGGTGTCAACCCCGTATAGATCTATACACAAATTCCCGTTCCCCCTCCAGGAGACTCTGGTTATAACTCTTACAGGACTTTAGGCGTACACTATTATATGAAAATATATGTACTGTGAAGATTTGTCTGACTAGAATACCAACAGTTTTCTGAGCAAATTGTTGAAATCTATTATTTACTAATAAATAATTATAGTTGTATTTCTAACTAGATAGTTCGTGTCGTTCATTTCGTTTGTTGAAATCAATCCACTTTGAATATTAATCAAATTGACCCAATATAATCGTAGTCGGCAAACAGCCCTTTTTCCTTTATAAAATACTAAGTGCGGCTCAATTTGTCGGAAAATGCCAAGTTATGATTTGTATACAACTTTGAATTGTGTGGGTTTAGGACAACAGCTTTATGACACGCAAATATTTCTGTCATGGAGACTCTAATCGTACATTTTCTTGACACAAATATTTATATTAAATATTCATAAAATACTCCCTAACAGTTTGCAAGGAGTCATTTATAGGGCATAAAGTTCCAAACTTTGAAGATTCTAGAAATATTGACAACTTATAAGGTCTATTTTACCAACTTTTTATTTCTAGATATGGAGATATGGAGTAAGGGGGTATATTGGACACACCTAAAAACCTTGAGATGCTCTTTTTGTATACAAAGTATTCTTTTTGTGGTGGTTTTTAAACATATTTCTGATTTTCATGAAATCTGTGAAGTTTCACGTTCATGAAGATTGAAATAAAATAATAATATTTCAACTCACACACTAAACATACAAATACATGCAATTATCCAATGATTTAGACATGATTTGACTTGTATTCTCCCCCAAAAACAATAAAAACTTAGAAAAAAGTGGGGTATGAAGCTCACATTGGTTAGCTTGTTGGGTGACTTGAAGAGATGTGAAGAAGTTTCCAAGCTCCAAAACTTGGAAGGTTCTTTAACTTTTAGAATATTCTAAGAATAATTTTATGTGTAAATATAATGAAATCTTAGGAATAATGTGGAGAATTATTATTCAAAGAGGATAAAATACTTAAAAAAAAAAAATCTGGAATTTTTCTTGAAGGAGATGAGACTTGAAGCTTGAATAAGTGTAGAGCACCTTTAGGAGTTTTCTGGAAGTGAAGAATGAGAAGTGGAACTTGGGGAGGAAGGTTCACGTTTCTAAAGGAGAGGATAAGGGGGTGACTTGACATTTGCATGGAGGACTGGTGGATAACCTTATTATCCAATGGGTAATACGAGTTTATCTAAGATTTGCATGGGAAAATGGAGGATTTGCATCACATCACAAAGTCAAACCTCCTTATCTACTTAGAATCCTTAAAAAAATCTTGGGTTTTATTTTATGTAGATATGTTTAAAATAATTAATTTTGGCATAAAATAGGGGTTTAAGGGGTCTAAGATATGAAAAATATGAGTTTGGTGTGATTTCCGACGTCAAAATGCCTTAAACTGGTAAAAAAGTCGGAAAATGACAAAAATATGGAGTGGAGGCTTGTTCCTGCGAGGGTCCAAAGTACTTAGAGGAGTTCCGGAGCCTCCTAGCCAAAATCTGGAGTCATTCTCAAGGATCAGGAGTCAATCAGGCGAGTTCCGAAGCATTTTTCTCGGATCCGAAGCCCATGCGAATTCCGGAGCGAAGCCAGCAGTCCGGACCGAGGTGCGAAGCCGGCCAGGAGGTTCCGCAGCAAAACAGGTCTTCCGGTGCGAGGTTCCGAAGCAAACATGGGCATTCCGGATTCCATCAAAAGCTCCGAAGTAGGGAGAGGGTTCCGGACCAAGAGGGTCCTTTTGGGTTTTCTCCTCCGGTTTTGGGCTGTTTTCGACTGAGGAAGGTACATAGAGAGATTTTGGAGAGATTTCACACACTTGGAGAGATTTGGGAGAGATTTCACATACTTGGAGAGATTTGTGAGAGATTTCACACACTTGGATAGATTTGGGAGAGATTTCACATACTTGGAGAGATTTGGGAGAGATTTCACACATGTGGAGAGATTTGGGAGAGATTTCACATACTTGGAGAGATTTGGGAGAGATTTCACATACTTGGAGAGATTTGGGAGAGATTTCACACACTTGGAGAGATTTGAGAGAGATTTCACATACTTGGAGAGATTTAGGAGAGATTTCACACACTTGGAGAGATTTGGGAGAGACTTGGGGAGAGAGAGAGATACAGTGGGAGAGATTGAGAGAGACTTTGCCGGGAGCCTTTATTAATGTTTTTCTTTGTAGTTCAAAGACCGTAGACTTAGTTACATCCCATTTTGAGTGATATACACCCCCGAAGGGCACTTAATAGTGTTTCATAGAGCTGTTACTTCCCTCAATTAGATTAGGGTTTTAAATTTTGAACATTTGAAACTTTCAAGTGTTACTTTGCATTAAGATTTATAGTTATACATTAGTAAACATAAAGAAATTCCTAACATATAAACACTAGTTGAGTTGACCAGATTGACTTGTTGACCTTGACTTGACTTTGACTTGACCAGAAGCTTGCCGGTTGTCACAATATATATATATATATATATATATATATATATATATATATATATATATATATATATATATATATATATATATATATATAGACACACACACACACAAGATAATTATGAGATCTATAAAATTTATTTATCAAATATAAAGTAAAAGATTTATATTGTGATAGTTATAGGAAATCATTAAGTAAGAAAGACAAAATACTTAAGGTCAATGCGTTAGTGACCTGTTATTATTCATCCTTAGCCTGATTAAATTCGGCTACCCCGAACCTATAATCGTTAATCTTGCGAGAGCCAGAAAGATATGTATAGATCTATACAGGGTTTAACACCCCCACCTGCGATTGCTAGCTATAATCCCAACATGATAACTTTCTTTATTATACAAGCGCTATTCGACGTTTGATGAAGCGTCGTGCGGGAATATTATTAGTCTACAACGTCGATTATGGGGGCTCATGGTAATACATTACAACAACCTTAGAGATCCGACTACCATATCCTAAGATATAAAGATAATAAGATAGGATCGATTAAATATCCTATAAAGATAATAAGATAGGGTCGATAAAATACCCTATAAATATAATAAGATAGGATCGGTAAAATATCCTATAAAGATAATAAGATGGGGATGCCTTCCGAACTAAGTTGCCTCACATTGATCCCACATAGATCCTATAACACCCATAAAATTCATGCCAAATTTAAACTTTTAAAAACATTTCAAATACCAATAGTTATTACAAAAGGTTTCCAAAATAGTTTCATATCAGAGTATCCCAGAAATCCAAATCAAAATATGAGGAAGTGTACAGTCACGCCTTCACCTTCCTGCGGTCATCCGCTGTACCTGAAACAATAATCGATAAATGAAAGCTCGAAGGCTTAGTGAGTTACCCCCAAAATACCAACCTCATACAACCTAACATATCATATAACAAACACAGAACAGCCATGCATCTCGAGTCTACAGTGTGACTGGTCCGCCCGCACCGGGCCTTCAGTCCACCTGGTCCACTCTCTGAGTCTACAGTATGACTGGACCGCCCGCAACGGGCCTTCAGTCTATCTGGCCCACTCTCCGAGCCTCGGCACGTCTGGACCGCCCTCTCGGGGCCTTCAGCCTATCCGGACTGCTCGTCGGGCCTTCGGCCTGACTATGTGCCCTCATGGGCCTGCAGTCTATCTGATCCGCCCTCGGTATGTTGGCCTACAGCATGAAGCAGGACCCACCTCAACCCAACCCCCATACCAGTCAAACAATTATGTGCACATAAATATCATATGCTAGCATGTATATAACAGATAATCATACCGATCTAACAGATCACTAACACAGTAACCATCCTATAACCAGGATACCGACCTAACCAGTCACAAAAATAGCATCATCCTATATACCAGGATACCGACCTAAACCAGGTCATTAACATAATACCATCCTAACTACCAGGATGCAGATCTAGCAGCTCAATAAACATATCAAGCAAATACCTGTATACAAATACGATAAAGGGTCGGCCTTGGTGCCTTATACCCCATTGATATAGTGAGGATAACTCAACTCGCAATGCCGGTCTGAAGGATCAACTCCCGAAGTGTTCTCTAACCAAAAATCCCGAACTATCCAAAATAACGAATGCTGAGTCAACATATAGGCTATCAATCCTGACTAAGGGGTCCATATAGTCCATTTTGTCTTTTCTTTAATTTGGGCCAAGGCCCAATACTAATTCCATGATCCAAAAGTCTACATGTGCAAGGCCCATTATTGGCCCAATTTAACAAATTGGGCCATACTCCCTAATTGGGCCTCATTCCAAGATCCATATTCCAAAACTGGCCCAAAAAACTATATTCATAAAGTCCAGCAAAGGCCCAAGTCCAACTAGTCCAAAGGTGGCCCAAAACCCGAAGCCCAAATGACAAAAGCCCAACAGAGGAAGTACGCGAGGCGTACTCCTCTGATACGCTGGGCGTACTCTCTTGATGTTGACCACCATCGGGGTGGTTGACCTAGTATGCTGGGCGTACTAGATTTACGCGGGGCGTAACCTCGCAGACCTTAAAACTTCCATAAGTGCTTAATGTATTAAGCACTTAAGCTTAAACTTCAGATCCACTGCTCAAATGTGGTCTAGGACCATAAAGTCTCAAACTTTAAGACATTGGTCGACTGAAAAGGGCTCAATACATGGTCTTAATCCATTCAGACCTCCTACAAAGAACTAGGGACCTAACTAGCTCAAGGGACCTCATTTTTATGCCTTAGGAACCTTTCTAGGGTCTGAAAGGACAGCCAAAATCGTCCAAAACGAACCATGCATTATAATGGGCCTTTCTGGGACAAAAGAGGGCAAATAAGCTACCAAGGATAGATATAGAAGAAATAGGCACAAATGTAACAACTTTATACCTTCTGGAGCTCCCAAAACAGATGATGAACCAAGATCTACAAGCCAATCTTTCCTCCTTGGCCCCTTGATGCACAAGCTTCTTCTTGAAGGCACAAAAACACACTTATAAGCTCAAGAATGATCGCTAGGAGGCTAGGGTTCTCTTAAGACAGCTAAGGGAGGTGTGGAGGCTGAATGAGATGAGAGGGAATGGTCCATAAGGTGTTTAAATACTCCACAAACCCTAAACGTTAGGGTTCCATCCTGGCACTCGTACGCCCAGCGTACACATGTGTACGCCCAGCGTACACATGTGTACGCCCAGCGTACTAGGGCGCACCCTAGTATGCTTAGCGTACCAAATGTACGCCCAGCGTACTACTTCAATTTCCCAAACTTACCATTTTGCCACCAGGGCCTTCTTTTGCCACTTCCTTCCAAACCAAGGGCCAAAAATGACATAATTAAAATTCGAGGGATGAATTTGAAGCTACTTGAAAAAAATGGGATGTTACAGATCCTTTGATTACTTCTATTTCATTGAATCCCTCATGGATTTCAATGATCCCTCATGAATCCTCTACACTTAATCCCTCATGGATTAATTCAAATTCTTATAAAGAAACTTCTTATCTTGTTCCACTAATGGAATTTTTCTCAAATTTATCTAACCACACAAAATCTTATTCCCATAGGAATCATGTATCTACATTCCTGAAGGAATCATTATCTCATTCCCGAAGGAATGATTATCTCATTCCCGAAGGAATCATCTATCTTATTCTCGAAGGAATCATCTATCTTATTTTTCATAATCTTTCATGTGAATGTTATGGTCTCACCATAGTATTACATTTCACATGTCTCATCTCCTTGAGAGATCTTCTACTACCACTCCAGTTCTTAACTCATTAAGTACTTATTATAAATATTCATCTACTAACATATATGTATTTAACACAATACCATTATCATATAAACATTCATCCATACTTTATCTTCAATCCTACATACATGTTTTCTTCTCTACCACACATGTATACTTTATCTTCCATTACACATACATACTCTATCTTCATCCAAACACACATGCTATAAGCATACATACATACTTACATGATTATAAACATATATAATCATTATCTATCTTGAACTTACATCTTGTAGGTATTCAACATAAGACCTTCACATCTAATCACACTTTCATCCTCTATCTTTCAACTACTACATTATGGGTATTTAACCCAAATACCACTGCCATCTACTTATACACACATACTTATTTATAGGTTATAATTCCTATAACCATATTTTATCTCCACATAGGTCTCTGCTAATTCTCCATAGACTAATTCTCTCGTGCGGCCATGAAATGCACACTCTTCATAAATCGGCCTACTTCAACCCACATCATGTCCTGACCTCTCTTTTTCTTTGGAAACTTTATTATAAAGTCCATATTAACATCATCCCACTTCCCCACGGGTGTCGGTAATGGTTCTATATCCCCGTATGGCTTATGATGTTGTGCCTTTACTCTTGCACAAGTTACGCATTCTGCTACGTAAATTGTCACATAGACCTTCATTTTCGACCACCAATAATAGGATTTTAAGTCCAAGTACATTTTGGTGCCTCCTGGGTGTATAGAATACATGGTTTTATGATATTTTTCCATAAGAAGATATCGTATACACCCAACTTTAGCATCCAAATGCGATTCTTAAACGTCTTCAACCCTTTATTGTGCTCTCCAAATACTAACGTCTTGCCTAGATATTCTTCCTTCTTATCACCTCATGCCAGTGCCCTTGTTTGAACTTCTTTGATCATTCCACAATCGTCGAGATCACTTCAATCTTCAACGATCTGGATCTTTTCCCTTCTGGAATCACCTTTCTACTTAAGGCGTCAGCTACGATGTTTGTTTTACCTGGGTGGTAAAGTATCTCGCCATCGTAGTCCTTGAGTAGCTCCATACATCACCTTTGTCTCATGTTCAATTCTTTCTTAGCAAAGAGATATTGAAGGATTTTAGGATCTATATATAGTTTGAATTTGGTTCCATAAAGATAGTGTCTCCAAATATTTAGGTCAAAAACCAATGTTGCAAGCTCTAGATCATGAGTTGGATAATTCTGCTTGTAGAGCTTCAATAATCTCGAGGCGTAAGCTACTACTTTGTCTCTTTAGGTAAGGACACATCCTAATCCAATCTTAGAAGCATCATTGAAAACCACAAAGTCATCACTTCCTTCTGGCAGGATGAGGATTGGTGCTTTACACAACCGTTTCTTCAATTTACCAAAAGCTTTTTCTTGCTTATCGCTCCAAGTATAGGCAACTCCCTTTTTGGTCAGGGTTGTCAATGAGCCGCGATAGAAGATAAATTTTGGATGAGCCTTCGATAGTAGCTTGCTAGTCCTAGAAAACTATAAATTTCTGTCGGGCTCATTGGTTTTTCCCATTTCATAACGACTTCTATCTTTTCTGGGCCAACCATAATGCCTTGCTAGTTAAAAATATGACCCAAGAATTGTATCTCCCGTATCCAAAAGTCACACTTGGAGAACTTCGCATAAAGCTTCTCTCTCTAGGACTTCTAGTACTTCTCGAAAATGATTACGATGATCTTGATTGTTCTTGGAGTAAATCAAGATATCATCTATGAACACTATTACTGATTTATCGAGAAAAGATTTAGAAACTCGATGCGTCAAATCCATGAATGTTGCTGGAGCATTTGTTAGTCCAAATGACATAACAAGGAATTCATAGTGTCCATACCTTATTCTAAAGGATGTCTTTTCAATGTCTTTCTCCCTTATCTTCAACCGATGATAGCCTAACCTGAGATCAATCTTGGAGAAGACGGTGGCTCCTGCAAAGGATCGAACATGTCATCTATCCTAGGTAGTGAGTGTCGATTCTTTATCGTAGCCTTGTTTAGCTCTCTATAATCAATGCACATTCTCATCGTATTATCCTTCTTCTTTACGAACAGTACGGGAGTTCTGTAGGGTGATGAACTAGGTCTTATAAAACATTTTTCCAACAAATCCTGGAGTTGTGTCATCAACTGTAACATCCGGATTCCCAGGTATCTTATTTTAAGTATTTATATTGAATTTTAGAGAGGGACTCGGCGAGTAGGCGCTCAGACTCACCGAGTGGGCTCGTGTATTTCGTCTGATTTAATGAAGGACTCGACGAGTCAATGTGTGGACTCGGCGAGTCCGCGCTGTTAAGTGAAACTCAAATTCTCAGGGTCTGTGCCCTATTTAAAGGCCTTTATAGCCTCCATTGCGGCCACTTCACCCCTGAGAAACCCTAGAGAGAGAGAGAGAGAACGTTTGTGGTGCAAGAGGAAGGCTAATTCACCATTTCTTGTGTGTTTTAGCAAAAGAGAAGTAGTTTCCAACAAGAGAGGTCAAGGGAGCTGTGGATCCAGGGTTTTCAATTTCAGATCTACACTATTGAGGTATCCAATCAAACTTCCCTTATGTTTTGGGTTAAGATCTATGATTTAGGGTTTTCTATAAACCTTTTAAGGCTTGAAAGGTTGAGGTTATGGTCCCTTGTTGGGTTAGACCTCAGATCTGGACCCATAGAGGTCCAGAGAACCTTTCCCATTCTGCTTTATGCTTGTTCATGGAGGATTGGAGACTAGGTTGCCATTCTTAGAGTTATTTCTCCATTTATGACTTGATGTGGGTTGCATGCATGTAAAGGTTGCACCTTTACGTGACCTTTGAGCACTTGAAGGCCAGATCTATAGTTTAGAGAAGCAGATCTGACCTCAGAAGGTCATTAGAGAGTTGTTATGGGAGCAACTCGCCGAGTCCATAAGTGGACTCGACGAGTCGAGTCGGGGTTGCCCCGCGATTCGTGACAGGTGTAACCCGTCGAGTGGAAAGATGACTCGACGAGCCAAGAGAGGCTGAAAGGATTCAGAGGACCCGCATGGACTCGCCGAGTCGCCCTTGTGCACTCGACGAGTTGGGTCAAAGTTTGACCGTTGACTTTCGTTGACTTTAGGGTTCTGGTCAAGACTGATTCAGGAGAGTTCAGGGAAGGGTAGAATGGCCTTCTACCCAATCTGTAGAGATGAGATCATGAGAGAATATTGATCGGGGATGCTATTTGAATAATAGGAGGAGGCTAAGTCGGGACGTTGAGCACGAGAGTTTATCCGACTTCATTGAGGTGAGTCTTCTCACTATACTGTACCTGGAAGGGTACTTATGTGTGACCGGAAGGTCTTGTATACTATGATGTATGTGCTACATGCGGTTATGTGATATGTATGTGTTATGTATGTTACATATGGTAAGGACCGAAAGGTCAGGATGAAATATCTGTATGTGCTATGTATGTTACGTATGGTAAGGACCGGAAGGTCAGGATGATATGGACCGGAAGGTCAAGAGGTTACGGACCGGAAGGTCGATACGGGTAGGACCGGAAGGTCCACCGGGATTTGGGACGGAAGTCCCCTGAGACACATGAATCGGAAGATCCTATAGAGTTATGGCCTGGAAAGGCGTATGTGTGGTATGTGGTATTTGGGGAACTCACTAAGCATTTATGCTTACAGTTGTTATGATATGTGTTTCAGGTACTAGCGAGGATCGCGGGAAGGCACCAGCATGATCCGTACACACTTATGGAGTTTATGTTATTGAGATTCTGGGACATGTTTTGTTATGACACAGTGAATACATTATGTTTATTGATTATTGTGTGATTAAAAGTATGATTTAAAAATGAAAAATTGTTTTGAAAAATCACGTTGTTACAAGTTGGTATCAGAGCCTTGGTTTGAGGGATTCGGGTGCATCTTCGGATGAATCTGAACTCAAACTGAGGAATTGAGAAAGTTTTTCATAAAATAAACAATTTTTCTAAGAGAGTAAAAGATTTTCAGAAAGGCAGAAGGAAGCAGTGTGTACGATCAGCCAGCGCCTGAACGGTGATTTCCCAAAATACCCTTACAGTATGTGTTATGAGATATGTTATGATATGATATGCATGCTAGAGTTGGCTAGGTATTCATATTAGGACTAGAGTGGCCTGATTTTGTGATGCCTTAGCCTAGGAAGGATTTTGCTGCTATGTGATGCTTGAGAGCGAGTAGGTACCAGTGAGGAGCTGATGAGGGGTCTACCGAAGGGTAGCCTATGCCAGTGAGGTATAGAGTACTTGTGATCTGGGATCCAAGGAGGAGGACTTAGGGTGAATACTGATGCGGTGTGGACGGTAGTATAGGACCCTTACTACTGAAGACACCGGAGCAGTGTGCACTCTAAGTAAGAATCCTTTGGGTACTAAGGAACAAGTAGGGTGGAGTTATCGAGTGTGAGTATGCTCGAGCGAGTCTCTGATATTTTTATGTTGTATTTCAGAGACATCGTGGTTGGGACACGTCACAGACCTGAGCCGAGTGGCGTGAGTGACGAGGAGCTTCGTCAGATGATCCACGACGAGGTGGCAGCGGCGATTCGAGCCGAGATTCCGGAGATGTTTGGGTCTATCAAGACCACATTGATTGAGACTTTTGATGAGCGGTACGCAGCGGTGACTGAGGCTGCGGCTGCTGCAGCTATTGCAGTTGTGGCTGCTGCCAGACCTCAGGGAGGTGACTCGTTGTTGTTTCGAGAGTTCAGCAACACGAAGCCACCAGAGTTTGATGGGACGCAGGATCCGATCGTTGCGATGAGATGGATTTCTGATATCGAGGGATGCTTCTACACGTGTTCATGTCCGGAGCATCTGAGGGTACGGTTCGCGTTAAACCAACTTCGCTTGGGAGCGAAGGATTGGTGGAAGTTCGTGACGGCGAGCTTCACTCTTACAGAGATTTCAGCGGTGACCTGGGAGAGGTTCACCACCATGTTCAGAGATGAGTATGTTCCCCCGGTGAAGAGGGAACGGTTGGTTCAGGAGTTCTTGACCCTCAAGCAGGGTACTGATTCGGTTACTGTGGTTACCAGGAAGTTTCATGAGAGGGCGATGTTCTGCCCTGAGCAGGTGCCTACTGAGCAGGCACGCATGAGCCGGTATTTGGGCGTTTTGAGGAGGGATATTCAGGAGTTCGTGTCGAACTCGACTTACCAGACATTTGCTGAGCTCCAGGAAAATGCCCGGAAGAGGGAGATTGAGTTGGAGACTCAGGCCATGGAGGAGGCCGAGTCTCAGAGGATGGATCGGTGGTCGGCACAGTCTCAGCCGGCAGCCAAGCGGGCAAAGTCCGCTGATACGAGATATGGAGGCCAGAAGGGCCGCACTTGTGGGAAGTGCGGCAAGGGACATGATGGGGTCTGTCGATCGGGTGCTTGCTACAAATGTGGCAAGGAGGAGCATATCGTCAAGGATTGCCCCAAGGGATTTATGGTTTGCTTTCATTGCAACCAGACTGGCCATCGGAAGGCCGAGTGCCCGCAGTTACATCAGGGATCAGCATAGGGATCTACCCCTGCTGCTAGGGTTACCGAGGTTCGGCCAGCAAAGGCCGAGGCACCGAAGGCTCGCGGGAGAGCTTTCCAGTTGACAGCGGAGGAGGTCCGCGCAGCGCTCGATGTAGTGGCTGGTATGTATTCTTATTTATTTATGCTGAGTTGAGATATTGTGCTTATATGATGATATGCGTAGGTACTTTTTGTGAGTTCTCTACCTGCCTTAGTGTTATTTGACTCGGGTGCGAGTCGATCATTTGTGTCGATAGCATTTAGTCGACACATCAGTAGCAGACGAGAGGCGTTGAGTCGACCTCTGCGAGTTTCCATAGCTGACGAGCGAGCGGTGTATGCTACGGATGTGATACGAGGATGTGTACTCGAGATCTTCGGTGTTGGGTTCCTGATAGATCTGGTCCCGATAGCGATGGGGGACGTGTGTGTCATAGTGGGCATGGATTGGTTGAGCCTATTTGGGGCTGTTATAGACTGCGAGCGACAGTTGGTGACAATACGAGACCCTAGTGGGGGAGTACTTACGGTGTACGGCGAGGGTACCCGATGTGGGTCGGCGTTTTGTTCGGCTGCCAGAGCGAGACAGAGTTTACAGCAGGGCAGCAGAGGGTTTGTAGCCTATGTGATGGAAACACGAGAGGCCGCTGAGAGGCCAAGTTCGGTGGATGACGTTCCGATAGTGCGTGAGTTCCCGGATGTTTTTCCCGAGGAGTTGTCGGGTGTGCCTCCCGAGAGGCAGGTAGAGTTCCGCATCGATTTGGTTCCGGGGGCAGCACCTATCGCCAAGGCGCCTTATCACCTTGTGCCGCCAGAGATGCAGGAATTATCCTCGCAGCTTCAGGAGCTGCTGGGGAAGGGGTTCATTAGACCGAGTAGTTCCCCTTGGGGAGCACCGATCCTTTTTGTCAAGAAAAAGGATGGTTCACACCGGATGTGTATTGATTACCGGGAGTTGAACAAGTTGACGGTCAAGAATCGTTACCCATTACCGAGGATCGACGATTTGTTCGATCAGTTGCAGGGAGCGTCTTGGTTCTCCAAGATTGATCTGAGGTCTGGATATCATCAGATGAGAGTGCGCGATGAGGATATCCAGAAGACGGCGTTCAGGACTCGTTATGGGCATTACGAGTTCGTGGTGATGCCTTTCGGGCTCACCAATGCACCAGCAACGTTCATGGATCTCATGAACAGGGTGTGTAGACCGATGTTGGATCGTTCAGTGATCGTGTTCATCGACGATATACTGGTGTATTCGAGATCTAGAGAGCAGCACGAGGAGCATCTGAGAGAGATCCTCGGGGTATTGAGGACGGAGGGGCTTTATGCCAAATTCTCCAAGTGCGAGTTCTGGTTACGGGAGGTCCAGTTCTTGGGGCATCTCGTCAACCAAGATGGGATTTTGGTCGATCCGGCCAAGATTGAGGCAGTGATGAGTTGGGAGGTGCCGAGATCTCCCACCGAGATCAGGAGTTTTCTAGGATTGGCTGGCTACTATCGGAGATTTATCAGAGATTTCTCCAAGATCGTCGTGCCTCTCACCAGGTTGACCCGGAAGGGTGTTGCTTTTACATGGGGTCCGGAGCAGCAGACCTCGTGTGAGACACTTCGCCAGAGATTATGCGAAGCCCTGGTGTTAGCCCTCCCGGAAGGGATGGAGGATTTTGTGGTGTATTGTGACGCATCGATATCAGGGTTGGGTGTGGTGCTTATGCAGAGAGGGCATGTGATAGCATATGCATCGAGGCAGCTGAAGCCTCATGAGACGAGGTATCCCACCCACGATCTGGAGTTGGGGGCAGTGGTGTTTGCCCTTAAGATATGGCGTCATTATTTATATGGGGTTCGGTGTACCATATACACGGACCATAAGAGCTTGAAGTATTTGATGGATCGGCCCAATCTGAATATGCGCCAGAGGATATGGTTGGACGTGGTAAAGGATTACGATTGTGAGATCCTGTACCACCCGGGTAAAGCTAATGTCGTAGCGGATGCCCTGAGCCGTAGGGCGGAGAGTGCCCCGATTCGAGACATTTGTATGCGACTGACAGTGATGACTCCGGTGTTGGACACCATTCGGGAGGCCCAGGCAGAGGTCGTGATACCGGAGAACCGCAAGAGGGAGCGGGTGATCGGGCAGGTGCCCGAGTTCGTTACCAATAGTCGAGGGCTGATGAACTTTTAAGGTCGGATTTTGGTGCCGTATGCAGGCGGGGCACGTACCATTCTGATGGAGGAGGCGCATAGATCGAGGTTCTCGATCCATCACGGGGCCACTAAGATGTATTTGGACCTGAAGAAAGATTATTGGTGGCCCTGTATGAAAAGGGATGTCGCGTGGTTTGTCGAGAGGTGCTTGACCTGTCGCAAGGTTAAGGCCGAGCACCAGCGTCTGCATGGCAAGTTGCAGCCGCTTGAGGTTCCCCAGTGGAAGTGGGAACAGATTTCCATGGATTTCATCACCAAATTGCCGAGGACCGCGAGGGGTGTCGATGCAATTTGGGTGATCGTCGACCGGCTGACGAAGAGCGCGCATTTTCTTGCTATCAGTGAGAGCTCTTCTGCTGAGAGGTTGGCAGAGTTGTATGTGAGGGAGGTGGTATCGCGTCATGGAGTACCGATCTCGATTGTGTCAGATCGAGATGTACGTTTCACTTCCAGGTTCTGGAAGAAGTTCCACGAGGAGTTGGGTACGAGGTTGCATTTCAGTACCGCCTACCACCCCCAGACGGACGGACAGAGTGAGCGGGCGATTCAGACACTCGAGGACATGCTTCGAGCATGTGTGTTGGACTTCGGAGGAAGTTGGGACATGTACTTGCCGTTGGCTGAGTTTTCCTACAACAACAGCCACCATTCGAGTATTGGTATGCCTCCCTTCGAGTTGTTGTATGGTAGGAGGTGTCGGACTCCCATTTGCTGGGGAGAGGTAGGACAGCGTGTGATGGGTAGCACTGAGATAGTGCTTCAGACGATAGAGCAGATACAACAGGTTAGACAGAGGTTATTGACGGCTCAGAGTCGTCAGAAGAGTTATGCAGATAGGCGACGATCCGAGCTTGAGTTCCAAGTGGGAGACTTCGTACTCCTGAAAGTGTCTCCTTGGAAAGGAGTGATCCGATTCAGGAAGAGGGGCAAGCTGGGTCCTCGGTATATCGGGCCATTTAGAGTGACCGCGAGGGTGGGCAGGGTAGCTTATCGGTTGGAGCTACCTGAGGAGCTGAGGCAGATTCATGATACCTTTCACGTGTCTCAGTTGAGGAAGTGTATAGCCGACGAATCGGCGGTGATACCGCTGGAGGATATTCAGGTGGATGCGAGTCTGAATTATGCTGAGAGACCAATCGCGATCCGGGATCGGAAGATCAAGGTTCTGAGGAACAAGGAAGTGTCCCTGGTGCAGGTCCAGTGGCAACATCAGAAAGGGTCCGAGCTGACCTGGGAGCCAGAGTTGGAGATGCGGGAGCAGCATCCAGAGTTGTTTGCTGAGCAGGACTTCGAGGGCGAAGTCTGATTCTAGTGGGGGAGAATTGTAACATCCGGATTCCCAGGTATCTTATTTTAAGTATTTACATTGAATTTTAGAGAGGGACTCGGCGATTAGGCGCTCAGACTCACCGAGTGGGATCGCGCATTTCTGGTCTGATTTAATGAAGGACTCGACGAGTCGATGCGTGGACTCGGCGAGTCCGCGCTGTTAAGTGAAACCCTAATTCTCGGGGCCCGTGCCCTAATTAAAGGCCTTTATAGCCTCCATTGCGGCCACTTCACCCCTGAGAAACCCTAGAGAGAGAGAGAGAGAGAGAGAGAGAGAGAGAACTTTTGTGGTGCAAGAGGAAGGCTAATTCACCATTTCTTGTGTGTTTTAGCAAAAGAGAAGTAGTTTCCAACAAGAGGAGGTGAAGGGAGTTGTGGATCCAGGGTTTTCAAGTTCAGATCTACACTATTGAGGTATCAAATCGAACTTCCCCTATGTTTTGGGTTAAGATCTATGATTTAGAGTTTTCTATAAACCTTTTAAGGCTTGAAAGGTTGAGGTTATGGTCCCTTGCTGGGTTAGACCTCAGATTTGGACCCATAGAGGTCCAGAGAACCTTTCCCATTCTGCTTTATGCTTGTTCATGGAGGATTGGAGACTAGATTGCCATTCTTAGAGTTATTTCTCCATTTATGACTTGATGTGGGTTGCATGCACATAAAGGTTGTACCTTTACGTGACCTTTGAGCACTTGAAGGCCAGATCTATAGTTTAGAGAAGCAGATCTGACCACAGAAGGTCATTTGAGAGTTGTTATGGGAGCAACTCGCCGAGTCCATAAGTGGACTCGACGAGTCGAGTCGGGGTTGCCCCGCGATTCGTGACAGGTGTAACCCGTCGAGTAGAAGGATGACTCGACGAGCCAAGAGAGGCTTAAAGGATTCAGAGGACCCGCATGGACTCGCCGAGTCGCCCTTGTGCACTCGACGAGTCGGGTTAAAGTTTGACCGTTGACTTTCGTTGACTTTAGGGTTCTGGTCAAGACTGATTCAAGAGAGTTCAGGGAATGGTAGAATGGCCTTCTACCCAATCTATAGAGATGAGACCATGAGAGAATATTGATCGGGGATCCTATTTGAATAATTGGAGGAGGCTAAGTCGGGACGTTGAGCACAAGAGTTTATCCGACTTCATTGACGTGAGTCTTTTCACTATACTGTACCTGGAAGGGTACCTATGTGTGACCGGAAGGTCTTGTATACTATGATGTATGTGCTACATGCGGTTATGTGATATGTATGTGCTATGTATGTTACGTATGGTAAGGACCGGAAGGTCAGGATGAAATATATGTATGTGCTATGTATGTTACGTATGGTAAGGACCGGAAGGTCAGGATGATATGGACCGGAAGATCAAGAGGTTACGGACCGGAAGGTCGATACGGGTAGGACCGGAAGGTCCACCGGGATTTGGGATGGAAGTCCCCTGAGACACATGGATCGGAAGATCCTATAGAGTTATGGCCTGGAAAGTCGTATGTGTGGTATGTGGTATTTGGGGAACTCACTAAGCATTTATGCTTACAGTTGTTATTATATGTGTTTCAGGTACTAGCGAGGATCGTGGGAAGGCGCTGGCATGATCCGTACACACTTATGGAGTTTATGTTATTAAGATTCTGGGACATGTTTTGCTATGACACAGTGAATACATTATGTTTATTGATTATCGTGTGATTGAAAGTATGATTTAAAAATGAAAAATTGTTTTGAAAAATCACGTTTTTACATCAACTCTTTCATCTCTATAGGCGCTAAACGATACGGTGCTTTTGTAATTGGCATCCTGCCTAGCAATAAGTCAATTCTGAATTCTACATGCCATTATGGTGGTAATCCTGGTAATTCATCTGAAAATACCTTAGGAAAATATCACACCACAGGTATATCAGTCATTGCCTTCTTCTCCTTTTTTGCATCTATCATATATGCTAAGAATGTCGTATATCCCTTGACTAGGTATTTTACGGCTTTCATCATCGTGATGATTCCAGACTTCACTCTACTCTTACCTCCGTGTATACTACGAATGGCTCTTTCCCAGTGGGATTAATATGCACCATATTTCTTCCACATAGGATGTCTGCAAGGTTTTCTCCCAACCAATCCATGCTAAGAATTATGTCGAATTCGTTTAACTCAAAGGGTAAAATCTCTTAACAAAATTCGTTTCCATTCAAGTCAATGATTACGACCGCTAACCTATTGCTAATAGATACATTCGTACCACCAGCTACTTCTACTAAGATAGGGGTACTTAGCCTAAGTGGTGATAATCTAAGTTTTCTACAAAATTCATGCGATATAAAGGAGTGATCTGCTCCATAATCAAATAATATCTTACCAGAAATTTGATTAACTAAGAATGTACCTGAAGCAACATCATTCTCTTCCTTTGCTTTATTGAGGGTCATCTAGTAACTTCGACCCTTATGCTTTGTCGGCATGATTTTTGGGATTGGTTTCTTAGCCTTTGGGCACTCCACCTTCATGTGACCTTCCTCTCCACAATTGAAACAATCTTTTCCTTTCGATGGGCAATTTGTAGAAATATGCCCGGCTTCTTGCACTTGTAGCAAACGACATGGTCGCCGAAGTGCTTTTTCTTGCACTGGTCGCACCACTTCCTTACTTGGTTGCTTCCAGGTCTGGTGCTTAACTTCGAAAACTTCTTCTTCTTCTTCTTCTTCATCATCTTCTTCTTCTTCTTCTTCTTCTTCTTGTTTCCTAAGAACCCATTAACTTTCCTCTTCTCAAATACTTCAACTCTGTCAGCGTTCCTCTTCTTAATCATACCCTCCATAGAATTTACAGTCCAGACAACTGCCTCAAAATTCGGTGCCTGCTTAAGTGGCACAAAATACTCCCATGGAAATCCCTTGGAGTACCTGTAAAACTTAGCCAGATCATTATGGACCACACACCGTGTAAAATCCATTTTATCAGTGAAAGCATTAGTGAACTCTTCACCGTCATGATTCTGTTTTTCAATGTTAGGAGTTTATTCTCTAACTCCAACATATCTTCAGCTGAACAAAAATTCCAATTGAAGTGGGTCAAAAACTCTTCCCATGTTAGTTGCAACAGATTGTAATGGCTTATCTTCTTCCCTAACATGTTCCACCAACAGATCGCCTCACCCTTAATTTGCCTCACAACGTATGTGGTTTGAATCTTGCCAGTGAAACCGTATGTGACAAAAGCTAGCTCCATTTCCGAAATCCAATCCATTACTCCCACTGGATCCTCCTACCCATTAAATGATGATGGATTTCAAGTCATGAAATCTTTATACTTGCAATAGCCTCTTGGTTCATCATTCATTCGGATCTTCGAGTCTTCCATAGGAAGGAGTGGTCCTTGATGACTTTCTGAGTCATCATTTCCTTCATGGACCGTCGTTGGACGAAAGGGAACCAGTCCATTTTTAACTTGCTTAATGACTACTAGTTTGTTGACCATCGGTGCTCCACCTGTTACATTGGCCAACTCCTGAGCTAAAAGCTCCCTAAACTCATGTCATTGCTGATCGAGCATTTCTTGCATCATCGCTCAAGTTTCATTCATCGAGATTTGATCCAACTCCGACGTTCTGAGGTGTTGGACTTCCTTCGTTATTAATGACTCTACCATTTCTTGTGATCGCCATGACGTTCTATAGTCGTAGAGGCGAGTAGTTTAATATGGTGATGTACTACTTAATATATATATATATATATATATATATATATATATATATATATATATATATATATATATATATATAACATAATAGCAATTAAAGGCATTTATAGAAACTAAGGCATCTTCCTATGGCTTGCTAAAGCTTAGGTCTATAGCAATTTAGGAATTTATCCTAAAACATACTATCGCACAACTCACTGATCATACTTAGATTCTACGTTTAAGTCTAGAAATCTAGCAAAATTCTTAGTTTGCTTAAAATAATGTTGTGATGCCAACTATGACATCCCCATTTTTCAGAACCAATTTAGACATTTTCTTTACGGTTTAATAAATTAAAATACGGAAATTCCCAGTTAAATAAAACATTTTTGGAAATAACAAAAGTTATTTTATTTTATTAAAACTTTGAGGATGCCATTGTTCATATCCATACATACACCACATCGTAAATATTAAAAGGTCTTGAAATACTATAACAAAAACATCTCTTTATTTCACTTAACATCCCAACTAGACTTCGGTAGCCTTACATCCGGTACCTGTGACGCACATAAAATGATTGGGTCAGGTTTGGGAAACCTGGTGAGATTCTTAGGGTTTTCAAGACCATAATATATTAATGATAATACATAATAACATTCCTACAAACAATCAATATATGTGTAATCTGATATGAGACTACCTACCATGCCCAATCAATTCTCACAAATCCTAAGGGAATGATTATCTGGAGGAATCACCAAACCTGATAAATCGTTTGAGCAACTGCTTGACTACACAACTAGGGGATTACTTGGCCAGTGTAAGTCATATAAAGACAACCAATGTTTAGAGTAATTGATAGATATGGTATCCCATTCTACCTACGTATGTGGGTTATAAGTCCACACTAGCAACGTAATTCACTAGACCGCCTATAATAGTTAAGTGTTGTCATCTACTATGGTCGATGACGCACACATACTTACCAGTTGTTTGATCTGGATCCACCATTTCTGGTTATACAAGAAGAGCAGGACTACTACACTCCGCTCAGATCTCACACTCTACCCTCAGAATCAGACCTAACCAATATCCAACTTATTTGGAACTAAGTACCTTTTAATAGTCCATGACCAACCAAGATTATATCTAAATGCAATTTTAATCTTAACATTAGTTCCTAATAAGCAGTACTATTATATTTATACAAGTAGCACAAAGTATAATTAATCTAATTAGCATTTAATAAATACTGTTGTTAAAATTATGCTCTTGAAAGTAACTACGCACTCACTTAACAAAGGAAGGTGACTCGGGGTTAGGGCAGCGCTTCGCCTTAACACTTTTCCAAAAGACATAGAAGTATATAACACTATGTTTTAGTTTAGTTTCATAATTTTGGTTACTATAACAGTCTAGATCCCTCAATAATTCCAATATATACCGAGAGTTCTATGAAATAAGGATTAGCTATGTAGTAAAGTTGGGAGGCATGATTATTTCGACGTATAGACTTTCTGAAATCCAAAAATCAAGCCAACGTGGCCATTCTATACACCTTTCCGTAAGTAGATCAATCAGTATAACGACATGAAGTTACTGAGAAATCTTATTTATAGATTCATAACAATGACTATGACTATAAATATAAATTACACTAAAATAAGGAATAGTGTAATTTAACTTACAGAGATTTCCTAGACAAAAGTCTGAAAATCACACTGGCAGAGCTCCTACTTGATAGCTACTATTTGTCGAGCACTCAGGGATCTAATGGCTTTACCGGATTATCGAAAACCAAGGGAAAATAGAGCTAAGGCAGAGAAAAAGTCGAGATAATGACTTGTAGGGGTGTGGGAAATAATTTGGAGACTGTTGGCTATTTATAGGGGCGAAAACACTCAGGTGCGCAGTGGTCTGGTCGGCCCTCTCTATGTCTGACACATGTTCGAAGAAGGGTGGAGTTGTATGGCTGCTTCTAGAACCGTATACACATCGCACATACGCGCACACATAATTTCATATTTTCAAAATTCCGTAACTTCTTCATACAAGTTTTGTTTTTGACGTTCTCTATATCCACACGTAGCTATCGACGAGATATACAACTTTCATTTAGAACCCCTCAGCTAAATTTGATTTTATTTATTTCATATAGGATTAGAGTGTTAAAGCATGTATAAAATGCATAACTTTCTCATCCGTCGTCTGTTTTCGGCTGTCTTTATATCATTGGACTCCTATTAACGAGATCTTCAATTCTCGTTTGGATTTTTTTGGCTAAAAATTAACCGATCTAAAACTCGATTTGTGTGCTAACACTACTACGCTGAAACTTCGAAAAATCATAACTTCCTCATATGAAGTCAGATTTGGGCGTTCTTTATATGCACACTCTTAGTTTACGATTACTACGACTTTCGTTAAGATTGCTTAGGATAATAAGCAATCTATCTAAAATTCATTTTTACGACATCCAAAGCCAAATCGGATTTATTGCGAAACTTCGATGCTCCATAACTTCTTCGTTCTAAGTTGGATTTGAGTGTTCCTTATATCTCCGGAATCCTCATTACGACTACTTCATCTTTCGTTAAGGTTTTTCATCCTAATTATTATTATATTTTGACGCGTGTTTTAATCTTATTTATTATATTATCAATTCCGTATAAAACACTTAAGCACATAAATACATGAATAATCCTTTCTTATTCATTCATAAAAAGATTACAATAGTTGACCAAAGTGATTACAAAATATGACTATTTCTAGCAGGAAACGCGGGCGTTACACTCATGCAGTTAACGTGGTTAGCTAGTTTAGCATTACTCCTTCCACGATTCATTGGGGAGCTATTCTTTGTATTTTGAGATATCTTCGTGGTACTCAGTTTCGCAGTCTGGTGTTTCCTTCTACTTCCTCTCTTGAGGCGTGTACCTATAGTGATGCTGACTAGGATACCAATGTTTATGATCGCAAGTCTACTAACAGGTATTGTATCTTTCTTGGAGATTAGTTGATTTTGTGGAAAAGTAAGAAACAAGATGTCCTCTCTCGTTTATCTACAAAATCTGATTATCGAGCTATGGATGTTGCGACTTGCGAGATTGTGTGGATGCGATGGCTTCTTGTAGACATGGGTGTTTATATTTCTCAGCCTACCCCTTTGCACTGTGACAATGAAAGTGCGATAATGATTGCCAAGAATTCAGTGTTTGATGAGCGGACAAAACATATTGAGATTGATTGTCATTTCACTTGTCACCACTTTCAACATGGGACTATTTCTTTTCCTCATGTTCTGTTCACAATGCAGATTGTTGATATATTTACGAAAGCCTTGAATGGTCATCGTTTCATTTTATCTAGGACAAACTCTCAATGCTTATTGCTATCACATTATGAGTTTGATGGGGGATGTTAGCATCATAAAGTTATTAGGACTTTTTTGGTTTGGGCCCTGTTTGGCCCTATAGGTAGGTTTAAATTTTTTAGCTTTCCTATTTATATTGTCTTTCTCATTCTTTTGTAATTGTATTCTCTTTTATGATTCAATAATGAAACCCTAGCAATATTTTATTCATTAATTTTCAATGATCATATAATAATAAGCATCCATTTTAAGATGAGCTAAGTCTAGTGTGACACTAACCTTCTTAGCCGAATTCGTTCCTATTTCTTTTTGAGGCAAGGACTGCCTTGAACCCATATATATAAGGTCATCTCCAATGCATTGAACCCATATGAGTTCAATGGATTGACACATGTAAATTCCACTCACTATACAACTTTACCTATTAAACTCTACATTCCATTAAACTCTATACAATTTAATGGATTGTCACATCACTTGTCATTTTCGTTTTACTTATATGTGTGTGGGAAAAATGAATATACATTACAGCCCCATCTAAACTTGGGTACTAAACCTCATGAAAATACGTTGTTTTACTATATAAAGATTGTGGTTAGGGGATTCACGATGAACAATTGAAGATGTAGATTCAAGATTGACGCAATAGTTTTGATAAGGAATTAAGAATATTGATTATCTTAGATCTTCATCATAGTGGAAAAAAGTGATGTTCACTGGGGTGAAGTAATAAACGATAATGGATGAAAGAAAATAGGGATGGTAAAACGATAATGAAAGAAAGAAATGTTATCGATGATGATATATTTACCAAGTGAAAACCAAATCAGATATATTTACTAAGTTAAAACAACATATTTTATAGGTTTAGTACCTAAGTTTAGGTGTGGCTGTAATGCATATTTCATACCCCGCATATATATATATATATATATATATATATATATATATATATATATATATATATATATATATATATATATGTGTGTGTGTGTGTGTGTGTGTGTGTGTGTGTGTGTGTAGAATTTAATGAGGATTGAACTCCTCATTCTATTGAATCCTAGTCATTTTCCCACAATAAAGATTTTGAGTTTAATGAGATTAAACTTTCCATTAAACCTCCTATTAAACTCTCATTGGAGATGACGTAAGTTATTCACTTTCATTAATTTATATCATCCCTCATGTATAGTTTTCTCTCTTTATCAAACGATGCCATGAGTAATACAAGTCTTTTTTCCATACCACTGTATTCTTGTTTTCCTTCATTTACTTTGTCTTGTTTACAATATCGGTCCAAATTAGACCCATCTAGTTTCAGAACCAAGTACTAGACTATAAACTTATAAAAACAAATTCATGACACATAACTAGTCTAAACATGGTTGCTAGTAATTTAAATTTGATGCATACTTTTAAATTTATGTTTTTTTAGTTGAAAGCATACTTAGTTTGAATAAAATTCTTTTTGATATCATATCTTTGTGTTTAATTAGTTTTAGAATTTGTTTATGGGGAAATGACACAAATGTCCTACAAAGTTTCTAGGGTTGATCGATTTATTCCCTAAAATTATTTTTTGACTTTATGAGGATATAAGATAGATAGGTTACAACCTGTTCTTTTAGTCAATTTCAACTTTTAATAGCCGGTACACCATGCGACAGTAACCATTTATACAAAAAAAAAACTCATAATATGTCCCTATAAAGCAAAAAAAAATGTTTGTGGATCATTTAAACCAAAACTCACGAAACCGACTTCAATCGACACTTTCGTCCTCGATGGGAAAACCAACTCACCGGTGAGTATTCCTTCATTCCAGGTGAGTTGGTTTTCCCATCGATGAAGAAAGTGTTGATTGAAGTCAATTTCGTGAGTTTTGATTTAAATGATCTCCAAACTGTTTTTATTTATTTATTTATTTTTTATGGGGCATAATGCGAGTTTTTTTTTCTTTTTGTCTAAATGGTCATTATCGCATGATGTACCGGCTACTAAAGGTTAAAAGTGAATAAAAGAACAGGTCGTAACCTATCTTATACCTCCATAATTTCATAAAACCAGAAAATAACTTTAGAAACTATCAAACCCTTAGAACTTTATAGAACATTTATATCATTTCTTTTTTTATCATATCTTTTATATACGTAAACTTTTTAAATTCGAATATATCCTTCATCTATATCTATGCAATAATGGTAACAATATTTTGATAATTAGTGTTCAGAATGACACGACTCGTTTTACTGATCTGCTATAATAAATGAAGATCCATTTTGTCACATGTCGATCTCACATTAGTTTTGACACTTGTCATTTTTTGATATTTTTTAAAATAAATAATATCAACGTGTAAATTGTTGCGTTTTTTCAAATTTTACATTTAAAATGTCACATAATACTTGTATTTATATATGTAAATTATTAAATGTAATAAATGTGATAGTAAATTTGCAATTAATACATTTTTTCTTCATTCTTTATTTTGAAATTTTATTTTAAAAAATACTTATTTTTACCCTTTGATATTTAATATTTTTTTTAATCAACCCGTGTAATACACGAGTTTTACACCTAGTTTTCAAATATTCAAAGAACCTTTTCCAAAATGAATAGTTTTTCACATAGGTAATAAGTTGGATCATATTTTGATTATATTTTATCAATAATATTGTAAAGCTTAGCTTAAAATAAAATAAATAAAAAATGGGTATTCAAATTTTTACAACCATGAATTTTTGTAAAATTAAATTATACGTCTATAATACGTTTTTAATCACATTTAATATACTAACTATTCGTAATAGTTTTAGTTACCTAAAAAAACATTGATCGGTCAACAGGATACTCAATTAATTCATTAAAAGCATTCCAAATTTTTTTTCCATATAATTAAAAAAAAAAGAATAACTTTTTTATTTTTAATTTTTTTTAATAAAAAAATGACGAAAATAATATTAAAAAAAATTCAAATTTTCCATTTATTTTGTATTTTTGGAATGTTTGATCTCCAAAATAAATTATATATAGGGCTACGTTAATGTGTTCTTTACATCTATTATATGTTAATTATGCACCAATAAAAATTTTGTAAAAAATAAATTATTATTTAATCAAATAAAGATAGATATTAAAGAATTTCTATAACTATATGTGTATTAAATTATATACATAATTATAATTTCATTTTGTGGAAACTAATTATGTTATTAATGTTAGCAATAATATATTTTTTCAGAATGAATTTATATCTAGGTTTTCATGTAGGAGTTCGAGTTTTGTTTCACAACCCACTCACTTAAAATACAACAAAATTGCCTGAAACATAGAGAACTATAATGTATTCTACTATAATAAACTCTCATGCTGCTAGAATACACTCTCATTATGCTAGAATACACTTTGATTATGCTAGAATACACTCTCGTTCTCCATGTTCTAGGTAACTTTGTTGTATTTTAAATGAGTGAGTTCTGAAACAAAACACAAACATATACATGAAAACCTAGATGTAAATTCATTCCGAAAGAATATTATTACTGACATTAATGACAAACTTAATTAGTTTCTATAAGAAGGAATTATAAATATGGATATCATTTAATATAAAAATAATTATGGATATCATTTAATATCTATCTCTATTTTATTAAATAATAATTTAATTTTTAATAAATTCTTATTGGTGTATTCTACTACACAATAGATGTGGGAAACGCATGAACATATATTGTCACACCCCAAAACCAGAATGGCGGAAACATTCTGGGGTGGAGGACATAGTGAATAGTTTGCATGTATAGCGTAGTGAATATCGAGTCCGGAAAACTATGCAATTTAGTGATAAGTTGAAAAACTTCCCTTATGCTCAACATAGTACAAAAGGGTTAAAGTATGAGAATTGCATGAGTTTTATATTTGTTAAAAGCTCTTTGTATTAATTTACAAAAGCATTTATGGTTTAGCTTGTATTCTCCCCCTGAAAACGTTTTAAAACCAGTAAAAGTGTATGGGTATGAACTCACTGTTGTTGTGTGAAAGCGTCGACTGAAATGAAGATCCTCGAGTTGTTGTACGTGGCACTTAACGGAATCCTATTATCAAATAAATACATATATGTATCTAAATTAGCGATTCCGTTAGATAAAGTGTTAGAAGAACACTTGTGCTCGGTTGAGGGATGTTACCGGGACTTGATTGAATCAAGGGATCGAGTTTTCGGCCGTAAACAAGGGTTTACGGTCGACAGACAGTTTACGCTCGTGAACAGGGTTTACGGCCATGAACTGGGGTTTAGGGCCTTTGAGGACTCGGTGAGTTTACGGTCGTAAACTCAAGAACAGGGTTTACGGTCTTTGAAGGTGGGCCGTAAACTCAAGAACAAAGGTGCTGATTTCGAAGAGAAAAGTGCTCCAGAAGTCCCGAAATGACTCCAATGGTGTTTCTCGATGTTTTCCCGAAGATTGAAGGTGTTTTTAGGTGTTTACGGTCAGGGTTTTTAGAGAGAGAAGGAGAGAGTTTTCGGCCAGCAGTGTTCAAATGAGGGTGGGGGTCTCATATTTATAGGGGTTTTGTGGTCGGTGGATGGGGGTCCACCTGACACTGGCCGTAAACGGGTGTACGGCCGTAAACTCACTTAGGCCGAAAATTGTTTTGATATTTTAGGAGACTTCGGGTCTTTTGCGCGATTTGGTTCCGACTCACATATATAAATTTAATTATAAAAAACTAGATGATTTTCTAAATCAAAGGTTCGACGGAAGATTAATAAAATGCAAATTTTATTAACGGAAACCGCATAACGGAACGGAAAAAGTTTCGGGTTGTCACATTATCCCCCCGTTAGAGGGAATTTCGTCCCGAAATTCAGACACATAATACAAATCATGGACTCGGGAAGAGATGAGGGTACTTTTGTTTCATTGAATCCTCGCTCTCCCAATTGAATTCAGGTCCCCGCTTGGCATTCCAACGAACCTTCACTATCGGGATGCGGCTTTGTTTCGTTCGTTTGACTTCCCTGTCCATGATTTCTACAGGTTCTTCCACGAAGTGCAAATTCTCGTCTAGTTCGATCTCATCGAGGGGTATCACAAGTGTTTCATCAGACAGACACTTCTTTAAGTTCGACATGTGGAAGACGGGATGTACCTTGCTAAGTTCTCGGGGTAACTAGAGTTTGTACGCTACTGGACCGATCCTAGCAAGGATCTCGAACGGTCCAATGTATCTTGGATTCAGCTTTCCATGCTTTCCGAAGCGTATCATGCCTTTCCAGGGTGAGACCTTCAACAAAACATGGTCACCAACCTGGAACTCCAAGGGTTTTCGTCTCTTATCGGTGTAGCTCTTTTATCTATCTCGTGAGGCTTTCAGTCGTTCCCGGATTTGTACGATCTTTTCAGTCGTCTCTCGGATGATTTCAGGACCTGTGAGAGTGATGTTGGGGACTCGACCCTTGACTAGCTGCGTGTCACCCACCTCAGCCCAACACAGAGGGGATCTGCACTTGCGGCCATAGAGGGCTTCAAACGACGCAGCCTCGATGCTGGTATGGTAGCTGTTGTTGTAAGAAAATTCGACCAAAGGAAGATGAGTGTCCCATGACGTGCCAAAGTCAATGACACAGGCTCTCAACATATCTTCCAATGTTTGGATTGTCCTCTCACTTTGTCCATCTGTTTGTGGATGATAAGTCGTGCTCATATCCAACTTAGTTCCAAGAGCCTTCTTAGCGATTGCCAAAACCTTGAGGTGAACCTGCTATCTCGGTCGGAGATAATGGATACAGGTACCCCATGAAGGTGAACTATCTCTCGAATGTAGATCTGCGTGAGTCTCTCCATTTTGAAGTTTTATTTGATTGGCAGGAAGTGGGCGAATTTTGTCAACCGATCGACAATTACCCAGATGGCGTCATGTCCACTCGGAGATCTAGATAACTTAGTGATAAAATCCATTTTTATCCTTTCCCACTTCCACTCAGGTATTTATGGCTGCTGAAGTAGACCTGAGGGCTTTTGATACTCCACCTTCACCTTGGCGCAAGTCAAGCACTTACCCACGAAGGTTGCAATTTCCACTTTCATGTTTGGCCACCAATAGAGCTGTTTGAGATCCAGATACATCTTATCTGAACCTGGGTGAACGGAGTATTTCGTCTTGTGAGCCTCATTCATGACAACCTCTCTGTACCCGCCGAACTTTGGGGTCCAGATCCGGTTCATGAAATAGTACACTCTGTCTCCCTTGACCTTTAAGTTCTTATCCATTCCCCGCAATGTTTCATCCGCCACTTTCTATGGTTTCAAGGCTTCCATCTGAGCCTCTCTGATTTATGCAGACAGATGGGAATGGATGGTCATTGTTAATGCCATTACCTTACGCCCTAAATACTCCTTTCGGCTGAGGGCATCCGCTACCACATTGGCCTTGCCGGGATGGTAGCGAATTTCGCACTCGTAGTCACTGAGTAGCTCTACCCATCACCGTTGTCTTATGTTTAACTCCTTCTGATCAAAGATATGATGCAAGCTCTTATGGTCGGTGAAGATAGCGCACTTGGTTCCGTAGAGATAGTGCCTCCAGATCTTTAACGCGAAGACCACTGCTCCCAACTCTAGATCGTGAGTTGTGTAATTGACTTTGTGTGTTTTCAACTATCTCGAGGCATAGGCGATAACCTTTCCTCGCTGCATGAGCACACATCCTAGGCCCTGATTGGATGCATCACTATAGACCACGAAGTCTTCCGTTCCTTCGGGCAGGGACAAGATAGGTGCGCTGCATAGAGCCTGCTTCAATGTTTGAAACGTAGTGTCTTGCTTTTCTCCACAACGGAAGGTTACACCTTTTTGTGTTGGGGTGGTTAAGGGCTTAGCAATTTTGGAGAAGTTTTGGATAAATCTGCGATAATAGCCAGCGAGACCCAAAAATTGGCGGATTTATGTGGGTGTGTTTGGTGCTGACCAATTCTCAATTGCTTTGATCTTGGAAGGGTCCATGTATATGCCTTCCTTGCTAACCACATGCCCAAGGAAAATTACCTTCCTGATCCAAAACTCACACTTTGAGAATTTTGAATTAGTTTCTCCGCCCTTAGTGTTTCTAGCACTAGTCTCAAGTGTTGTCTATGTTCATCCTCGCTCCGCGAATAGACAAGTATGTAGTCAATAAACACGATCACGAACTTGTCTAGAAAAGGGCGGCACACCAGATTCATCAGGTCCATGAATACTGCCGGTGCATTGGTTAGACCGAAGGGCATTACTACGAACTCATAGTGTCCGTAACGAGTTCGGAATGATGTCTTGGGAACATCATTCTCATGAACTCGTAACTGATGGTACCCTGATCTTAGGTCTATCTTGGAGAAATAACTGGCTCCCTGGAGTTGGTCGAAGAGGTCGTCGATTCTGGGTAAAGGATAACGGTTCTTGATGGTCAGCTTGTTCAGCTCTCGGTCGTCAATGCACATCTGAAAGGATCCATCTTTCTTTTTCACGAATAAGATCGGAGCTCCCCAGGGTGAGGAACTCGGCCTTATAAATCCCTTGCTGATCAGCTCATCGAGCTGGTTGGATAACTATTGCATTTCCACCGGCGCTAAACGATAAGGAGACTTTGCTACAGGAGTAGCTCCGGGGATTAAGTCGATACGAAACTCGACTTGACGCTCGGGAGGAATTCCTGGGAGGTCTTCGGGGAAGACATCAGGAAAATTGCAGACTTCGGGAAGACTCCCGAGGTCTTTAGCTTTTTGCGTCTCATCAACGACATGAGCTAGGAATGCATGGCATTCCTTCCGCAGATACTTCTGGGCCTTGATGCATGAAATGGTACGAAGGTTCGAGCTAAGCTTATCTCCGTAAATCATGAGGGTTTCACCAGAGGGAAGATTGAGATGGATAGCTTTCTCGAAGAAAATAATATCAGCACGATTGGAGCTCAACCAGTCCATGCCAATAATGACATCGAAACTTTGGATGGACACGGGCATAAGGTCGATGGGAAAGGAGTAATTGTCTAGGGTAAGAGTACAGCCTATGAATATGTCGTTAGCGCTCTCTTTCTTTCCGTTATCCATCTCGACAGTGAACGTTTCGGTTAAAGGTTGGGGTTTACCTTTGATTAGATGTTTGAATGCATGACTCACAAAACTCCTCTCCGCACCAGAATCGGAAAGAATGCATGCATAAGATTTGTCAAGGAGGAACGTACCCGTAACAACGGTAGGATCATCGACCGCTTCCTCCTGGCCCATCGCCAGAACTCTTCTTGTATTGCCACCAGTTGTTGACTTGGGTCGGTTTCTCCTGAAGTGCCCAACCTCTCCACATCCATAACAAGCTTGACCAGCACCCGTTCCCGGAGCCTGGTTGGTTGGTTGGGTTGGCACCTTGAAGTATCGAGCTGTGTGTCCCTTCATTCCACAGCTATTGCAACTCAACTCATGGAAGCGTCCGTGATGATGAAAGTTACACTTGTTTCATAGAGGTAACTTCCCTGCATAAACACCGGTAGGAGCTTGGGTGGTTGAAACGGCAGCTGGAGTAGCAGCATGAGTAGTAGCAGCATGAACTGCCACTGTTTGTTGTTTCTTGGAAGGCTCCTGTGAAGACTGGCTCTTCCGCTTGTTCCAGGATTTCTTTTTCTTCACGCCACTCTCCTTTTGTGGCTCGGTGACCGCTGATACCTCATCCAGATCGATCCCATGATCGATTAGAGTCTGTTCCAGATCCTTGGCGCTCTCAAACGTGGCCGGTCTAGCAGCCAAGACATTTCCTTTGGTTTGTTGTATAAGTCCCCAGATGTACCTCTCGATTTTCTTACTTTCCGGGGTGACCATTCCCGGACAGAGGAGAGCCAGATCATATAATCTAGCGGTGTAGGCAGCGATGTCGGAACCCTTCATCTTCAAGTTCCAGAGTTCGTGCTCCAACTTTTGCACTTCGCCCCTCGGGCAGTATTCTGCAAGCATGAGTTCCTTCAGTCTTTTCCAACCCATGGCATTACCCACTGGCAGGATTAGGGTTTTGACTTGACCATTCCACCAGGTCAAGGCTCTGTCGGTGAAGGTGCAGGAAGCGAACTTCACCCTGTTGGCTTCGGAACAGGCGCAAATTTCGAAGATGGATTCGATCTTCTCGAACCATCGAGTTAGAGCGATAACACCTCCATTCCCGTCGAAGGGCTTGGGTTTTGCGGTCATGAAGTCCTTGTAGGAACACTCCTTTTGATGTCCCCGACTTCCGTCTTGCCGCTGGGGATCGGTTCCACCTCCAGCCCCACCAGAGTTCACTTGTGCCATTGCTGCGGTTACAGCATCGGTAACTGCTGCCTGGAACATGACGGGGTCGAACTGAGGGGGTGGTGGAGTGTCGTCGTTTCTTCTGATGGGTCTTGGTCGGGGAGGCATCTGGTTCTAGAAACAACCAGGAAGAAGAGGATGGTAAGTCCTCAAGATATATGAAACAAGATATATGTTATCCTGATAATAAAGTGTTCTACCAAGCGATAAGCAATGAAAGGTGACTAATGCAAGTAAGTTATCGCTGAGAAACAAATAGGTAGCAACACTAGGAATGAATCTCTTTACTGAATTTGGCTCTAGTAAAATACTTCTATAGTATTTTATGGTGAATGCTTTTGTTCTTGGTAAGTTTTAGGCCTGCTGTAACACCACCGTCATTCCCAAGCACATGTTGGTCATGTCTTGACTGAATATAGTTGATCAGGCTATATTCACCCTAAACATGATTACATAACTTCCCAGGTTTAACCGCAGTGTCCCAACATCCAAATACTTTTGTTTCGTTCTATCTATGACTCTGGTTCTGTTATGTATGCATACTAGTATACTTGTTACAAAATATTTTATATTTCGAAAATATACTTTTAGTTTAGAGCACTTAGGCCCCTTAGTGTTTATAGTTGTATACCATGTAAGGTTCGGTATACTTAGTTCGCTATAAACAAGGGCTCTGATACCAATCTGTCACACCCCAAAACCAGAATGGCGGAAACATTCTGGGGTGGAGGACATCATGTGTAGCATCACAACCAATGAATAATAGCAATCATAGCAACACAACCATTACAGTGAATACTTAAATGAAAATGATTACACCAGTTTGGAACTTTGTCTGAAACTTGTTTGACTTACATCAAATAGTTTGTAAAATATAAACATAAAACTCTTATTGCTCCAGCTCCTCAAAAAAAATCCAGCAGGTGCCTGTCTACTGATTTCCTGAGAATACAAGCAGTTTGAAAAATATCAGCATAAAGCTGGTGAGTTCATAAGTGGTACTTTGTAATGAAAACTTGTTGATGAGCTTGTAAAGGTGTTCGAATAGTTTCAAGAAAATCCGATATTTTCTTTAGTGAAAACGTAGTGTTATAAAACCATGAATAACTATATGTTTCCAAGAAAATCCGATATTTTCTTTAGTGAAAATGTAGTGTTTTCAATCCTGTATAAAACCATGAATGTTCGTTACTGAAAACTGTAGTGATATGCGAAAATAATACTTCATGTGACTAACTAATGCTAATCATGATGTATAAGTATTTCGTACGTGAAACCATTGTATGATCGGTTCTGTTTGAAAACCCTGGAAATTCTCTAGTTGTAGTGTGTATTAGTTCTATTTAGTATAAATAAAACTATTGAAGAGTGCCAACTTGCAAACTAAAGGTGATTTATACATATTGTGAGTCGTATAACCATACTTGATATGACTAGAGACCTTTCCAACGTTCTTCAGGCGCTGTGTTAAATGACATTTGTCACCCCAGGCATGCCTGCCGAACTGTAGCTAGTAGTTCGGGTGTGGGATTGTCAGTCCCGAATAGATCTATTCACAAATCTCACGTTCTCCCTCCAGGAGACTCTGGTTATACTATGATAGGATTTATCCATGTACACCTAAGGGTACAGTGTTGAAGTAGAGCCTCACAGTATCATACAATCTAGTTTACATATAGTGTTGTAGCGTTATTCCGTAGTGAAATCCGTATGTATACCGTATGTAGTGAAAATTAAAGTTATGAATGCCATGTTCATGTTGTGATGTAAACTATAACTAAATCTGTCATATATGTTTAGTAGTGACAGTTTCTGTACTTGTTATGTTTCGAAAATCCCAAACTATACCGATTATATTTTGCATGTATAGCGTAGTGAATATCGAGTCCGGAAAACTATGCAATTTAGTGATAAGTTGAAAAACTTCCCTTATGCTCAACATAGTAAAAAAGGGTTAAAGTATGAGTATTGCATGAGTTTTATATTTGTTAAAAGCTCTTTGTATTAATTTACAAAAGCATTTATGGTTTAGCTTGTATTCTCCCCCTGAAAACGTTTTAAAACCAGTAAAAGTGTATGGGTATGAACTCACTGTTGTTGTGTGAAAGCGTCGACTGAAATGAAGATCCTCGAGTTGTTGTACGTGGCACTTAACGGAATCCTATTATCAAATAAATACATATATGTATCTAAATTAGTGATTCCGTTAGATAAAGTGTTAGAAGAACACTTGTTCTCGATTGAGGGATGTTACCGGGACTTGATTGAATCAAGGGATCGAGTTTTCGGCCGTGAACAAGGGTTTACGGTCGACAGACAGTTTACGCCCGTGAACAGGGTTTATGGCCCTGAACTGGGGTTTAGGGCCTTTGAGGACTCGGTGAGTTTACGGTCGTAAACTCAAGAACAGGGTTTACGGTCTTTGAAGGTGGGCCGTAAACTCAAGAACCAGGGTGTTGATTTCGAAGAGAAAAGTGCTCCAGACGTCCCGAAATGACTCCAAATGGTGTTTCTCGATGTTTTCCCGAAGATTGAAGGTGTTTTTAGGTGTTTACGGTCAGGGTTTTTAGAGAGAGAAGGAGAGACTTTTCGGCCAGCAGTGTTCAAATGAGGGTGGGGGTCTCATATTTATAGGGGTTTTGTGGTCGGTGGATGGGGGTCCACTTGACACTGGCCGTAAACGGGTGTACGACCGTAAACTCGTTTACGTCCGTAAACTCACTTAGGCCGAAAATTGTTTTGATTTTTGAGGAGACTTCGGGCCTTTTGCGCGATTTGGTTCCGACTCGCATATATAAATTTAATTATATAAAACTAGATGATTTTCTAAATCAAAGGTTCGACGGAAGATTAATAAAATTCAAATTTTATTAATGGAAATCGCATAACGGAACGGAAAAAGTTTCGGGTTGTCACACACACACACACACACACGCACACACACACACACACATATATATATATATATATATATATATATATATATATATAGGATCAAATGAGAACACCAAAAAGGTTGAGAACGTGAGAACAAATCTGAATCATTTAAATAATTAAATCAAAGGCTATTATCAAACAAGCAATTTATGTAAATTTTAAAAATTACAGGTATTAAAATGTAACTTTCAAATGTTGATTAGGGTATTATAGTACTTGCACCTTTAGCATCGTTAGTTAATTCCTATAATTCCTCAATCACTTACATATTTCCTTTCATTTCCCGTCCTTCATCTGTCGCTGTAAACCCTGACATGCCTTCATCGCCTCCATCTTCTGTGGAACACCATTTTTTCACCATCATAATTACATCCCTATGCCACCATTCTGCACAACTACATCACTGATCTACCACCATCGCTTGCATCAGGTTTAACCATCAACCTCTATCATCATCTTCGATTCAAGATGAGTAGACCTGCGTTTCTTTGTGGCGACGATTGGATTCTGATGGAAGAAAGGGGGTTTACCATCGTCTCTAGGGAGAAAAACCTCCGCTATCTCCATCAGAAGGCAGTTGCATCACCATACCCAAATAACCATATTTCTCATAAAATTAGGGCTTTTATCGATTGGCCACACAATCAAGAGATCGAATGATAGTCTCCCCACCACTAACATTCTCCACTACCTCATATCTTCTAATCAGTTATGTAGACAAACAACAATGGCGGAAAATATAAGAAATGACCATCATTCACTGTTAAAAGGAGGAAGAACAAGTGATAAATACTACAACATTGGCTTCTTATCATCTAAAATCCAGTCAACGGATATCATTTGGGAAGTTGTTTTTCCACTGCCTAACCCTAATTAATCTCTTTGTTCCTTCTATTCGGCCACTAGAAGCACGTTGGCAGTGATGTGGTTGTGTTGCGTCGTTATTAGGGCAGCACAAAGATCCAAGGGCAGACCTGGTGGTCGAAATTTTTGTTGTGTCCCTTCTGGATCTTTATGCCCTAACCCTCACCATAGAAACAAAACACGCTTGTATCTGGGCAATTTTTGATTACTGTATGGTATTTCTTAAACCTTTTAAATTGAATTCATTATTAGCAAAGAATCTTTAATTAAGCAGTGTGATTATTGTTTCATTAGTGATTGATTTGTATGGCATATAAAAAATGTTTTTTATGTTCATTTGTGATTGCTAAGTTATTGTTTATATGGTACAATTCCCTTTATGATGCAATTTTATTGTTGAATCATTGTTATTTTTGTTTATACGAGTCTTTTGTATTAATTGTTGCTATTTTTGTTTTATTTAATGACTAATAACATAGTTTAAATGAGCCTTTTTTTTAGTAATTGTTGTTGTTTTGTATTTGTAAATGAGCCTTCATATTCATTTATAATTATTTATCATAAGAACTAAATACATATTTTAAAGACCAAAACAGCGCTTACATGATCATTACTTTTTGATTACTTAATCATAAGAACTAATACATACAAGACCAAAATTATATTTACAATTTTACATTAGAAAAATAATTATTTTATTCACTTATGATTACATGATCATTAATTTTAGTGTACAATAGTATTTTGTAAATTTTACTCTATACTTATATATTCATTTATGAATATAACTAAACTGTAAGAATTCAGATGCAATTTATATTTTATTCATGTGTATTTATTTATGATTAGACGCCTACCATTTATGATTACAGATACATTCTGTTAATGTTAATGTAATTTAATTTTTCCAAATTTTGTTTATTTAGTTAATGGTATTGATATTTATTTTGAATTTAAAAATGACCACAGAAAATCAAGATCAAAATTTTGAATTCAATATCGGAGTACGAATATGAAAGAAAATTCTACAAAGTGGAAAAGATCACGACTTCTTCAATTATGATTAGAATAATACTTAGTTATTATATTCTTTTTTTTTAAAATTTATTTATGATTATAGAAAAATAGCAAATTAATTATATTTTGTTTCTTTTTTGTATTTTTCCTTTATGAATAAAGGTGTATTCTATGTAATTTGTTTTTTATTTATTTATGATTATAATTTTATTGATTTTTTATTTGTAAGTTATTTATAATTCATTTAGAATTATCATTGTGTTCATATGTGATTATAATAGTTGCTGAAATAAAAAAAACAAAAAAAATATTAAATTATTAATTTTCCAATCATTGGTATGTTCCGATAAAAAAATAAAAAGCAATATTGTAATATGATGGGTTTTAAATTTCTAGTAAATTAATAAAATAAATTGGTGCATTTTTAGTTTTTAAATTTCTAGTAAATTAATAAAATAAATTGGTGCATTTTTAGTTTTTAACGAACTAAAAATCAATTAATAAGACAAATAAGGTAACTGAATTTATAATCCCAAAAATTTAGGAATCAATTAATTAGCCTTGACTTTTTCATATTTAATTATAATGTAAAATTTCATTTATACCCTTATATATTGATTGGTTTATAACTGTTTTCGCGTTCTTAACTTTTTTGGTGTTCTCTTTTGATCATCACCCTCTATATATATATATATATATATATATATATATATATATATATATATATATATATATATATATATATATATTCAAATGAGAACATTTCTTAAATTGAGAACAATTTTCAACCATTCATTTATTTTAACTAAAATCATAAAACAATAATTATATAAATAAAAAAACAATTAAAATACACAAGACATTTATACGCACCCACCCCACCTACCATATAAATATAATTTATTTCTCTCAACCACCACCAGACCACCACACTACAGCCGGAACCACCGCACCGGTGCTGTCGGAATACCATTCGAACGTCGCCGGAAAACGATCGGAACACTGCCGGAATGATCGGAACATCACTAGAACGACGGGAAAGCTGTCGAAACACCGCCGGAACGACTAAAACACCCCCAAAACAATCGGAAAGTTGCCGAAACACCGTAGGAACGACCGGAACACCGCCAAAACGACCGTAAAGTTGTCGAAACACCGCTGAAACAACCGGAACACTGTCAAACTTACCTAAACACTGCAGAAACGACCGAAACATAGTCAAAACACTTAAACAACCGGAACACCATAACGTCATTGGTACCACCAAACAGCCGCTTGTTCACTCTCTTAGATCTGCTTCTTCGCTATCTCCCTCCACCTCTTACCGTCGGAAACCAGCTCCTCTATCTCTCCTCCTCTTAAACCGTCACCAGATCTTGTTTGACTAGGCATAAGATCGGTCGCGACATTACAGGTTTTCGATCTAATTTCTCCAGCCACTGAATCTTTGATCCTCGTGTAGTGAAGACAAATATGAAGTCTAACATAGGGAACTCTCGACAATGTTCATCGGGAAGTATTTCTATTTCTGCAATTAGAAACCTCCTTCCTAGATCCAAATTTGTAAAGCACAAGATGACTTCAAACCATAAGCTATCTCGATTCAATATTGAAAAAGGTCCCACCAGAAGAATATCTGAACATTCAAAATTGTGAACTGCCTTCGTTTGTAAAGGAATCAACGGGAAGCATCTCCGATTTCAGGAAAAAAAATCCATTGAATTGGAAACGAAGCAACAAGCAAAATAAAGTCGCCTCAAAATCCATATGTCAAGGTACACGATTGATTCGATATTGTTTTGTGTGTTTAGAAACTATATTTGAAACAATATTTCTTTATGTCTTAATTTGACAGGTTAAACAATTTAATTATCAATGTCGATGCTCTTTTCTCGAGGTAAATGCTTCAGAAATTGGTCTTTTTCTTAGGCTGTGTTTGGCGCGCCACAGCTAGCTGATAAGCTAGCTTATTTTTCGAGCTTTTTTATGTTGTCGTGTTTGGTAAGCCAAAAAGTAGCTTATAAGCTAACTTATAAGCTAGCTTTTTGAAAAGCTAATTAGACTAGCTTTTTAAGAGTTTTTTTAAAATTTTCCAAATACACCACTTAATTAATTATAGAAACACATACTCTTACATGTCCTTTTATGTAATTTTATATATTTCAGCTAACTTTTCAGCTAGTTTTACCAAACGTTATTTTTTATCAGCTAACTTTTCAGCTATCAGCTAGTTTTTTATTTAACAACTAGCTTTTCAGCTAACAACTAGCTTTTCAACTAGCCGCCAAACATAGCCTTAATCTCATTTCTTTTCCCTCTTGTTTGCATATTCTCTCTTGTTTACATATTCTTATTATTATTATTATTATTATTATTATTAATTTCTTTTGTTTTTTATATTTCAAGGAAAAGTAGATATATACATTACACTTTACATCTGTTTTGTTTAGATTTGTGTACTTTATTATTAGTTTTTTATGCAATAATGAGGTTTTTTTGTTTTTTTAGCAGTGTCGTCCATGAAAACTGAAAATTGGATTTATTTAATTTAGATGCATGGTGATTTCCATAAAGAGCCTTTTAGGATTTGTTTTCATTATTAAAAAAAATGAGATTTTAATTTAGACAACCAAGGTTTTGAAAACATCATGAAATTACATTTTACACAATTTTAAAATATAAAGTTCCAACTATTTGATGATTTCGTAAATCAAGCAAAACTTCTAAAACTAAAGCTTAACATTCAAAAAAACTAAATTAAAATGAATCATATTAATTAAACAAATAATGTTTTTCTATTATGCACTGGTTTTAGTAACTTTGCTATCTTGCACATGCTCATCAAACTCATGCGTTTTAATCGACTTGTATTTATAATTATACTAGGCAAATACCCGCGCGTTGCGCAGACTACAACAATATATTAGAAATATTTTTAAATATATGTTTTTTAATATAATAAGTTGATATAAACATTGTTTGTTTTGAATTATATGATAATATAGACAACTTTTAAAATTCTATAATCATAATTGTGCTAGTGGCATCTACCTGCGGGTTATTCATGAATAAAATTAAATATAATATATGGTTTAATGATATTTATAGTTGTTATGATTAATTAATTTTAAAAAGTTTATTTGCTTAAGAATTTAATTTCTAATTATTTAAAACATTAAATGTTGTTTTTTGTTTTTAAATGTAACAATATAGTTTTTGTATATAATATTACTTTTTACAATTGTTATTGTAAGATATTTAAAATAATGTATTTGGAAACTCTTAATTATTTTAATTTGGTTTCAGAAATTTAACTATTTTTAAATTTATTTGATAAATATTGTTAGTTTCTTTGATTGTAATTATTTTAAACAACAAACATCGTTTTTGTTTCTAAAGATAACATTAGAATTTTTTATATAATATTACTTTTAACTGTTCTTATTATAAGTTATTTTTAAGTCGCTTATTTGAAAATTCTTAATGACTATAAAAAATAGTTTCATGTTTTTTTTTAATTTACGGTTACAATTTATGTTTAACACTATAGTTTATAACGTTTAACTATTTATAAAATAGTCTCTCGATTTTTTTCAAGTTTAACTGAAATTTTGATTTAAGTTAACCGTTTAACATTATATTGAAACTAATAATTTAACTATTTTACATAATATCATAAATTATAAAAAAGTTGTTATTTTAAAAGGATAATTACTCATGTACGACAATATATCTAAACTACTAAGTTAACTATAATATGTTAAAAAGTTAAAGTCATAATTTTATAAATAGAAGTAAAATATGATATTTTAATATTATGGTTTAGTTAATTTATAATTAGAATTTAGTTTTTGCATTAATTTAACATAATTAACCAATTTATATAATTATTAGAAAGAAAATGAAAAGTCATGGAAGTTTTAAATGCATGAGGTTCAAGGAAAAATGCTAGCTTTATAAGATATATAGATATAGATAGATAGATATATATATATATATATATATATATATATATATATATATATATATATATATATATATATATATATATAGATAATTGCCCCCTAAATTTTGTAATTTTATTCGCAAAGCATAAACGAGTGATTAATGGATAAGATTCGTTTTTTGTATTTTTGATTCAATAGTTTTTCTTATGTATTTAGTCATATGTGATTATATGTATTTAATCACATATGATTGATGTAGACAAAGAACAATTATTGAATCAAGAATGC